>NW_011888911.1:1662995-1792972 GCF_000151845.1 Pteropus vampyrus | reverse complement strand
GTGCCAGGTCAGACGCCGGTGATCCTGTGTCCTGTTGGGAGCTTCCCTGCTTGGGGCAGGTGCTGGCCTAATTTCCTGGTGACCAGGCTCTGCTCTAATTAGCTGGGTGACCTTGGGCAAGTAACCTACTCTTTCTGGGCCTCAATTTCTTTATTTGCAAAATAGAGAGTTTGAACAGGGCAGGAGACTTAACCTGAGGTCTGAGAATTCCAGGGGACCACAATCAGGGGTTGTTCTTCTGAATCTGCATACGAAAAGTGAGGATGTAGTTTTCTAGGGAGATACTGTGGCTTTCATGTATTCTCAAACAGCCTTGTACTCCCCCCACCCCAAACTATTAGCTCTGCTGGAAAGGATCATTAAGATCCCTTTAGCTTTAGGGTTTGTTAGATCTGAAAGCCTCCTCTTCCTTGATGACTGTGGCTTAGAAATGAAGCTGACTGTAGGGAACTGAGGGCCTGGGAAGGATTCCTACTACTTTGGACTATTTTGAGCATTTCTTTCTCAGTGTCAGGAACTCTGTGGGATCGGGTCCAATTTCAGCTCTGGCCCCTGGCACATCTTTCTGTAACCCTAGCTGAGGTCACTTCGCTCACGCAGGGTGAGACTTCCCTTTTGCCTGAGGGATAGAGGAGGAGCCTCAGGGTTCTGGAAGTCAGGACAGGCCACCCAGGGGACGACTCCATAGGTATTTCAAGAGTTGCCAGTATAGCTATTCTATTTAGTTCTTACACTGTTTGCACTAGATTAACCCACGTTTCTTTGTGTGTTTTCTTATGCCTCTGGTCTTGTGTACATATTTGATTTTGTGCATTAGTCAGAAATGTCAGAGAATGTTAGAAGAGTAAGAGAACTTAGAAATCACCTCATTCAACCTTGGACACAGGAGGAAACTAACAGTTCAGAGATGGGAGTGATCTGCCCAGAGCCACCAGGGGCAGTGCTGCGTGTCTTTCCCATCCTGACAGAACCCTGAATGGCAAGGATGATCATCACCCACCTCCACCTGCCTGCCTCTCTCCCCAGTCTTGTTTCCTGACCATAAGGTTAGTCATGTTGAATCGTTCTGAGAATGTGCCCTGCTGATTCCTGCTCTGTGCCTTGGATCATGCTGTTCCTTCTACACCCTCAGGAAATGTCTTCTTTCACCCATCCATGCATTGGGCACTCCCTCCTCTGGACACCCCTACACCTCGCACACACCTTTGCTATGAGACATTCTATGGATGCGATGTCGGTTTATTATCTTTAGCTCTACCCTTGTAGACTGTGAGGTGAGGACCATCTCCTGATCCTTCCATCTCTACTACTCAGCACAGAGCCTGGCACATAGTAGGCACTCAATATATACTGATATGTGATAAGTGGGGCAGGGACAGTCTACTCTATGTCTAAGAGATTGTCAATTGATTTGGCACCTTAGATCTCTTCCAAATATTGGGGACCAAAGTGAGAGCTCAGGTCTGAGAATCTATACGGTGATTTGAGAGCAAGACTCTGCCTCTTCTATCTTCATTTGCCCTTCCTTTTTTGGAAATGTGCCCTAAGTCAGTCTCAGATGTGGGTCAGCCTTATGTGGTTAAGTTTCAAGTTATTCAGGTTTTCATCTTTGATTTTTTTTTCTATTCATCATTCACTTAATCATCATTTATTCCATATTTGTTGAGAGCACACTGTGAGTTGGTTCTGGTTGCTGTGGATATGCAGTAAGCAAGCCTTTTCCTGGGCTTCCATTTTCGACAGCATCACTTAGTGGTAGGAAGTGTCCCATCACTTGGACAAGTCACTGGATCTTACCATCACCGTCTACAAAATGCTGCCGCTCAAGCCACCTGGAGCTGGCAGTGTGTTCGGTGCCTCACCATGTCCCTGCATGTGGCTAGGGCTAGCACCACTCACTGGCTGCTCTGAGTGTGGGTGCACACACACGTGGGAGCCTGTTAATTTGCTTTCTCTCTTCCCTAGAGCTTTGTTCCCAGAGGCACAGTGAGAGGGAATTTTTTAATCATCTGAGGATCAAGAGACTTCTCAGCTACAGATTAAGTTCTCTGTGCTGGAATGCAAAACGAAGGACAAGGGACAAGTATTTACTGAGCAGCTACTCTGTGCTAGGCACTGTCACACATGCATTTATGTCATTTATTCCACATATGACAGGTGAGAGAGCTGTTAGTCCTCTACTTCTCAGATAAGAAAACTAAGGCTCAGAGAGGCTGAAGGACTGGCTCAGAGTTCCACAGCTAGTGAGCACACAGTGGGCTGCGCACCCCGCCTTTCCTGCTGATCGCCTCAGCCTCTGAGGGGCACTTCTCCGCATGTTGGGAAGGCTCCGACAGCGTGGAAGCATGGAAAAGCTAGAATGTCACAAAGCGCTCTTTCAATAAAGGGCTCAGCAACATGTTTGTCTTAGCAATGTTTCCTGTTGACCCGGTATGTGGCACATGGATGAAATATGCAGTTGGATGGTCTTTAAAGGATGAACATTTTCTCTAGGATCAATAAGTTGAGTGAGTTTGGCTCTAAATTCATCAAAATGTCACCTGAAACAAATTCAGTGTCTGGACTTCTGCTCTCAGTCAGTTCCATGGCAGGGGCCAGAGGGCAGAGCCCAGGGAACCCCAGGTCTCTGAGAAGGAGAAGTCTGGGGCATTTGTTGGACCAATGTGGATCCAGTAACCCAGGCAAGGGGTCCTATCTGGAGACCAGCATCCTAGAAACTGGCTGTCCCTCCTCTGTTCTAAACTTCATCTTTGCCTTCAGGGAGAGTAGCTGAGGGATGACTTCCCTGTTCTACATTTTTCTCATAGATGGGGGCTTCAAGATCACTCAGTCCCATCCTTACACCCAGTGCAGTATTCATGTGACAGCATCTTTAAGAAATAGTCACATGGTATCCCCTTGGATCCTTCTAGTGATAGGGAGCTCATTATTTTGCAAGGCTATGCTTTTTATTTTTGGAGAGCTATAATTATGTTAAAATTCTTTTATATTGAGCTTCAATATCCTCCTATTGACCTGCTACTTCAACTCATTAGTCCTGAATCTGCTCCATGGGGCTACCCAGAACAGGACTGACCCCTCTTGCATCCAACTCCCCAAAAGTTTAGCAGTCTTATCTTCTCTAACAGAAACAATCTTGTGAGTTTGGTGTCTGAGTTGCTTGCAGCCCAGGGAATGCCCCCTGGCTTTTCTGTTCATTTTAGTCTCTGTCTTCATTCGCTGGTGCTTCCTCAGCATCTCCTGAAACAGGAGGAGAGCCTAATGGGAATTCCCGAAGGAATCCTTCTCTTGTGTGTCTAGGAAAGGAAAGACGATGATCTGGGTCTTGGCATGGACTTCCATGTGGGCATGAGTCCACTATGTCTAATAAAAATGGGAGTGTTTGTGTGCACATCTGTGAGGATGGGGTGAGAAGGTGGGTGTGTGGGTCCCTGTGGAGTGGATATGTGGTGAGCAGTGAGTGTCTTGCATGTATGAGCGTGTGGAGTGTGTGTGCACATGTGAATGCTGCTCATGCATGCAGGCCCTGGGGGAGGGGCTGTACTAATGCTTCCTGAATGTGGTGCCTAACTGTTCCTGCCCAATGGGTTTCTGTGCCTCTGACTAGGGAGTGGTAGGACCCAAAGTCCCTGCTCTGTCCCCCAACACATGCCACGTCCACAAAGTGATGGCCAGGGAAGGCCTTTGTGGCAGAGATCTCCAGTGACTCGGAGAGGTCTCTCTCTTGCCAGCCATCACTGGCCTTGGAGAATGAACAGGTAGAGACTAAAACATGACCGTAGTGTGGCCTCCAGGGATTTCCACCAAGAGCCCTTAAGGATTTATCGTGTGGGAGAGTCGTTCGTTCCCAATCACAGGTGAGCACAGGAAAATGAGTGTGACTGTAGGAAGTGCTGGTCTATTGCGCGGTCAGCCCAGGATAGAATCTTGATCTGAGTGCAGAGGGGAAGACTGGGGGACCCGCCCCCCTTCAGTCCTCAGGGGATTCAGGCCTGTGGAGATCTCAGAGATCTCGGGGAGACCTTGAGCCCAAGGTGCTGCCCGCTTCTCAGCTATCCTATAAAATCCAATTTCTTAAGTTCTGTCCAGGCCGGGGAGTTCAGGCTGTTCTGTCAATGATGACTTCCCCAGCTACTCAGGACTGTAGTCCCTCATTTCCCTAAATCCCCCTGCTTGTTGTCTGAGATTTTATCCCCCACCCCACCCCTCATTTACTTATTTCTACTGAGCCTTTCATCAGCAGAGCGCTATGCCCCCAGGACCTACTCTCTCATTTAACCAGTAACTTCTCTCAAGAACAAGGTGGGTGCAGATCAAGCAGGAAGGCAGCAGGAGAGGAGAATGGGACAGTGTGAGGGATGACAAGCAGAGAAAACAGGGCAATATTTACAGGAGGCCCATGTGGCTTTGGCCCTGGGACGGGGCTGGGGCTGGGGAGCTCGCTGAGCAGGAAGGCATTTGTGTCTTTCTTCACATCTGGGTTTATGCTTTTGGATCTGGACAATTCTTGCAGTTACCACTGCTAGTAACCTTTGTCCCCAAACACCCTCTCTGATCCCACAGTCCCCTGCCTCTTTCCACCACTGTGTTACAATTAGCTGCTCATGTGTCTGCCTGTCTCCTTGGATTGTAAGGTCCTTAAAAATAGGGGTGATGTCATCTTTTTATACTTGACACTTGTCTCCACGACTGGTTCACAGTAGGAGCTTAATATGTACTGACCGGGCTGGACATTAAATGAAAGCTGAAAGTATAAAGATGCACCAGACTCATTTCAGCTCTCTAGAGGCCCCATCGTTGGGGCACAGGTTGCACACACAAAGGGCCGCCAAGAGCTGCTGCAGCTGGTCTGGCCAGGGAAGTCTTCATGGAGGAGGTGGGATTAGAGGTGAGCCATGTGAGATGCTGGGGACTGGTCAATAGAGGAGAAAGAGCATTCTAGGTGGGAGAAAATTTAGGGTAGGAATGGGCAAGGGAGAACACAGAGTGTGGCAGGGATGTAGGATCTGTGAAGGGAAATCTAGAAAGGTAGGTTGAGGCATACCGTGGAGGGCTTTGAATGAGGAAGGCGGAATTTCCTCTCTTTCCATGGAGAGCTCGCCCAGACCAAGCCCCACACGGTTCCAGGCATTCACGCACTGGTCTCCTGGTGAGTCTCCTGCAGGGAAGGGGGCTGGCACTGTGTCTGGCACCCTGGATGGGCAGGATCTGCTGTGGCTTGGGACTGCTCGGCCCCGAATTCCCCTCTCAGTCCAGGAAAGAAGAACCAGCCCTGACTCTTCTGGTCTGAGGGAAACTCTGACCCTCCATCTGGCTGTGGCCTCACATAGAAGTCTCCTCTTGAGCCAGGATTAGGTCTCAGAACTAGAGTAAGACTGTAACACCTACGTGGAGAGGCTCTGGTGTCCTGATGAGGCAGGGAAAGGGACACCCAGAGGGAGAAGTGGGAGGGTGCTGAAAAGGGAGCTGCCACTCACTGAGCACCTATACTAGCCCTAGCTCCCAGGTCGTATGGAGTAGGTACTCATGGTCCCATTGCACAGACAGGGAAGCAGAGACTCTTGGAGTTAAGCAATCTGCCTAAGGTCACACAGCTCAGTGGCATTGGGGCTGACTGCAAAGCCAGGATCTTCCCTTCATTTGGCCCTTGTGTGGTTTGTCTGGCCTTACTGGGTGATCTCAAGGAAATCACTGAATGTCTCTGGGCTTCAAGTTTCTCATCTCTCCATCAAGGGGGTGAATTCTCAAGTGACCTTCTTGCTAGGTCAGACCAGGGTCCCTCTCCCAGAACTGCCCGCCTCGAGGCTGGGCTGTTTGTTCGGCAGCTGCATTTTGCCAGCAGTCCCAGTGGGTGCCTCTACCAGCCTCACTAAGCCCCGGTTTGTGTTTCTGCCTTCGGTGTTTTATGAGAGCTGGTATCAGAACGCACTCCCCTGGTGCTGCCGGAAGCAATAATCCAGACACGGTCGGAGGGTTTAGTGGAAATCCTCCGCCACAGCAGAAGAAAGCGAAACCCAGTGAAGCAAGGATTTCGGCAGATGCAAAATCTGTCCATTTACCTTCCAAACCCAGGCTGCTGGGCGAGGATGTCTGAGAAGTAGGCAGACGCCCTGGGCTCCAGGTCTTCTCGAGGTCTTTGGGATCTCCAGGGGCCTGAAGCCCCTGAGGACTGAAGGGGCAGGTCACCCAGTCTTCCCCTCTGCACTCAGATCAAGATTCTATCCTGGGCTGACCGCACAACAGACCGGCACTTGCTGCAGTCACACTCATTTTCCTATTAAGCCATAGAAGTAGGATTATTTTTGATATGAGGCTCAGACAGCTTAACTGGCTTGCCTAAAGTCACACAATCAGTGGATGACAGAGTAGAGCTGCTCATTACTTACAAGGGGATACTGCTATCTGTTCTTGACAGTTGGACCCTCCCATCTCTCCCAATTCCCACGCCAGCCCACTGTCATTAGGGAAAATTTCCCCCATGGGTCAGCCTGCTGACCTAGCCCTCCCCCCACTGTGTGCTCCTCCATCCGATATCTGATCTGTGGCCAGAGACCCTCCTGCTGTCCTCAGCTGGCTGTGGACTCCTTCAGAGGCCAGGGAGTTGTGTAGTTATATGTAAAATGTGCTCTTGTTCTAGGCTTGTCAGCAGACCTGGGGCAATAAGTTATCTTTCTAAAATGAGGTTTTCCATTTCTGAGACTCTGAAAGCTCCAGATTTGCCAAACTGCAGGCTTTCTTCCCAGCCCAGGATAGCTGGGATCATGGCCAAGGCTGAGCTGCTCACAGACCCTCCCCCACCACTCCATCAGCGGTAATAGTCCTGTTCAGAACCCCAGCGCCTAGGGCACAGCCTAATGTGCAAGAGCTTCTCTTATTGTCCGAATGAATACACAGAGCGGTCTAGCATAATGAGCATCGTGTATGCTGTGCAGTTGGACAGACCCAGCTTCAAATCCTGGCTCCACCACTTATTAACTGTACAATCCCAGGCAGACATTGCAATCCTCTCTGTGCCTGTTTCCTTCCTTGTAAATGGAAATAATAATCCCACCCACCTCGAAGAGCTGCCTTGGGGATGAATGAGATCAAGCATTTAGCACAGTGCCTGGCATGCAGGAGGGCCCCGCAAAGGGAGGTCTTGCCACCTCACCGGGCCCGGAAAGGCATGCCTTCTCAATTTGGAGAGTGACAGCCCGAGGCCGCCAAGAGGCCTGCTGAGGAAGCCGCTGGTGACTGCAGACTTTCAGAAGGCATTACAGGTCGTTGTTTTAATCAATACTATATTATTTCCTCCGTGGCAGCTATCCCCATGTTCATTATGTGTAAATAAGGTTTTTCAGTGATCTAAATGTGTTAGTTTAGTGTAGATGACATTCAGCTCGTGTAATCTGGGGGCTGCCCCTCAGGACCTCCAGGAAAATGAGATGATGTACCTGCCACAAAGCCATCCTCATGAGCGAAATTTGAGAAATAAAATGCGGTGGTGATCAGGGCACCTGGTGCGTGTTTGCAGGCATGGGCTGCGTGCTTGAATAAGAGAAACAAAGTATGCATGTGGGACCTGGGAGCAAGGTCTAGCTACTGGGGAGAGGGTGTTTGTGGCCAGCGGCCCGGAAGTAGGGTGTTGGGAAACCTTCCGCACCTCTTTGCTGCCCAGATCTAGATACTGTACAAAACCTCTACATGGTCTGGTCAATTCTTGTTGATTCCTCCTCTCCTGGGGTCACTGGAACTTGTCAAAGCTCACTCTCTCTGACAGCTGCTCCCATGCTGATGGATTCTCAGGTGGTCCACTTCTTTCCTTCCTGATACATGGCCCCCAGGACTCCGAAAACCCACTTTGTATGTGTTACTCTGGCTTGGTCCCAGTCCCATAGGCTTGGCCATGCCTTGCTGTCCAGACAGGCAGAATAAGGCAAAGGTGGCTTTTCCCAGTTTTCCATGTGGGCTACACTCTCCTCTAGTACCAGGATGCTCAGAATAACAGATGTTGGAACAACCAGCTCTTCTCCCTCCATCCTACTGGACCGGAGCTGAAGGAGGATGGGTTTCATTAAGACTGGGGAAGAGCATCCTCACCATGATGCCATGAAAGTGGCAGGTTGGATGCCACTGCCCCGTGTGTCTTGCAACCAGTAAGTCAGGCAGCCCTCAATGATGATGGCCATTTAACTCAACAATGTCAGCTCTCAGACGAGTTTGGACGCCTTTGTGTAGCTCTCTGCAGTGTCTCATAAAAGAATTCACCTTCGCCAGACAGTTTTTGGAACTTTATCATCAGGATGCACTTTCATCCCTTGTTTTAATAGAGGACTGGGTAGGAAACTGCTTGATTTTCCACCTTCATGCCAAGTGGCAAAGGAGGCTCTAGTGAGGCTGCCTGTAAGAAATGTGGGAAGGAAGGGACCTGTGCCCGGCACTTCACTCCTGTCTGTTCATCTGTCCATGATGCTTGTCAAACTCCAGGGGTCCATCTAGCCAAAAGGTACTATATAAATGTAAACAGCCATTATCACTAAGCTCCATCTGTGTGTCTTAAACCTTCCGCACGAAAGGTGAGCGGAATTGGACTTCTGCTTCCCCTCACCGCCTGAGAGACAGGAGGGAGGTGGTTTTTTGGCAAATAAATATGATCTCATAAGCCCTGGCAGGACTCCAATCTGAGTAATGGCCGTCTGCCGTCCTAATAATTCCCTCAGCAGCTCAGAACAGGAACGGGAACGTTATTCTTCACTTCCTCTCTTTAAAAACAAACCCTCTACTGGTGAGCATTACTCAGCCGCAGGATCCCTGGGGTGTTGGCTGGGGGTGGGGTGGCTGCATTTGCTTGGAGGGATGTGAGCGATGAGCTCAGATTACAACGCACTTTTGGGAAAACATAGCCAGACGTTTGGCCCAGAAAAGGCACCTGAAGATCTTGAATTAGAGAGGCCACCGTTGAGCTGTCCTGGTTCACGAGGCACACAGAGCCCAAATCAATGGGAATCACATTGCTTAGCGCTGCCATTTCCCTGGTCTAAATCATTATGGAGTAACTAAGTAACTGGGCAATCCAGCTGGAGCTGAGAATTCACAATCAAATATAAAGCTGTCTTGCTCAGCCCCTATGCTGTCCATGAGTTGGGGGGCTGTCCTGTGCCTTTTCTGCTCACACAGGCACTGTTTCCTTGAAGTATATAACCCCACTTCCACTTGCCTGTCGTTGGATCTTTATAACTACACTTTAATTCGAGTAGCAGGTATCGTTACTCTCCATTTTACAAACCTGCAAACAGAGGCTCAAAGAGATGAATCGGATAACTTGTTCAAGGTCACAGAGATACATAGCAGAAGTGGGAACTGACCTCAGGTCTTTTGGCTTCAACTCCAGTTATTACGACACCACACATCAATCCTTATCATCTTTCTTGGGCCATGAGGACTTTGGCGCTGTCCCTTCCCCATGTTGAAGTAGCTATTACAAGGTGCTGCAGGGGAGGAACAGGGCCAGCAGCTAGGCTCCAGGTTCAGATCATCTGGTCACTGATCTGAGGGGACTCATTGGTAGTCCCTTAGGAAGGGTAGGCCTGGCAGAGCTCACAGAGAGGTTTTGAGGCAGGTATGTAACAGGGGCTCTGAACTCGTGTGGAGAAGGGCAAAGCAGTGTACAAATGCTCAGGAATATAGATTCATTTAATAGAGATATATCAAGCACCATTGTGGTGAGGCTTAGGGACATGGCTGTAGACAAGGCAGGGTTTTTGCCCTTTGGGAGCTAGTAGTTAAGTGGGAGAGACAAGTCAACAGACAATTAGAATATGGTATGATAGATGCTCTAACGAGAGGAGTCCAGGGCACCCTGATGATGTGCAAGGGGAGTCACTAGCCAGACATGGCCTTCTTCAAGGACATTCACAGAGGACATAAGCTGAAAGCCCAGGGACACTTAGGAAACGGGTGGATCAAGATGGCACTGCAGAGTGTTCCAGGCTGAGGGGATGGCGTGTGCAAAGGCCAGGAGGTCAGGGAGACCTCAAGTGACAGCATATTCAGGCTATGCTTGAGCAGTGTTGGAGGGAGAGTGGTGGGGGGATGCTGTTAGCAGACCCCGGCTGAGGAGATTTCTCATCAGCAGTGAGTCCACAGTGCCACCGCATCTCTCAAAACCCACAGCCCTTCCCTCACCCCAGCCCCGCAGCCTGGAGAGTCTTCGCCTTTGCCCTGGACTCCCTCGGTCTTTAACTGTGCTTGAAGACGGAGCCGAAACCGCACTCACACCTGAACAGATAGAACCAACCCCTGAATCAAAAACTCTGGCCGTGCTTTATCTAACTGAAGGACTACAATCTGGGAGATGTTCATTGAACATATTTCTGCTTCCTGAATGGCTTTTACTTTTTACTAAATTGAAACTGCAGCACAATATATGTGAATGATTAGACTGTGTAATACATTTCTGCAATTTTAGGTTAGGAATGATTATGACTTAAGTAAAATAGTTAAATAGATTCTTATTGCCATCTATCTCTTCTCTTCTTTTCAGTGTTCGTGGAGTGAATGAACGCAGGGAACGAATGATCTGACGGAGAGCCAGGGTCTGGGTGCAGAGAAGGGCTGGGGTCTGCCTTTACAGACTTTGAGGAAAGAGGGAGCAGTTACCATAAGGGGAGGTGGGATCTGTGAAGCAGGGAGAGAGCACTGGGACAGGAGGTAGATCTGGGACAAGTCCTGGCTCTGTCACTGGCTAGCTGTGTGACGTCAGGCAAGTTACTTAAACTCTCTGAATCTCACTTTCCCATTAGAAAACTGGGCTTCATCATTCCTGGCTCACGGGATCATTTTGGGCAGAATGAGATCAGGGATGTGAGAACAGCACTGCAGAGTGGCCGAGAGCTCGGATGACTGTCAAAGTCCTGGCCAAGTTCTGGCCCTGCTTCTCACTAGGGCCGTGTGACCTTGGCCTTTGTTACCCAGCGTCTCAGAGTGCCAGTTTCCTAATCCACAGAATAGGAATAAATGCACTTGGCAACAGCTATCCTTTTTGAGAGAATTAAATGGGATTTTCCATGTTAAAAGTGCTTTGCAAAATGTAAGCCATCTGGGAGGCCAGCACTGGCTGGTAGGGGTGGGAACAGGAGTCGAGGAGGCTGGGACTTTCCTTTGCCGAAAGAGCAACCTGGAGTGGTTTGGAGGAACCTAGCCGGAAGCCCTGGGTGGGGAGGGAAAGGAGACGAGCCCTTGTAGAAAGTTTCCTTTGGAGTTCCAAGCCCTGCTCCACCCTGGGCCGCCCAGTCCTACTCTGCTCTACCCTCCCCACCCAGCACTTAACACATTGCAATTTTCTATAATTTACTTATTTATAATGTTTTTGTTTAGAGTCTGTTCCCATGGTTCAAGGATTTGTTTCGTTTCCCGATAGATCCTAAGCACCTAGGGCACAGCTTGTAAGTAATAGGAACTCAGGAAATGTGTGTGCAGTGAATGAGTTTATGAGTGAAGCTAGAATTCTGTCTCCTGAGAATAACGGAGATGGTGGTGGTGGTGAAACTAGAGTGAACCGAGGCACCCGTCACTCTGGGAGGGAGTTTGCTACAGGGAGAAAGAAATAACAGCAATTTGGTGAGTGGAGCCTGATGCCCATTCTTCACGGAGCCACGGCCATCAGGATTCTCCCCCAATCTCTTGCTGCGTTTCTCGTCCCTCCCAGCCACGTGACATTGGAACTGCCTTCCAATCAGAGCAGTTACTGCTGCCCTGAGCTGCCGCCCCTAGTGGTGCCTGCCTCCTTGGGCCCTGGCTGGAGACTATTTCTCTTCTGTTTCTCATGACAACAGAGACAACAAATAACACGATGGCAGATGAAGAGCCCTCCAAATCCTCTAGATCTGGAGGGGTTTTGGGCTGCGGCTGTGGCTGTGTCCCCATGGAGGGGAACACAAACGGTGGCCTGTCCACGTGGGGCGCACGCTGCCCTCTGACTCCGCCAGGATTTGGGGCCTGTGGTTGTTTTGTCCAGGACCAGTGTCACTTCGGCCACGGAGGCAGGGTGTGGCATAGCTATAACGCCGATGGCTCAGAGTCCTATGCACTTGGGAACCTGAAAAGCACCCATCAGGGCCTAAAGTGTCAGGTGTTTTACTGAGTGCTTCCTCCTCTTAATAGCCCTGTGAAGCAGCTAATCTCAGTTTCAAACGAGGAAACAGAGACTCAGGGAGATTGAGTGATCTGTGCTTGGTCACCCAGCTTGTTAAGTGGCAGTGCTGGGGGAAGACTCTGGTGTTTCGGAGAGCAGAGCACATCTGCCCTCTCTGGCATCTGGGGCCTGCATGGTACAGACGATCCCTTACGTCCCAGCCTGGTTCCTGACTGGCGCTCCAGTTATGATGCTCGGGAGAAGTGCCCTGCATCTCAACCCCTTGCATCCTGCTGCCTTGCCGAGCTTTGCCAGCATCCTCACCCTGCCAAGCTGGGGCTGGTTCTGTCCTGGTGCCCTCTGCTGCTGGCTGAGGTCCTGTTTCAGTTACCACCTGAGAAGCCCTTTGTCTGCTGTGCCTTATCCTTACGGGTTGGGGCTTTCCCCTGAATACCAGCCAGGGCTCAACCACAGCAGAGATATCCCTAGGGTACCCATATTAAGACAAATACAAATATGAATATTAATATGAATACTAATACCGGTTTATATTTGTTGAGTATTTATTGAGTCTCCAATGTGAATTCAGGAACCTGACTCTCGAGATCTGTGTTCTTAAGCATTATATATCCTGCCTCTTCCTCATATGGCATTTGACCTAAACCACACTGTTATTCTTTTTTTCCCTTCTTGTTAATAATCCTTTTCAAACCAATTTCTAGAACTGAATGCAAAATTCCAGATGTGGTCTGACCAAGCAAAGTCCAGGGGGATGTCACCTCCCTATGCTTTGCACATCATTTTGCAATTAATGCAGCTGAAGATGGCACTCACTTTTTTGGCTCTCAAGTCTAAGATTGGCAACTATTAGGTGTTTCAGCCAGTCGCCAGGTCTTAAATCCCCAGGTCTTCCAGAAATGAGCCACAGTGGGTAAGCCTCTTTTTGTTGTCTTTTTGTGTGACCAGAGGCTGAGGCCCCAGTTTGCCTCCCTCCTCGCTGGCTGTGTCTCTGATGGCTGCACTTAGCTCTGCTGTGGCACCCAGTGAACTCTCCAGATGAAAGAGAACATGTTCCCCGGCAAGTAGGGGTGTGAATGCAGGTGAAATGGCCTGTGAAGGTCACTGCCACTGCTTGGTGAGCGATCTGTCCCCATTTCAGCCTCACTGGGAAAGTGATGAAGGGTGTAATTAGGGCCTGAGCTGTGCCTGTGGGGGCGGCTCTCCAAGTTCAAGGAGGCTGGGGACACAGACGGCAGTCTCTGTCCTGCCGGGAGCGGGAGGACTGTGCGTCTCGTCCAGGGTGACGAGGCTTTCTGACCTGGTAACTGCAAATTCCTGATCATTCCTGTGAATGCGCAGGTGGGAGTGGAGGATGAGGAGTGAGATGGGGATGAAATGAGGTAGGAAATATCCCTAGAAAAACTTTGAAGGGAATAAAACTGTTTCTGTTGCCCTCTCATCTTTCCAGCTTTTATCTTCACATGTCCCCTGGCCCCGCCTTGGTATGGGGGAGCCCAGGCTTCTCAGGACCCCTCCCTGCTGGGCACCCTACCTAGGTCCTCCTTCCTTCTTCTCTCCGCTCCTGCTCTCAGCACAGTTTATTTGTCTGGTGCATCTCATTTCACCCCATTCTCTTGAGGACTTGTCTTATTAGGAAGTGATCTAAAGCACTAACGTGGTATTAAAAGGTTATAGCCTATCAACTGGCTTGGTGCTTGTAGGCGGCCATAACCCAAGAGCATTGATACTTTAACAAGAGAATGCATTAACCTGAAGGCCTAAACCCCATGGCGACAATCTGAGTCCTGGCAGGGCCATAGCTGGGCAGGGAAAGCTCTAACTGGTTATACCGTCTGGGCATCGCGTCCCATGTAACCAGCACTTTACCACGTTCATGATACTCTCACTGCTCCTTATGATAACGCTTGAGGCTGACGGGGAGATTTTCCTTATGATGAGGAAATGGAAACTCAGAGAGGTTCTGTGTCCAGCTCAAAGTCACCAATCCTGGAGCCCAAGCAGCCCCACGCCCTAGTCCATCCCCTCAGGGTACTGACAGATTCTGGGGGCCTACAATGCTAGAATTGGGGGCTCCTGGCCATTGGGCTTTCCAGAGAAGAGTTCCTGAGAGAGCTAAGGGCTCATTCACAGCCCTGGGTTGGCCATGGAATAAAATTCCAGAACCTTCTGTTGGGAGGAGGCTGTTTCCTTGAGGATTCTTGTCCAGTGGGGAAGACAGAACACCCCATGATGGAAAGACCCTGGAGAAGAAAACATGGCACCTCACGTATGCCCTCTGCTTGGTGAGCAGTGTGCCCAGGACGGGAAGTAACCCTTTGCTTTGGGTCAGAGCCAGAAGAGTCAGGGCCCGGCAGGTCCATCTGGGGAGGCCTTGGAGAAGAAGTGAGTTTGGAACCGGTCTCAGGTTGAGCTGTGTGTGCTCAGGGAAGTGAATGCTGGGTGTGCCCACAGGGTGAACAGTGTCTGGAGCTGGAGAATATTAGCTCAGTGGGCAGAGGCCTGTTTCAGGGGAACAGGCTGCTGTCCAGCACAGAGGGCCTGGCATGAATTTCGCATGAGGGGCCTGGGAGAGGCTGGGGCTGAGAGGGCTTCAGGGGAGGAGGCGCGTGGCCTAGCCACATTAGGAAGCTGGCACAGAGGGCTTCTCGGCCAGAAGCCCGTGGAGCCTGCCCCTTGCACAGACTTGCAGCTGGTCTGAAAGATTCACCAGTAGGGAAAACACCAGGGCTTTGGAGAACCAAATGTGTAGACTTGACTTTCCATGGAGCCAAGACGCTGTTTTCTGCAGGTCATCCTTGTGTGGACACAGACCACGGGCCAGGTGGCTCTTAGAGCGGTTTCCCAACAGCTCACCCAGTCATTGACAGACTCTTTGGTCACTGCTTGTGTGCTCAGCATTGTTAACTGGTAGCTAGAAAATGACCTTTATTTAGCACCGTTATCAGGAGGCTGCAGGGGTGCCTGTTTCCACTCCACCAGCTCTCTCTGGCTGATGGCAGCAAGCAGGCTCGTCACACAGTCCCCAGCCCCTAGCCGCAGCCCCTACCTCCTCAATGAGGGCACCAGGGCAGTGAGTTATGTGGGCACAGCGGGCATCCCCTCTGCATACAGGGCAGGCAATGGAACACCATCCTGGCATGCTCCCTGCGATCTGGTCAGCCCGGCTTGCCTGCTGGTCATTTCCCCATGGCCACCTTGCTCTGCATGCATGAGACAATCTAGAACAGCGTCCTCAACTGGGGTTTGGGTATACACAGAGTGCGGTGATTTGCAAGACTTATGCAATTCCTTAATTTTGAGTGACTGTGCATATAAGCTTTAGGGAGGGAAGACATTCATAGCTTTTACAGTTTTTAGTGGATTCTCAAGAGGATTTTTGATCCTCAAAAGCCTGGGAAGTCATGGATGTCAGACCACCTCGCCAGTAAGCAGTGCGGGTTAACCCACTGTATTGTTGCCTTCATTGCCATGCTACTCAAGACGTCAGGTGACATCCTAAATGTCCTCCTCCTCCCAGAGGAAAAGGCCGGGTCCTCGCTCTGGCTCAGCTGTGCCCCGTGGATGGGTGGGTGTTTGCTGACTGGCTGACAAATCACAGGAGAGGTCGAGGAGACTATGCATTTGCAGAACCTCTTGCCTTTCATTTCTGCCTTAACCTGGAAAAGAAATTGTATCTCTCAACTTCCTCCTTCCATCACGTGTTGGCACAGTGTACCCTTCCATCCCCAGGACCCCATCGCCATGCTAGGCACAGGTCCTGGGTAGTGCAGGATGTGCAGTAGGACCTGGGACTCATTTACCTGGAGAAGGAGGAAGGCAGGAGAGGTGGGCAAGGAAGGAGGGAGGCATTGGTATAAACTAAGAAGGGAGGTGAAGGGCAGGGCTTGGCTCAGGTGGGAGGGGAGTCTTTTCTACCTGGGCAGCAGGCCGTCCCCTGCTGGACGGACTGAAACAGCCATTTAACCTAGGCCTTCTGGGCCTCATGAGTGAGATGTTAAGGGTGCAAAGAAGCAGCAGCAGGAACTCTGAGGCTCCTGCTAGCTCTAAAATATTCTGATTTCTAATGCACACTCCTGGATGATTCCCTTTTTCTGTCCAGCCACATGTCCTTCTAGAAAAACAGAGACTCTTAATGGAACATAGAACAAGCTAGTGTCCTAAAGATCATTCAAACTTCTGAAGTTACAGAGAGGGAATTCGTGTTTAGGACCTGCATGGTGTTTTTTGCAAGCCTTCTGCCATGAATTTCTCAGCCCTTTGTGCCAGTGTGCTCTGGCCCCCGGGTGGAGGTGAGAGAGAGTGGCATTTCCTGACAGAAGCCACTTTGCTGTTGCCACTAAGCCCAGCGAGGCCTTCCCCGTTGTGTGTGTGACAGCTCTTTCTAGCAGGCACTGAGTATGGACGGAGTTTCCTTCAGCTGCCCATGGCACTGCCTCCCTGCAGCTGTGGGGATGGTGACAAGGTCTGTGGGCTGCCAGCCCGGCTGGAGAGCACTTGAGATCCACTTCATCCACCTCCTCTTTTCTTTCCAAGGCTCTCAACCCACTTGAGCAGGGAGGAGGGGCCTGAAGGGGGTGAGCACCCACTTTGGGCAGACAAAGGAGCCTCCTCTTCAGCCTGGCTCCAGAGACTCGGAGGTCGGGGACAGGGTTGGAGAGAGCTGGCAGAGCCCTCCAGGCAGTGCTGAGTCCAGCCACGTCCGGCGGGAGGAAATGGGGACTGGAATGAGCAGGAGTCTACACTTGGGTTCTGGCCTATGTCCCCCTGGTCAGGGTCTTCTTAATCGTTACAACTGGTTTTTGATTTGAGCCTCTTTAGCCAAGTGTTTACATAAAAGAATTTGGTTTACCAAGTGTTACATTAAGAATTTTCACAACGACCCATAGGTATGTATTGTGAGCATCATCTTATGGATGATTCTGCTGTGACTCAGAGAGATTAAGTGCTCTGCCCAAGGTCACACAGCCAGTAAGTGGCAAAGTCAGGACTAGAATGAGGCTTCCTTTCCCAAAGAAGACCCAGTTGACCACCAGCCTCCAGTCCCTTCATCCAGGCCACACTGCTCCCTCGAGAGTGACGGGGGATTGCCAGAAACAACAAGCCCAGATGGCATGTAAAGCCTTAGTTGACCAGCCGTGACAGAAGTCGGCCAGGATCTCCTTGCCAGATACTTCACCAGGTCTGCAGGCATTGCTTGCTTTTCAAAGACTTTCTTTGGGATGTGCGGATGGTCATAAAGAATTGTAAAAAATTATGTTTTAAGAGCTAGAGTCATAGGCTGGCAATGAGATTCTACCCTTAGGAGCAGGGGGTAGTGGCTGAAGTCTTCCACGGGGACGCTTGGGCCCGAGGAAGGCAGGAACAACTAACTCCCAGGGTGAATCCCTCGGTTCTGGGCTCTGGTGGACTATACGGAAAGCCACACAAGCCTACCTCGTGGCTGAGCTGCCTTCTCCAGAGGTGGTTTGCTAATTTCGAGGATCACCTGCCAGCAAGTCCCAGTGACTCTGACGCCCAGCATTCGTGCCATGAGGCCGTGTAGCAAGAACGCTCCGTTCACTGCCTTATGCTCAGATCGAATGCAGTGCTGCGTGTATGGTGGATGTTCAACAAACTCTCCACCAAATTGATGACGTGCAAAGAGAACCTAGAAGATCATCACCTGCAGAATATTATTCACTCCATTCTACAGAGAGGGCACCTGAGGCCCGAAGAGGTTAGTTAACACGCCCAAGGACACACAGCCAGGTAGGGTCGGAGAAGTGCCAGATTCAGGTTTCTTTTCACTACATGCTCTTCCTTCTAAAGGTGGGGAAAGACCTGTGAAAAGTTCTTTCCAAGTTTCTTAGCTGCACTGAGTCTACAATTATTGGATGTGGCTAGGTAAAGAAGAGATGGTTTTCCTTTGGGAAAGAACTCACCTCCCTTCTTCTGCAGGCACACTGGCAGTGGGGAGAAGACGCTTCTATCCAGGGCCCTACATGGTCTCTGAGGAGCACTCACCTCTTCTCAGTACACCTGCACACCTTGAGTCTGCTTTTCTCTTTTGGGAAGGAGGAATAAAAGCTACTACTAATAGAGCAGAAAGAACAGAAACACCCTCTGCTCTGGTCTTCCAGATAAGTTTGATGGTCTGTGGAGATGGGATCTGGGAGACGGGGCGGAGCCTAGGATGCAGGTCCCAGGGCCTGGGGAACATGTGTTGGCATATCCACCTGCCAATTACTAGAATCATTAATGCAGGATGGGGTCATTGTATGTTCTAGTCCCTCCACCGAGTCACTCAGAAGAAAGCTAGGATGCAGAAGTTCCCTTGCTCTAGACTCACCATCAAAAGAAAGCCACATCCCCCCATTCTCTTCTTTTGAGGGCCCTTCCCTGCACAAATGCCTTAGTCTTCCCACAGGCTCTTCCCCTCCACCCAGAGCCCCTTGGCTCTCAGTGACGGGGTCCTTCTCCAGCCAAGTGTGCCACAAGTGGTCCTGGGGCCTGGGCCAGAGCCTGCCTGTCGTTCCGCAGCTCCGCGGTGTGGGGATGCCAAAGGGCAGTGACAGCAGCCTGCCGCAGGCTGACAAGGCTGAGTTCACCAGTGCTGGGGAGTCGACAGGATCTTCTGAATTAAGTGCCCAAGTTTAGTTTTTAATTAAGCCCCCGTGGTCTTTTAAAAAGGTCACTGATGACACCATCTTCTTTAAGGCCAATATGAAAGGACATTCAAAGTCAAAGTTTTGAGATGGGAGCCTTGTAACTTGAAATGTCACAGGAAGAAATTTGGAAAAGGGGGAAGTGGAGGCCGGTGGGAAAGATCCTGTCACATTATTCTGTCATCAGCTTCACAGTTTCCATTTGGAACTCCAAACTATTTTGGTCTCAAAGGGCAAGTGGCCTCACTCTACTCTCTGAAGGACTTTCCCTCACGGCCGGTAGTGGGGCTCTTTGTTTGTTGCACCAGTGAAAATGGGACAGTTGGTGTGAGTGAGGTAGAATATGGCAACTCGCCTCTGGTCTCCGGGGAATTAAAATTATATGCAACTGACTCTCTATTGTCCTGTTCTGATTCTCATATGTGGTTTTCTACACAGTTTGACCAATGCCGTAATGATGGGAAATACAGTTCTTATCTAGAGTGGAGCACAGCAGCCACTTAATTCTCCTATAGCATCCCATAATATCCTACAATGAAAGCAAAGATCTGTCCTGGTTCTACACAGTCCCAAGAGAAGTAGAGACTTGAGTTCATCTGAGTAGAGTAGATAGCGCATACTAGAGAGGAGATATGGGCTGGTCTCTTTTTTCCTCCTGCCCAAAAGGTGGAGCTGATGGCCGTTCTTCAGTAGCCACTTTGTGGCCATGAAGTATGACCCAAGCATGTAAGCCATTGCTAAGGACGGGCCACCTTCTTCCCTCTAGACTTCATGTTCTGTGAGAGAAAAGTTAACCCCTGGCTTGTTGTGCCACTGGTGCTTTGGACTCTGCTACTAACCATCAAATGCCAGACCGACCAATTAATTGCCCACTCTGTCATTCATTCCTAGGGGACTGTGGGTAAGTCATCGGGTGTCTTCGAGCTGCAGTTTCCTCACCCCTACGATGGGAATAATAACTCTAGTTTTGCCTTGGAAACGTTATCTCTGCCTTCTAGGATCTACTCCTTGGCTTCTGAGAATGCCCTGCTCCACACTCCGAAGGTCACGTGGTTTTTGTATCTGAGCGGGCAGCTGCCTCCCTCCCATTGTTGGGCTGGATAATTGTTCCCGGACTAAGGCATGTGCCCGCCTTCCAACTTCAATGGATTGCTCGGGGCTGTTATAACGTCCCCTCATGGGCTCCCATTTTCTAGAGACACAATAGCTCTTCCTGGCTTGCCCAGGCTTCGCCTCTCCTTGCAGGCACAGAGATGTCTGCTGTTTCAAGCTGCTGAAAAAGAGGCTTCAAAGAGTCCCACGACGGCCCCTCTTAGGCTCTGACTCATAGAAACGTTTCTGGAAATCCTCAAAAGCCTTATTAATCTGTTAAGACGTCCCAGAAGCAGGAGTCTGTGCACCCTATTTCCAGGGCTTTTCAGCTGCTTCCATTGTCTCAGCCGCATTGTTCCTGCTCGACGTCTTGGCCCCTAATGGACTCTCTCTGAGGCAGGTGTGCTTTCGGCTGAGCCTGCTATTTCATTCCCTGACTCGTTTCTTCTTCTCCGCTGCCTTTAACTCTTAAAGTGAAAGAGCGACTGCTCTTCTTGGGCTGTTTATTCCTCTAACCCCTCTGCATAACTCCCTACTTCACCTCTCTCTCTCCTGGCATTCGGCTAGATCTGGGTCAGGCACAAATGGGCCTTCACAGAAACTGGGCCCACTTTGCTTTTCCTTCAAATGAAAACCTCTAGAGGTCTGTGATGCCGAGGGAAGATTCCTGGGATCACCACGAGCCACTGCTTACAGCCAGTGACTAGATAAACGCTGGCCACCTTCTCCAAAACACTTCCCCAGCTCCAGTCCATCCACTAACAACTCTTCTGATGTGTGACCTTCTCCGTAGCTGAAGGGGCACTGGGGGGACAGCTGGAAGACCAGGACTCTACTCCTGGCCTCAACTCCAGCTGGGTTTCCATTATGTTGGTCTGTATTCAGGGAGTTTGACTTGATAGCCAAGGTGCCGTGGTAGGCAGCATCCCAACGGTTTCTGTCTCTGGTTTTCAAATCTGTGACTGCTCTCCTCCCTTGAGTGCGGGCTGGACCTAGTGACTTGTTTCCAGTGTATAGTATATGGCCAGAAGGATGAGATGTCATATCTGGAATTAAGTTATAAATGACTGTGACTTCTGTGGTCTGTCTTTTTCTCTTATTTTCTCGGCTGCTTGCTTTGAAGAAGAGAGCTGTTATGTTAGAGAGACCCATGTGGCAAGTACTGAGGGTGGCCTTTGGCCAACATCCAGTGAAAAACTGAGGCCCTCAGTCCAACAGCTTGCAAAGAACTGAATCTGGCCAACGACTGTGTGAGTGGGCCCAGAAGCAGACCCTTCCCAGGTGAGCTTTGAGATGAAAACGGCTCTGGCCAACAGCTTGGCTACAACCTTGGAAGCAGCCTTGAAGCCAAGGACCCAGCTGGGCCAGGCCTGGGTTACTGACCCACAGAGATTTTGAGATAATAAATGTGCATTGTCTTAAGCTGCTAATTTTGGGGTCATTCATTACACAGCAGTGGGTAACTAATACAGGTCCTTCTTTGCTTAAAAAAGTTGTTTCTTTGTTTTGCTTTTCTCTATTTAGACTCAAGGACTTAAACCTTTCACACCCATGATCTACTTTGGTGTTGCATTTGTATGCACCTGTACACACACACACACACACACACACACACACACACACACACTACCCAAGTCCCTTTATCCTTATTCCAAAAATACATTATCAGAATAAATGGAAGAGAGACATAGCTGAGATAAATCTCTATCGAGGTGATTCCTGGTTTCTATTAGTATCCTAAGTAAAATTTGAATTTGAATTTCTGTCAGAACCCAAAGTGCCAGAAGAGGCTTGACCCAAGAGGCCCTGGGGGTCTTCGTGCACTTCTGATAATTTACTTCCCTGGTTCACCTTTCAAAGCCTGACTCACATTTTCCTCCTCTGAAAAAAATTATCTGATTTCTCCAGTGGCAGTGACTATTCCTTCTTCGAGTCCCACGTCAGTTTATATCTACATCAGAGCACATATCACGTTACATTTTAATTATTTATATGTTCCCTTTTCACTCTCTCACCTCTCCACTGATCCCCTAACCCAGGAAGCTCAGAATCCAGAGAAGTCCACAAGAAATCATCCAGGATTTCAAAACCTGAGTCAGAAACAAAATTCAAAACCCTTTGCACGCCACACCACCCCCCACCCCATCATGTTTCAGAAAGCCAAAGCACAGAGCAATTTCTCCAATGTAGGAAGCAATAAAGAAATGCATTTATGAAGCGGCCTCTGTCTAAGGGTGGGAATTTATGTCTCTTCATGCTCTTGTTGACAATAATAACTGATTGCTGTATCAATGTGATGCAATATAATTTAAAAACCCTCCAAAATAAGGATTAGAAAACAACTGGCAAGGACTGAGCCGCTGGCACCTTCGGTGCAGTGCGGTGGTCGAACCCCGGGCCTGCTAATGGCCCGAGGTGATGGGAACACAGCTCCGGGAGCACCTGCAATCTCATCTTGTTTCTTCCCAAGCACCGGGAAAGAAAAGCAATTTGTTTGCTCTCATACTCTAAAGATGAACTTCCCGTGCTCAATCAAATGTTATTATCCCAATGTAAGTCAATTTACCTTTGAATTTGAAGGCTATTTTCTTCCTAAATGGCTAATTATGGGAGATAGATGGCTGTAAACAGAAATCTTCTACTTCACCACTCAGCTGGTCTTTCTCCCTGAGGCACCCAAGAGAACCTGGGAAAGTGGGCCTGACACCTCCCTGCCTTCTCCACATTTCCCTGCCTTCCCCAGCCAGTCGGGGCCACGCCCTGTCCACCCTCCTCCTTCATCTCGCAATGCCATTCATCCTCTCGCCCACGTTCCTAGACACTCGTTTGTAGTTTCATCTCCCCGAACTCTGTCTCCTGCTAATCTCCATGTCACAACTTCCCTGGGGAGCTCATTTTTTGGAGTGCTGCTCCCCTGAACCCATCACCTCTCTAAATGTGACGCACCTGCTCAGATGGTGGCGGCTCATGCTGCAGACCTGAGATATAGAATCCAGAAGAAAGAGAGCATGGGGAGTGAGGGATCCCCCGCTTCCTTTCTCAGCATGCGATGTCACCGTCCTGTCCACACCCTCTTTATCCCTGGCATAAAATAGGTGCCCAATAAAGAGAAGCTCCCTCCTTCCTTTCTCGGCATCTGGCCCCTTCTGAAGGACTCTATTAAAAGTGGACGGCAGCAGCTTGAGAGCTGTGCACATAGGACAGCATGAGTTTTAGGAGACAAGGGATCCTGTGAGTATCGGAGATGAAACAGGTCACCAGAGGCTGCCTCTTTGATTCTCCTGGGAAAGTCACGCAAGTGACTGCCAGGCACCGAGGGCAGTGTGGCCTTTCCCGCTGTGTGACCAACACCATGCAGGAGCTAATTGAATAGCTGAGTTTGTTTACCGAGATGAAGAATGACTCCCCACCTCCTCACAAAACAGAGTCTTTCCCCAGGAGCGGTGGCAGAAGGGTCAGCCCGGCTGTGCTTCTGTTTGCCTTTTGATGAATGCTGAGTTGGCTGCTCTGTGGAAGGGCGCTCAGTGTGTGTATGCTGCCAGCGGTGGCTCCAGCTGGGAGACCTTAGCCCTTAGGACTTTTTAGGTCTGGGGGTTATGGAGCCTGTGGTGTGTGGGGTTATTCAGGAGGAAGCACGCCTTCCAGCTCCTCTCCCTGAGGCCTGGCCCCTGGCCCTCTGCACTTTCGGCCTTGGCCAGAGATGCCATAATAATAGCAGCTGGCTTTTGTCAAGCACCTTGAGGATTATACAGCATGTCTGCATACATTATCTCATTTGATCCTCACAACCATCCTGTGAAACTATCCTCACTGACAGATAAAGGATAGGCTCAGAGAGGCCAAGCACGCTGCCCGAGGTCACACAGCTAGTAAGTGACAGAACTGGGACCTGCATCCAAGTCTTTTGACTTCATCATTCCATGGCAGAAAGGAAGGAATGTGGTTCCATGATCACTGTGGAAGCCTTGCCCTAGATTGGACCTAAATCGCTTGTGCTGGGGTTCCAATTTATGATCCTCACTTGGACCTTGGAACCATGGGCTTGCTGTTCTGTCTGGGACACTTTGCGAGGTCTGGAAGGACAGGTAAGAAGGGGTGATGTTTTCAGGAATTGCTCTTGGGAAGTTTAAGGCCATGATGAGAGTCAGCCAAAGGAAGCATGGCCAGGTGAGGGGCAGGCCTCTCTCGCTCATGTCTGCAGGGGTTTTAATAAATAATTAGCGGGGCCCTGACTAGTTGAGGCATAGAGATGAGTGTGAGAACTCTTTCTACTGGCTTCGACTCCAAGAACCGACATCATGATTCCTCATCCCCAACTCCTGGCCACCCACAGAGAAGGGGTCTGGGGCTACTCTGAGAAAGAATCCATTTTGCATTGGATGGGCTGTATTTCTGAGAATCCTCTACAGATTTCCAGAGCTGCTGAACACCATTCCAGAGTGCAGATACTAGGGCTCCCTGTTTCGCTTAGTGCTTCAATTAAAACAATAAAGTCACATCAAATACCAACCAGCAGGTGGGTGGGGACTCATGCCAGCTCTGGCTCGTTCCTGGCACCATCTCGTAGCAGCTGGTTTGGAGAGAAATATCTCCTTCCTTGTGGTGAGAGCACTAGTTTCTGATAAATAAGGGAGTAGAAGCTGCCGTGGAGCCTAGGGAAGGAGAGGTCATGGGTAGGGGTAGGGCTGGGGCCAAGTTCAGAAGTGGACAGAGGACAGGAGGCCTTGACGAAGCAGAGTGAGGCACACAAGGAAAGAGAGAGCACAGACATCTCAGCGAACACCCTGATCTGAGCCCTGCCTTCTCGCCACAGCCCTGCTGAAAGGGAAGGAGGGTGTGGGTCTTGGCTGTCTGAGCAGCTGTGCTGGAGCCATGCCTCAGAGGACTAATGTGGCCGAATTGCTGCTGGCAGTATGGGCCGCACTGCATTCTGGACTCTGTCTGACTCCCAGCAGCCACAGCCCTGGCAGGTGAGCTGGGCCTGTCACCTTTCTTGGCCCTGGAGGGCTGGCAGTTTTAGATGGGCCAGGCCTGCTGATGAGAAGAGAAAAGTGTGCAGGCCAGGGGGGCAGGGTAGGTCCCACACTCCCCCAACACAAGGCTTTTATCCATGTCCCCAAATAAATACCTCCTCCCACTGGCCCTGAGACCAAGAATCAAATACACAGTCCTGTTCTGAAGAAGAACCTGAATCTGTGGAGATGGCCAGTCGGCTGGAGAATGTCATGGTTCTTATCTGTCCACCTTTTGTTTCTGTGGCATTTGTCCTCACCCCCTTCTATCAATCTATTAACATTTATTGATAATCCATCACTGTCCTTCTGCTGTCTCCTCAGGATGTCCAGTATTATGATGACTGTCTTTCTGAACCAAATGTGAGGACACAGAGGTTACAGGGTGAGAGCAATTTCTCACGGGGAACAGGCATGCAGACCACCCCTGAATGTCCTAAGCTTGGACAAAACAGAGGATTCACCCAACACTGGCTGCACTGCCCTCTTATCTAGGAGCTTTGCCGTTAAGAACATTAAGAGCCACTGTTTGTTGAACACCTACTATGTGTTGGGCCTGCACTAGACAGTGTGTGCACAGCATCTCATTTAGTCTCTTTCACAGCCTGGAGAGAATTCATTGTACGTATAGGAGATGCAGTCAGGCAGGTCAGTCGGTGGTGGCACGGTCCTCTGTGCTACTCCCTTGGCCATGGGGCAGGTGGGCGGTGTGCACAGCGTGCTGCCTGAACCCGTGGTGCATGGGCCTGAGGCTGCACAGGATGGTGCTCTGCAAACAAAGGCGTCTCAGCTAAGCCAGGCATTCGTGGAACTTAATAAAAGAACTGCAGGAGGAAGTGAGGTGGGCGACAGCACTAGACTTGGGGTCAGAGGACAGGCGTTCCTCTCCGGGCTGCCCTTCCAACCAGGTAAGCTCGCTTGCGTTGCGTCACCTCTCTGAGCCCCTTCTCATCACTGGTACGAAAGGGAAGCCAGGCCGACGCTGTCTCCCTCACAGCAGGACTTAGGAGGAGCAATGAGATGGTCAATGTAAAAGCACGTTGTAAATTGCAAAGTAGCAGATGTGATGATTATCACTGCTTTATGCACATCAGCAAAGACCCATGATCGCAGACCATGCACAACACAAGGTGGTCCCACCCCATCAGCCCTTCTTCCCACCCTCGTTGGTCCTGCCCTTTCAACTTGACTCTTCCCATCTGCTGCCTAGTCTCCTGCATCCCACTTGCCTCTACTGGGGCTCTATGGATAACTCTAACTAGTAATTGCCTCCAGTGGGCTGGAAAGCTGGGATCCCAGCAAGCCATAGCTCCAGGGGTGCCTCCTCAGTCACTGCCAGGATTCTGGTCAGGTTTAGTGCAGTCAGTCAGGGCCCTAGCAGGCAGCTCTGTCTTCAGGTACAGGCAGTGGGAGTAAC
This sequence comes from Pteropus vampyrus, assembly GCF_000151845.1. Lineage (NCBI taxonomy): Eukaryota > Metazoa > Chordata > Mammalia > Chiroptera > Pteropodidae > Pteropus > Pteropus vampyrus. The sequence continues at coordinate 1,766,674 of NW_011888911.1, read as the reverse complement.
GAAATATCCGTGGTCTCTGGGCCCCAGACCACCTGGATCTGGGATTCCTGTCTCAGAAGGATGCTTAAGGGAGGAGTCCCGTGGTGACTGCTATAAAGGGAAAAATGTAGGGGCTCAGGATGGGACTCACTTCCAGGGAAATGATAGATGAGATGTAGGGTGCCAGGAGGGAAGCCCAACTCACACTCAGCAGCTCAGAGCTGCAAATAGGGCCTCTTCTCAAGCCTGCCCTGGGTACTTCATTTCCCAGAGACAACCAGCACATTTTAATAATGTCTACTTGGGTTAATGAAAGTTGTCGGTTTCACTTAATAAATACATCACTATTCTTGGCCATACATATCCGTCATGCTGGGCCTGGAGCTACGCATGGTGCCCGGGGTGGGCAGGGATGCTGGGAGCTGGGGGAGGGAGGGGAGCCTGGCAAGCATGGGGCACATCAGTGGAGAGCCAGGTCTGGGAGGGCAGGGCAGGGTGTCGTGCCCCTTGGGAGCTAAGCGGAGAGATTCCTCTCATTGTGCCTTTTCTCCAGGGTAGAATCAGAGGCGCACAGGCAGAAGGGAACATCCAGAGATGTTCCCACTTGTTCTTTGGCTCAGGGCAAGGCGGCACTCAGATCGACCCTGTTGGAAAGAGTCACTGGAAGGTAATGTCGCCAAATGGACTCAGGAAGACTTGAGAAGTCATCCCAGTGGGCTACTCACTGGTCCAAGATCTCAAGCCAAGTGACTTGATACAGGCTGGCAGTGAGGGGCGGGAAACTGGGGGGCATGTTTAGCATTTTGAGGACGTTCTCCTCAAACTCTGCGGAGTCCTTAAAACTTTTCTGAACTGCCACGACAGGGAAGGACCGACATAGCCAGCAGGTACTTTCTAGCTGAAGTAAGCAGCTTGAGAACTGGCCCGCCACACAGCCTGGTAAACTGCATGCCACACGTCGACTTTAGTGACCAGCTAGTCATTTCCACCGGGCTCTCTTAGGTAGCAGGTGAACCAGCCACAGGGCTGGTCATGGGGCTTAAGAGTAGCCAGCACCTCCTAGGGGTCATCAGAGTGTGTGTGAGGCTCGACCACATAGACAGGTCGGGGCCCCAGCTCCCCAGTCCGAGGGAACATTAGAGTAGCTGAGCCAAAATGGGTCTATCTCCTCCTTTTACAGGAAAGGAAACTGAGGGTGGAGCGGCAAGGCGATCGGCTCACTTTATCGTATTCTGGTGTCAGACCGTGTGAGTTTGCGATGGTTGGGGCTGTTTTCTGATTCGAATGTGAGCGCTCTTAGTTGCTAGAGAAAAGGGCTGAAGAAGGTGAGTTGGGGAGGCTGCCTGCTGCCCATAACCTTCAGCTTCCACTGAAGGCCCTCCTTGGGGAGCAGGACCTCGGCTCCCATATGTCCTGGGAGAAGGAGCCCTTCCTGTTCAGAGAACTGTTATTGCCATTACTAACTGTTTGCTGTTACTGCCATAGAGGCACTAAGTGGCTTCCTCTGTCCTCGGAGTTGTAACCCTCGAGCAGCAAGCGCACAGCAAGGTTTCGCTGCGGCAGCACTTGGATCTCCGCCCCTCCCGTAAGTGCCTTCTGTAGTTTGCCATCATACAGATGGAAAAACTGAGTCCTCCATTCCTTGCTTCAGGGCCATCCATCCCTTCCTGTCGGGGCCTCTTCCTCTTTGGGTCCCATCCCTGTAGCGTGTACCCATGAATGGGAGGGGCACTGCCCCAGAGAGCTGCAACCAGTAGAGTCCCTAAGACAGGACGGGCAGAATGCTCACTCACCAAAGAACAAAAGTCACCCTTGCATAAGGCCTGCTGCTGCAAGGCTGGGGAAAAGAGGCCAGGGCCAATAAGCCACTTAGCTCTCTCCCGAGCCTTTCTCTCCACCCCCACTTGCCTGCCACGCCAGTCTCTTGCCAGCTGGAGGGGAGGGTGGTGCCACTGCCCCATCCACACCCTTTAGACCATCCCACGGAGTGGAGCAGGCCCAGGTGGAGTCTGAGCCAGGCGCCAGTTCCAGGAACACTGCTGGAGGTAGGGTGGGGGCAGGTGGTGCTGGGCTGGGACAAGTGGGAAAGAAAGATGGGAGCAACCTGAACGGGTGGTCTCAGAGGCCCTATGGGAGCCTCCCATCCACCTGGCAGGTTGAATAACGAAGCATTTGTGAAATCTAATTAGTGCAGCCTTAACTTCTGACTTCCTGCATGGGGCTCCTCCTCTAGCTCCAGGCTATCGAGCAGAATTAAGCTGCCTCAGATCACCTCATTAAATTCACTAACCTTACTTTTCCACCGGTTTAGACCCTGGTGCCCTTCTCAGGCTGCGGGAGGTGTGTGTCTGGCCTTACTGGAGTGGTTCCCAAGCAGATGTTTTAGGAATGCACCTCCTCACCCCTCCCCAAAATGGCTTTCTTAATCACAAAGCTTCTTTCTCCTGAGCCAGTAATCACCCTAGACAGATCCATCCACACAGTCCCTTGGCTCCAATAGGAGCAGCCCCTTCTCACCCATCCATGCTCAAGGGGATGGTGGTCTGGGTTGTGCAGGGAACTCAACCAAGAGGGGATGCTGGTGCAGAGGCAGAGTGCTGGGCACATTGGCAAGCTGGTAACTAGCACAGGTGATTTGCAGTTTCCTGGGGCCTAACTGCAATGGTGCAGGGAGTGTGCTTCTACTGCAGGATGGGCAATGAGGTTGCTGCTCACCAGGAGACGAAGGCCTGGGGCAGGAGGGAGGAAGCCAGACAAGTAGCTCCTGCGCCTGGCCGAGGATGGTCTCTCTGTAGTCAGGACACTCACTATGAGCCCAAAAAACAAACAATCACTTCGGGGTAGGCAGCAGAAACACCCAGGCCAGAGGGGCAGTTATGAAAGAGAAATGCAACAGTATTATAGGAGAACAGGAAAATTCTTCCATGGAGACAGAGCTAAAGTGACTGCCAACTTTAACTCCACTTTTAATTGTGCTAAATTGACAATGTCCATCCACCGTGGGTGGGTATCACCTCTACTGAGGCCAGGACCCCAGGAAGGTAGGGGGAAAGAGCGGACATTTTCTGGAGGACAGAAGTTTTGCAAACGCATCTGTGCAGCCCCAGGCAGCTTTCTTAATGTCTCAGATTAGACTCTCGCCAAGAGGGCTGATGTGTGTTTTCCCCCAGGGCTGCTGTCTGGGTTAATTGTACATTGCTTATGAAGAATCTATTAGTTACAATTTCCTTTTGCCTATTCTGACTGTGACAACCATAGCTAGCTGATCAGAGTCATTCCTGCCTTGGGAGATGCGTGAGGAAGGTTTCCCTCTCAACCTATCTGAAGTGACTTGGGAGCCAAGAGTGGCTTCAGGAAAGGCCGCTGCTGCGGTATGGGCTGGTAAGGAGAGGCAAGTGAATATGTCTTAAACCAGAGTAAGGGAACAGTTTCACATTTAGCTCAGCCCCTTTCTGGGGGAAATCTGATGCATGCTTGGCGGAGCTGGAAAGAGACTGGGGTGCCTGCTCCTCCAGTGGTTCTCAGCTTCGGCTGCGCATTGTGATCACCTGAGAGAGCTCAGACAATACTGAGACTGGCCCCCTCAACAGAAATTCAATGTGGGGTGCTGAGTTTAAGATGTTGTCCAGGTGATTCTTATATGCAACAAAGGTCAAGGACGCTGTCCTGGCTCATTCCTATTGTGACAATTTTTTTTCTGTTAATCATTACTAATAATGGCAGCTAACATTAATTGAATACTTACTCTGTGACAAGCACAGAGATAAAAATTTTATGTAGATAGTTTCAGCGAATCCTCAGAACCACCCAATGTTGTTGGAAGATGCTATTATTATTTGTTTTACAGATGAGGAAACTGAGGCTTAGGGAGATGAAGGCAACTGGCTTCAGGTCACACATTTATTCAGTTGCAAAGCTAGACTATTCTCCAAACCCTGTGCTCTTAAACATTCATACCACACTGTACCCTACTTCAGAAGAACATGAGAGTGGTGGCATGTGGGTGGGGAGAGGACTTTGTTAAACAGTTTCCCAAGCAATGCTTCATATTAAGAAATGGATGCTTTGGGTTCCAGGACAAGGCCAGGCTGAGGATGCTCTCTCTGCAGTCAGGTCATTCACTCTGAGCCTAATAAACAAACAATCGCCTACCTTGGATAACAGAATCATGTGATCATGGTAATGGGACATGCTGAACCACCATCTATTCACTATGAGACAGTATTATGATGTAGCTCTGTGGGCTGTTGAGAGGTCCACAAATGTAAGGTTCTGGTGCTGTGGTCCAATGGGGAAAAGGAGCCCACAAGAGTCCGGAGGGGCCTGGACTGCAGACAGGGTGAAGGAGAACAGGGACCTGCTGGGGAAACTCAGCTTTCCCTGTGGTCACTTAGAGGGTTCTGTCTCTCTTGGAGCAGTTCCCTTTGTGGCCACCTGACAGCAGTGTCCCCAGGAATATCAGTCCCTCCCAGAGCCTAAAGTGCTCTTGGCCTTCACTGTCTGGTTGGAGCAGAGGTTTGAAGGCGGGAGTTTTGGCCATAGGTCTCCCAAATTCAAGAGGCATCCAGATCTGTCCGACAGCCTCAACCAGTGATGGAAATACTCAGAGAAAGAGGCTGCCTGCCTTCGGGGCTCAGAGGGCAGGTACAGGGCCAGACTGCCCATGTTAGGCCGAGGTCCACTCTTCCTAGCCATGTGAACTCAGGAAAGTTCTTTAACTGAGGTCACAATGGCCTCGTCTGAGAGGTGGGGGTGATACTAGGACCTCCCTCAAAGGGTATGTGGAAATTAAATGAGTTAAGGGATGTAATGTACTTAGCCCAGTTCTTGGCGCACAGTGCTCAATGACTGCTAGCTCTTACTACTGCCATTGTTACTGCCACCATCAACGCCCTTCCTATTGAAGTCCTTCTCTACCCTACTTACATTTTTGGCTTCTAATACCTTTGAGGGTCAATGTCTTTTGCAGACTTGGGCTTCTTTCACACATCCATGTTTACTCTGTTGGTATCCTCAGTGAGCATGTATAGTGAAGCTGAGTTTTCTTCTAGGCCACGTTGCTCCAAACTGGACTCAAGGACACCAGGCTGTTGTCTTTATTTTCCACTTTACTATTTTCTAGGTCTCATATCCTTCTGGAAGGTGTAGCAGGTGGAATGACATTCCAGATCCAGATGTTGTGATATTTGCATGAGTTTCCTTTCCTGTGTCCTCCCCTACCTATCCCACAGTTGGCCTCTCTCTGGCCCATATGCGTGTTGGGTACATCAGTCCCCAGATCCTTTTTTTTCTGACAGATAAGACCACAATAGCTTCCCAACTGGTCTCCACACATTGACACTGCCTCTCTCCAATCTGTTCCCTACAGACCAGCCGGTATGATGCACTAGGCATAGGTCACATCTCAGCTTGACCCATCAGCTTCGGCTAAAGACTGAATCTGTAACTGGCCTATAGGCCACTGCCGTCTCTCTAGAGCCCACTACACCTCTCTGTCCTTCTCTGGTGCCTTTGGCCACATGGCTTGTCTTCGATCCCTTAAATGTGCTGTGCTCTCTCTGTTCAGACTCATTTTTCAAGGAAGCCTCCCTGCCCCGGGCCCTATCCAGACCAGGACAGACTGATATCATTCTCCTTCACAACTCTCATCGCTATCTCAATTACATACTTTGTGGCATATTTGGTGGACTGTCTCCCTCACACTAGGATTTCAGAGCGCAAGGATGTCTATGTGCTCAGTGTGGTGTCGGTGGGGCCCAGGCATGCCTGGCATATAATAATGCTCCATCGCCATATAAATGAATACATATGGCATTAATTTGGATTAATTTTCTCTATCTTATACTTGTTCTCACTATGCTCTTTTATTATCTGGCTCTGCTGCTGTCTGGTGAACTTGCGAATAAGTTATAAGGAATAGTTTTTTTTTTTTTTAGTACACTTATTTAAAAAATGAGATACAGTTCGTATAACATAAAATTTGCCCTTTTAAAATGTACAGTTCAGTGGTTTTTAAGCATATTTACAATATTTTGTAACCATTGCCATTAGCTAATTCTGGAACATTTTCCTCATCCTAAAAATAAGCCCCTGTACTCATTCGCAGTTACTACCCATTCCGCTTCCCCCACAGGCAACCACTAATCTACCTTCTGTCTCTATGGATTTGCCTATTCTGGACATTTTGTATAAATGGAATCATACAATATGTGGCCCTTTGTGACTGCCTTCTGTCACTTAGAATATGATTTCAAGGTTCATCCATATTATGGTATGTATCAGTACTTCATTTCTTTTTATGGCTGAATAATATTCCATTGTATGGCTATGCCACATTTTGTTTATCCATTCATCGTTAGGTAGATATTTGGGTTTCTGCTTTTTGGCCATTGTGAATAAAGCTGCTATCACCATTTGTGTGAAATTTTTGTGTGGACATATGTTTTCAGTTCTCCCGGGCAGATATCGGGGAGTAGAGTTGCTTGGTCAGATGATAACTCTATGTTTAACTTTTTGTGGAACTGCTAAACGGGTTCCTGGGGAGAGTTTTATTTTTATTTATTTAATTTTTTTAAATGAAGGAGATGAACTAGCTTAGTGGTTCTTAATTTTTATTTTCATTTATTTTTGATAAAGATCTCCTTTAGAAATATATTAAAAACCATGGGATCTCTTTCCAGATATATGCATAGGTGTGAATACACATAATTTCAGCATTTTTTTTTTTTTTTTTTTAGGTGAGGCAACCCTTGGTTGACCTCACAGATTGTAAGGACCTCGTCAGCTTACAATCCCTTATTATTTTTTAAATTTTTTATGCCTACAGCACCTGGTCTTCCTAGGTGGTCTCCTATCTAAGTACTAATTTTCAGCGGTTTAAGAATCATCAGAGGCTGGCTATGGATCCCATGTTCTGTGATTACAGGCTCACATATGGCTACATTTTAAGGTTAGATTATTTTTTCTCAAACACAAAACTCCATCTGCATTTTTACATTTTCCACATGGATATAAGAAATAGATAATCTGACTAATGATTTCTGATCCGTGTTCTGATTTCCATCTGGGATCCAAATATTCAGCAGCCAATTGGTTGCCTTAATTTTTTCTACCCACTCTATAATCATCTGATTGATGTGCAATTATCTCCCCCTGCTTCAACACACGCTTTTTCCCCATCTCATGTTTGTAATCCAATGCCAGATAACCTTCATTTTTTCCCATTTATTTTGTGTGTGTTGGCCACTGTTTGATATAATTATTTTTGCAATCATCTTCTATTAGGTGAAAGAATATTGCAGCAAAGAAAGAAGAAAAAAGAAAATAAATGCCTTCCTGACAAGTTCTAATATTTTATGTTCACAAATAATCTCCCAGTATCAGAACAGTAATATTATTTTCTCAATGTGCATTTGTTAAAATGTAAAGTAGCTCCATCACATTGGGAACTAAAACCCCTGCATTACCTTGGCCAGAAAATATCACTTATTTATTTCAGATTGCATTTCTGGAATTTTAATACTGTTGCTCCTCCCTTGCCACCCCAGCCTTTATCTAGCAAGGGAGTGAACTTGAAGTGTTGATTTGTAAAGTGGCATTGCTGAATGCTCAGGACCTTAATTTGGTTTTAAGAATTGTTTTTGACTTAATTTACAATGAGATTCTTTCCTGTATAATTCTTTTGGCTGAAAACTAAAGAGAGCTCTTCCTTTGTGGATGGCACTTTGACACCACATTTTAAGACTGAGGTACAGAGGTGAGGGAGGAGCAGAGGAGACTTAGAAAGGAGGAGAGGGATGAAAAAGGTGGATTTTAGGGGTTGGAAGAGTTAGATCTATTGTGTATTTCTCTATAACATCTAAGGGCACAGCCCTTGGACTCTAGTTTGAAGTCAGTATGTTAACCAGGTTGCCTAGTAAAAAAGACACAAGGCTGGAAGTCCAAAGCCAGTACATCTAATCCTGTGCCCCTCTTTAACTAGCTTTGTGACCTTGGATAGATCATATCTACTCTTTGAACAGTTTTCTCAAGTGCAGAAGGAAAAGGTGAGCTAGGCAGATGGGTTTTTAATCCTGGCAGTGTATTAGAAAGCCCTGGGGAGCTTTGAAAACTATATTGATACCCAGGCTCTTGGACCTATTACATTGAAATTTCTTGTGAGTGGGTGAACAGGCTGGGATATCGGTGTCTTTATGAAACGCTCCCCAGGTTTGTCTATCATGAAGCTGGGGATGAGAACCCCTGGTCCAGGATGATCTTAAAGCTTCCTCCAGACTTCCGGTTGCCCGATTCTATGAGCTGGGCAGTGGTGTCTCATTAGCCAAAATTGGTGAGATGTGTTGGCAGACAAGTGGACCACAGTCACTGGGACGTGATTCTAGGCTAGGGTTTGAGGTGTCTCAGCTGGGGAACTCTGAGGGGAATCCTGATCAGAATTGAATTTCTCCCAGTTTTATGCCTGGGTTGGGCAGGCAAATCTTCTTTTCTTTGTGAGCCCTTAGTGCTCAGAAGATGGATGAGCTGGGCCTGGTAAAATAGCTTTTATTCCTTGGAGAAAGCCACATAGAAAGATAAGGCAGGCTTATTATTTTTAGAGTGGAACTGAGACTGTTTAAGCCTAGAAAATGGGGCACTAAGGAGGGGGCATGATTTGTGATCTTCAAGAGGCTGAAAGGCTATCATGTGGAAGAGGGATTGGGGTGATTCTAGATGCTCCAGGGAGCTGAACTCAGGCTAGTGAAGAGAGTTGGGGAAACTAATTTTGTTGCGTTAGAAGGAAGAACTATTATAATGTACAGCTGTGCTCCCATATTCTGTGCATACCTGTTTTAGTACCCGCTTTTATGACCATCTTCTCTACCTTGAGACCATATCTTTCTCATCTCTATTTCTAGGACCTAATTCAGTTTTTGACATAGTCCTGAACAAATGTTTATTATAATTTCTGTGATTTTTAATTGCTGTCTTTAATGGCCACTATGCAAAGCACTTCTCTCAGCTTTATTTCCTTTAACCCTTCCGGTGCTTTGTTTGGTAGGTATAGCTATCACCCCACTCTGCATCTAAGGAAGTCAGAGCTTAGGGAGGTTAAGTAATGTGCAATGTCATAGCCCATATGAAGCAGAGGCTGGCTGTGAACTCAAGCCAATTTGACTCAAACTTGTGCTCCTAATTGCCTGCCAAGAACCTGGGAGGGCTCCCTAGCCCTGGAGGCATTCAATTTGAAAGCAGATAACTATTTGGGTGACCTGGTTATGCCACAGCAGCGAGTAAGGACTGAGTTAGGACAGTTTCAGGTGGTGACAGAGCCAGAGGCAGGGCAGATTTTGAAGTCCCGGGACACCTGGTTACTGTTGCCATTGGCATCCTATCCTGGGCCCCACCAGCAAGGTGCTGGCCTGGTCCGGATGCAGAGCCTCACTACCTTTGGTCACGCAGGCTCCAGAATGGGAATGCTCTCCTGGTGGCTATGGTCATTTCCAGGTAGTGGGTATTGTGGTCTCCTCTGCCATCAGTCTCCTCTGCCACCATGTCTGTGACCATGTGGAGCAGACTCTTTTGTAAGCCTGTGGTAACAGGACAGAATGAAGAGAGGCATCCTGGGTATGTCTGTGGGGGTACATGACTGCTCTGGCCATGAAACGTTGTATTAGCTTCTCTTTTCATTTCACATAGACACAGTGATTGCGTTACCACGTGGCTCAGGGTACAAGGCAGAGAGGTACAAGCAGCTGATGAAGGAGGAAGTGCTCCAAGGAAGTCTTTCATCAAAGTGATGGCATAGCTAAAGGCACAGAAATAATATTCCAGAGATGGCATTGCCAATTAGTGGAAGGCTACAAGAAGGACTGTGAAATGGAGGCTTGGGAAGATAGATGGGAGAGAAGGCTGGCTTGGGGTGAGAAGAGACAGAAAAAGGAAGAGGGGGAGGAAATGTTGGTGAGATTGGTGATTCCTTTAACATGGTACGCGCTGCTTTAAAGGTTGCGGCCTTCTTCTCAAACATGAGCAAAATCAAACTCTAAGTAGAAAGAAGGAATTTAGTTAGATGCAGTGATGACCCTCTTGTTAGATGAGTTAGGCAGAGAGGTGTCCCAGAAAATTTTCTCTGGAGGAGCTGGGGGGTGATCGTGATGAGATGGTAGGACAAGGAAGGGGCAGACATTTGAGAACCAGGCACTTAAAATACATGATCACATTTATTTCTGATAACAAACATATAAGATAGGTGATAAGATTTCCATTTTACAGATGAGGAAACTGAGGCTCAGAGGGGTTTTGAAGATAAATTAGAAGCTAGAGTGAGAGAGTCTTATTTAAACATGACTAAACTTGTGTGTTCATTTTACTGTATTAGGCCATCTTCCAGATGAGCTACGTGAGGGCAGTCTGGAGTAATTTGGGATTTTAAGAGGAGGTTTCACAGGCAAGTAGCCCAGTTTATCTACAAAGTGAATTCTGGGAGGAAGTCCTCCTGGCCTGACCAGGCTGAGACCACAGACTCAGGCCACAGGACAGGAGAAGCCAGGTCACTCGTGGGTTGCAAAGGTGTGCTCAACATCACACAGATGTGGGTTTGGTCAGTGGACATGCCATGAAGTTAGATGGCAGTTCACGAAGAAACACAATAGCCCCTTCTCTCATTTAACTCTGAAGGGAGGGAAGAAGGAGGAGGGGGATCCCCAGATTCGCTTCAGAAAAGCTCAGTGCTATATCTAGGGCATAGGTAAACTGATATTTGGGACAGAAGTACAAGGCTGGACATTCATTTTGATTTCTGGTTTTCAGAATTGACATGTGTCTACTTTCAAAAAGAATTTAAAGAGGCATATCATTTTCTTAGGAAACTAAGACACTGTCTAAAAGTTCTGCCAGATTGAATATATTGCTGACAGATAGCCTTCTTATCAAACATTGATGGATTGTAGAGAAAATTATAATGTGTAACTAGAGCTGCCAGTGTGGAGTCCCTGCTAGGTATGTGACACTGTGAGGTCCATCACACATGTTTTCTTCTTAAATACACCCCACAGCCCAGTGAGATAGATGTTTTTGTTCCCATCTCTTAGATGAGAAATATCCTGAAGTTCAGAAGGATTAATTGACTTACCCAGAGCTCCTCATGTATAAGTAGTAAAACTAAGATTTAAACCCAGGCCTGCCTGATTTAAAAGTGCATGCACTTCCTACTCTGTGATATGAGGCTGTGAAATCTGCAAATCTCAGAACTGAAAGCTAGAGTTCAGCTAAACTTACCTATCCAATGCAAGGGGGCTTCCCAGAGCATCCCTGATAAGGGCTGTGACTTGATTCACCCATCTCTACTGATGGAAGACTCATTAATTCCTTCACGATGCAGAAGTTTCACTGTCTGATCCTTCACTTGTCTACCCGAGGGATATTTAATAAGTGCCTACTATGTGTCAGGAACTCTTCTTGGATCTGGTAAGCCAGTCAAGATCCTGGCTCTCAATGGGTCCTGATTTCTAGCTGGGGGAGAATGCATTAGAAAATACAAAAGTAAATAAATAAGAGTTTCAGGTGGTGATAGATGCATTATAGACAATGAAACAGAGTGGCAGAGAGCGCCCGGGCATGGGGGCCATTTTAGATTGACTGGTTAGGGAAAACCTTGCTAAAGAGGTGACAGCTGAGCCGATATCTAAATGATAAGAAGGGTCCCACTGTCCAAACATCTAGGGAAGAGTGTTTAAAGCAGAAGAAACAGGAGATGGCAAGGCTTTGAGGAGATACTGAATTTGTCACCTTAAAGAAGGCCATAGGCCTGGAGGAAAATCAAGTACGAAGAGGGTGGGAGGAGATGAGCTCAGAGAGGAGGGCAGAAGACAGATGGGCCCACCTGCCATAATGATGGCTTTTGGATTTTATCCTAAGTGTGGTGGGAAACCATTGGATGGGTTTGATTGGAAAAGTGACATAATCTGATTCGTATTTTTAAAAGATGCTATGTGGAGATTGGATTGCAAAGAGGCACTTCTAATTGTTGGGAAGATTATTCTCTCTCTTACTGATGAAACTTGGTTCTTTTAGTAATGATTCTTGCACCAAAAACCAAAACACAATCACAAACAAGACTACTTTCCTCTTTCAATTTTTATTATCGGCTGTCACATTCCCCTTTGGTTCTTTGTAAACTTCCCTTATTATTGTACGCATTTCTGGGAGGAGAGTCCATAGCTTTCATTCGAGTCTCAAATATTCATCAACCCTAAGAACAGAGAACCGCCACCTTAGAAAGTTAAATCAGGGGATTTTCACTAAGTAGAAGCTACAATTAGTCCCTTCTCTGATCCCACATTCATTCTCTTCCTGCCTGCTCCATATGTCTTTACAGGTCTCTTGATCTCTTCTTCCTGCCTCATATCCCAATTTAAATTCCTTCTCTAGCTTCTTGTAAATCATCTAAACCCAGAGAAGACAATTTCTGCTTTTTTGTTTTTGTTTTTGTTTTTTTAGAGAAGAGACTAGTGAAGAAGTCTGCTTCTAGCTAACGGGGATGAGAACACATAGAGAAGTGGGCATAGCGTTTTCTTTTTCTTCTTCTTGACTCATACACCTTTGGAACTGACCTGTGTGTCTGACTTGCAGATTTCTAAAGAGCAGAGCACAGAGTCTGGTAAAGGGCTTGAATGCAAACTGATGCAAAGGGCAAAGTCATCTTAAAAGAATTATTATTCATTTCCCATTGCAGTTAATTTTGGCACCTTCATCAGAGTTTAAATTCTAGTACCATATCATATCAAAGGAAAAAAGTATTTGATGTACATGTTAATTACTGCTAAGATGTAGCTACTTAAATCAAGAGTTTAATTTTCATTTGACTATTCAGAACAGCTCTGCATGGGGGGTGGAGAGAACCCCTTTTGATTTAGATTATTTAAATAGGTGATGAGAACTTCAAGTAAAATGGCTTCCTATTTTCTAAACCAGCATTTGAAATTAGTACCCAGCTAAAGGAAAAATAGTTAGGAAAATCAAGTTCCTCTAGGAATTCCCAAGTCTGCCTGTTCTATGAAGTGGGAGAAGGCAGTGAATAATATAATTTTGTGTGCTTGAAGACTTGAGAATCTGCAGAATGATAGCATAATGGTAAGTGAATTTTAAAAGCATGTGAGAGGCTGAAAGAGTAGATCTATGTAGAAAATAATACAGTATTATTTAAAAGCCTAAATTGCCAAAACGATACTACTCTTGGATACACTCTTTATAAGAAACAACTTGAATGAATCCCTAATGTGTATTTTTTTCTACCGCGAACTATAAAAACCCATCAAAATACCAAGCTATTTACCAAGTGATTAAATCATAGTCATTTATTATAGTTTTACTTGGATTTCCAAGGCTTTATCGCCTCAGATATAACACTTTGCTCTTAATAATCCCTATTGATTTTACTGTATTACCTTATATTTTTAGATTTGTTTTACTGCCTTGTGCTAAATTCTAACATCATTGTTCTATATAAAATGAGGTATATCATCATGTTTCTCAAAACACATGAAAATAATTATCTTGCCCAACATGGGTGAAAAGTGCTGATTTTTGGCTGCTGACAGAGTGGGGACCTGAAGGTGAGGGAAGCACTTTGCAGTCCCTAGGCCTGTCAGTTGTGTTATTTCTGGCGTGGACAGCACTGAGGTACTATCGATGCGCTGGCTGGGCACTGGAGAGCGTGGGAATCAGGGTCTTGGCACAGATTAGAGGACATATCTGGGATGTCATCTGTGTCTGTATTTTGCTATAGTTGCTAATCTTTCTTGGGATTTGTAGCTCATACTGTATCTTCAAAGTACTTTGTAATCGTTCACATGCTAAATCAGCTAGTGGAGAACTTGGTGTTCTTAAAGTTATCGCACCTTTGGGTGCTGTTTCAATTACTCTTCTTAAAGGCACCTTCTAAATGTCAAAAATGGTGAACATTTTTATCTCCTGTGGAACCTTGAGTCTTCATTCTCTGGATTAATGCCTTGGTGAGGGTGGGAGGAGAGTAACTAGTTCTGGCTTGTGAGTGATGATGCCATAGATAACCCCTGTGCAGGACAGCAATCAGTGGTCCTACACCACAGCCATGTCTCACACGTGCTTATCAGCTCCCAATGCAGTGGACTTGACATCTTCATTACACATTAGATGCTTGACTCCCAGGAGCTCAAATTCTAAAAGTGGAAAATAATCACAACGGCCACACTCTTTGTGGTGCTAATGACATGCCAGATGCAGTTCTGAGCGCTTTATCTGTATTCATTCTTTTGACCCTGCAAGATCTCACAAGGCAGATGTTATTCGGGCCTCATTTCACAATGAAGAAACTGAGGCACCTTGTGTTTTGCACAAGGTCACACAACTAGAGAGTGGTAGATCCAGAATTCCAAGCCGGGCAGCCTGACTCAGAGTCCAGGCTCTTCTTAGTTACATTTACATCACATTTATAACCTACAAGGTATTATCCATTAATTATATGATCTTCCCAACAGCCCTTGGTTCCATTTTAAAGACAGGAAGACAGAAATAGGTGGTCATTATTTGTCTATCGTGACATAGCCAAACCCTCTAGCAGGATAACTTTCTTCCTCTTTCCCACTCTTAAACACACCTACATGGTGGGAGATAAACTAACACGGCACATAGAGGGGAAGCCCAGGGCTTTTGCACGTGTGCAGTCTGCCTCACCGGAAACCACATCCCCTCCCTGGCGGTGAGTGAGACAAGACCTCTGGGAAGCAGCATCAGAGCAGCAAATGTTCTCGATCTGGTTTGCACAAAGATGGCTGAAAGGGGGGACTCTCATTTCTCCCGTATCTTTGTGGGTACCCTCTTGAATGTTTGTTGCTCCTTCACTATAATTCCAACGTTTTGAAGGAAGGCACAGTGTTGGTGTCTTACGGTGTTGCCTGCTTGATGTGCCGATGCGATTTTGCAACCACTGGAATGATTAGAAAAGCATCTGTGTGAGACTTGAATGATGAAGAAAGAGGACAAATCATTTAAGTGTGAGAAGAAAGGTGGAAAGGGCATCAGGTTGATGAGCCAGCAAGGAAAGAGAAGGTATCTGTGGTCAGGGATAGGCTGTGTGCAGGCAAGTCCCTCTTGCTTTCTTAAAAGAAAAGAACCAGCCAAAGGAGGTAAAAGAGAAAGTCACTGACTAAATATCAGGTTAGAAGACAAAGTCATATGGTGAAATTCTAGGTTCTCAAGAAAACAAACAAACCATCTGGAAAAGCCCTTTTCCATGTATTGGGGCCTGTGCTGAACCCAGCAATAAAAGTTACGCCTTTTTTCTCCCCAGTTCAGAAGAGGCTGGCAGGTAGATATTTTAGCTCATTGAGAAAGTAATAGTGGGCAGTTGTCTGAATTGAATAAAGAATCCTTGAACTGGGTCAGAATCAAAGAGACAGAGCTCAGATGAAGAGCCAGAAGAGTCAGTTTCTTCTGCACCTGCAATGACTGCTTTTCTACCCGAGGCCTCGGAAGGACCAACCTCGCTGGTGATGAGTGTTGATTTAGAGCTTTGAGATCCCTGGAGGGCAGGTCAGGCTACCAACAAGGAAAATGGCATTTTGTGTCAAATTGATAGGAATGAAGAACAACTGGGTGGAGGGTGCAGTAGGGGTGGGAGGGAGCCAGAATAAAAGATAGGAGGGTCACAGAATGAGGATGTTGGTACAGCTGGGATTATCTGTTATTCTCACTAAACAGATTATTCTTTTCTTCTCCTCTAATTTCCACTAAGAAAAAAAACAAAACCCCAGGTCTTTCTTAGACCATGAAGCAAGAATTACTTATACCAGATAGATGAGAAAAGCACCATTAGATGTTTATAAAGTAATTATAATTAGAAAGATCAAGAATTTGTGGTTCATTTCTAGCAGATAAACAAATGCATATTTATACTGGTGTAAACACCCGGGTCTCCTCTTTCCTGTCCGGGTTCCTTCACAGTGGGCTTAGAACACTCTCCTATGTTATGCACCTGACAGATTACGCTTTGTAGAGGCAGGCTGCCTGGGCATGTCGTGTAATTCAGCATTAAGTATCCTATTGATTCACTGGAGTGCTGCCATGGATGTTAATGGAGACAAATACTGTGGCTGAGATTTTTCAAAGGGCTGAGCAATTCCTAAGCATCAATAACATCTGTCATGATGTAATGTGGGGTGACCTCAAGATGCTGGACTTGAGGCCCACTGTGAGGGCAGGGCTGCTGGAAGGGGCTCTTGGACACTGACCCAGAGCCTGGGGAGGTACTGTGTACTTTTTCAAGACCTACCAAAGTAAGGACAATGGAATTTGGGGTAGGGGGCAGGGTGATGGTGGTGGAAGCAGAGGTGATTGTGACAGCATTTCCTAGTGACTCATCACAAGGTTCACTGATTGTTAGAGGGCATCCTACACTCTTGTCTTGAAAGCTTGATGGGCCCTGGGAAGTTAGCCCCTACCCTATCACAGAGAAAGGGTGAGGTTATTACCCTCTTCAACCGCAAACACTACGTAGCCCTGATAATAGTGAAGCATAACTTCTCTAATCCTGCAGTCGTAAACCCTGAATAACAGCTCCTACCCTGTGACCTGCTCCGTCTGAGCATGATTGCAGTGACTGTCTTCAGAGAGATGAAATTTCTTGCTCAAGGTCACACAGCAAGGTGGTCATGGACTGGACTAGAATTCAGGTCTCAGGATTTCTTACCCAGGTCTATTCTCAGTCACCTTTAGAAAGGATCTCTGGAAACTATTTGAATATGTGACCTGAAACAGGTGATATTTCTTTCCAAAAAGGCTCTGTAAAAACCTCAGGGTTAGTAAATGTAAGAAATCAATTACTCACAAACAAATCCCATTTCAGTCAAATTCTGTAGGCTGCCCAATCCTTCCTACATTCCAATTCAGTCTGCGCACTGGTACTCACATTATCTTGCTACAAGACACATCTGATCTTGTCACTTCCGGGCATCAGGGCCTCCATCAGTTCCTTTCTGCTGACAGAATACACTCCTTGGCACGATCCTTACAATCTAAATGCTGCCCCCACTCCCCTGCCCCGCCCTAGTCTTCAGTTTGATGTCTTGCCTCTCCTGTTCCCAGCCACTCTGGGCGTTGTTGCTGACCATTCTATATCCTCTTATACTCTGTATATTTTATACATGAGATTCCCTGTGTCTTCTACATCTTTCTCCCATCTGCTGCCCCGGAAGCTCCCATCTATCTTTAAAAAGAGCCTGTTCTTCTATCTCGCCCCTGAGGGCCATCCCTGCCTCTCCTGTGTGGAGTTAGGAGCAGTTAGTTCCTCCTCTAAGATCCCATAGAATACTGCTCATCCTTTATTATATCTTTATTTTAACAGCCTTCCTGTTGTACTGTGTTTATCTGTTTTCTTGTCTACCTCCATTGTAATTGGATGTCTGTGGTGAGATGTGACTTTTTCCTTTTGGTAACCTACTTTTTAGCACACAGTAGGTATATTCTGTGTTTATTCAGTGCATGCGGGTAGGAGTTATCAGTAGGGTTTATGGCACATATGTTGGCCCTGTGAGACACACCTTTCTGTAGTCCTGAGTCAGGGATGAACCTTAGAGAACTTAGACCTTAGAGGCAGAAAAGCAGCCTCAATTCAGCAGCACGTTGAAGATCTTGGAGGGATGTGCCCGTTTATCACCAAGTTCTTTGAACTTGAACACAGTGACCTTGAGCATATGTGCAACCATGGGCACCTTGGGGAACAGAAGCTGACATTCAAACAGAGGAAACAGCACACCCTACTTTGATAGACACCAGACTGTCACATGAGCAGGGTTGATAATCAAATATTCAATAACTGGCACACAAGGTACATTGACCAATCAGAATGGACACAGGCCACAGGGCTGAAGCGGAGTGCTATGTGCCAAGCATTAACTCTTCAGATGCTGGACAGTAGGGGGTATCTCGGAGGAAGGTTTGGGAATAGGAGAAGCATGTTGAGCGAGGGAGCTTGGAACAGTGACTCCTTATTAGTCAGTATGAAAATATTTCAGCATTTTAACAACTGGCCCTGGTACTGCTGTACTGGTGCAGACTGGCCTGTTAATAAGTCTGATGAAAGAATAACAAAAAATTTTGAGCTCACCCTTAAAAGAAGGGGTGTGTGTATGCGTGTGTTTATGCACGTGTGTATATGTGTATATGAAAGAACAAGGCCAAGCTTTTATCGGAAGGCAGCATTTGAGCTGAACCTTTAACTCAGTTGTATTTCAATATAAGGAAAAGGAGGTGGAAATAAGGGAATTGCAGGCCTAGGAAACTGAAGGAGTTCACAGAAGGGCGCATGGGCCTGTTGGCGAAAGATGATTGCATGATGCTTGGAATCACTGGGCTCCTGAGGAAAAAGTGGGTTGAGGTCAGATTGTGAAGGCCCTTGAAAGCCACATGGAAGCATTGTTATCTTGCCTGTGTTCCCAGGTTCCTGCCCTCTAGCCAAACCTTATTGCTTGAGAATGCTTCAGGGTGACCCTTGCTGAGACAACCAGTGGTGCTGACTTCCGTAAGGCTGGGGCTGTCCCATGGTGAGGGGGACAAGCTTCTCCTTAATTAGTGATGCCATGGCAGCCTCCCTGGCTCCATGGTGACTGACGCTGCCTGTCCGCTGCCATGTGGCTGATGTGTCCTACCACGGTACATCATCTCCTAATTAACACGTCTTGTCAGGTCCAGCGGTTGGCTTCAGTAAACATGCTCCTAGCAGCTGTCACTGGGACCCTGCGTGGGGCCTGCTGCCTCATTAGCTCGAGAGAAGGGAAATGGCACTGGCAGCAGGACAGAGGGAGAGGGATGTTCTTCGTGGTGGGTGTTGGCAGGATTAGAGAGATGTCAGATGCTCAGAGAGGACTCATGAGGGCCAGGGGAAGACTCAGCTCAGAGCACCGTGGGTTTCTCTTTTCCTTGGTATAGTGACAGGATAGGGTAGGTGGCAATATGCCCAGGAACCGGGTGGCCCGGATCCTCATGATGACTCTGCCACCACCTAGGAAAGGTCAAAGTCCTCCTCAAATTCATATGTTGAAGCTGTACTCCTCAATGTGGTGGTATTAAGAGGTGGAATTTTGGGACTGGTTAGATTTAGATCTAACCGTAAGGGTGGGGCTCCATATTGGGATTAACGTTTTATAAAAAGAAGAGACAAGACCTTTCTCTGCACACTCCAAGGAAAGGCCACGTGAGAACATAACTGGGAAGAGGGCCCTCCCTGAGAATCCAACCATGCTGCAACTTCCAGTCTCTAAAACCACATCTGCTGCTTAAGCCACATTGTCTATGGTAACTTATTAGAGCAGCTCAGATGGACTAAGACAAAGGCTCAGCCTCCTCATTTGAAAAATGGGTAGGATCCCAGCCCCACCCACCTCCCAGGCTTGTGGAGTGGGTTTAATGAGAACACAGAAATTCTGAGGGATAAAAATTCTAAATACTATGAAATGACAAGGCAAAAGCATGTTCTAATTTGGGGCTACCAGGGAATATTCTTTGCTCAGACAAGATTAGTGCTGTGTTGTTTCTCTGAACATATCTCGCCTACCTTTCCAGGGCTTCCTGCCCACATTGTTGCATCACTCATTTTATCAAACTCTTGCTCTTTTCTCTCTAACCCTGCCCAAACCCTCTCCCTCCTTGGAGGGCCACCCCAGTCTCACTTTCTCCATGAGAAGGAACATGAGAAGATCCCAGAAGGAAATGCTCTCCATCCTCTGGCTGCCAGAGCGTCAGCCCGGGCTCTGGGGCCAAGCGGCCCATCTCCCAGTGACTGTGTAGACAGACTTAGCCCACCCCTCTGCCTCTTCCCCCGGCCTATGATTTTAAGCACATGTCTAAACGGTGTCCTGATAGCACGCAGTAGGCAGTTGATAAGTGTCCGTTGAACAGGAGAAGCAGTATATCTCATTCTTGCAGCTCTCACAACAGTAGTGAGTGATCTCACAATTTCTTTCGACCACTTATTCTATTATCAACCTTTCTATAGACCTTCTTCTGAGGTCTAACCCACATCTGTCCCTACCAGATGATAGAAACTTGATTGTATCCTTTCTGCCTGTACTGGAAGGGTGATACTGAGCACCACCCCCTACCCTCCTCATGTCCAGCCTGCTACCTGGAGCCAGTCCTGCTCCCCATTGCCCGCTCCAGGACACTCCGGGGAAAGTCTGAGCAACTGAGGGTGTTTTGAAAGCGTCTGATTACAGCAGGGAGGCAGGCGATTTCAGCCAGCAGAGGCATCAAAACCACACAATTTGTAAATCTTTGATAATGAGCACATTAGGGCACATCCTAATGAAGGGAGTCGGGAATGATTGGCCATGGAATGCAGGCTGAAGATTTTAATTAAAATGCCACTGTCTATTTAGTTTTCCCCTTTCTTCTCCTTTGCCCATCCTCCATTCCCCCTCCTTCCACCCATGATGCATATTTCTTGCCCTGGACCAGGCCTGTGCAGAAGGTGTGTGTCTCATATTTCCTTTGACTAAGCTGCTTGCTGGGGGATGCAGAGCTCTTCTTTAGCATGGGACCACCACATGGGCTTGGTGTGACAAGGATATGTACATGTGGGTGGAGGCGGACCAGGAGTGGAGTGGGTTTAATGAGAAAATAGAAATTCTGAGGGATAAGAACTCTAAATACTATGAAATAACAAGGCAAAAAAACATGTTCTAATTTGGGGCTACCAGGAAATATTCTTTGCTCAGACAAGATTAGTTCTGTGTTGTTTCTCCAAACATATCAGAGAAATGTTCAGCCCAGAGCCAAGCAGATGTCCGAACCCCAGGAAGCACAGTGGGGATCCAAGTGGGCTCATAAATGAGTGGCAACTGCCAGCCTCATGAGCTTCCTGGGGTGAAGCTCTAGGGTGAAGGCTGAAGCACCAGCTGAGGAACTTCTGGGCCAAAGGGGTGTTTCTTGGGCCTTTCATTATAGTTTTCTTTCCGAATGGCTTAACGGAGTGAGGAGCGAAAGCAGCTGTGAGGAAAGGGATTTGCGCTGCTTTCTCTGGGGGTGGAGTAACTGTCGTGCTGGGAGATACCTTCTGTTTGCTTCTCCAGATCCATCTCCACCCTGCTTTTGCCCTGGGACTCTACACTGTGTGAACTCTATCGGCAGACTTCCTTGCCATAGGCTTGGGGTTGGGCCTGGCCAATGAGAAGTCCTTGGCAGGACATAAGAGAGAAGAAGGACAATGAGATTAGACTGTTTATTCCCCTGGCTCTTTCTCTGTGAGATCATCAGGGGCTGGTCTGTCTCTCGATTGGAGTCCACAGCTTCTTGTTAAGGCGGCTACTCTGTGAGATGCCTTCCTTCCTGGTTCTCCTACTCCCTCTAACCACCTCCTTCCCTCACCCCTGGTTCTAACTACTACTCCCTCACCCCTGTAGGCATTCTAGCCCTAGGGTACTGTATCCTTTCTTGTGTTACTCCCTAAGCAAAGACTGCAAACAGTCCCCTATTAAACTGTCCCCAGATTACCCACTTCAAGTGTGCCATCTGTTTCCTGCCAGGATCCCGATAGAATCACTCTTTCCTCCCAGGTCATTCCTTCTCACCACATATGCAAAGGGATCCTGTTGGCATCAGGTTGTTACTGGAATGGCAGCTTTGATGTGGAGCACAATGCAGTTTTGTGGGTGATAAAGATCTCTGCTTCTAGGTAGATGAGTTGGGTTTGGAAAAGTGCTAGTGCTTCCCAAGACCCATCGACAGTCTTTGACCTTATTCAAAGTCCCATGTAGGGTGGAATAGAACCCGTTGTGTGTTTGGCGGGGGTGGTGGTGGTGGTGGTGGCGAGATAGAAGTAAGGCTTATTCCTCTCCCCCTTATGTAGGCTATGTGCTATTCTTACTTATAGATAGCCCACTGTGGTTGAGTGACTGGACAAAAATTTAAGGAGCATGCTGTTTTCAACTAATATGTAGCAAAGAACTAAAGCAAGTATTCTAGCAGTTGATGGGAATCTCTCCCTCTTTCATTTCTTCCCTTTTATTTGCTCCCTGATGGCTATGAAGACTGATTTCAAGAATTTTGTGGGGAAATGAGTAAGGCATTGACCTTGGACTGGGAAAGACTTCATTGACATACACCCTGTTAGCCAGGCTCCCAGATCCTTCTCATCTAACAATGATTTACCTCCTAACCTCTTCCTGGAGCTGGCCCCTAAGTAGGGTTTCTTAGCTTAGGTGACTGATTGCCTCTTATAGGAACCTCATTCCAGGGCCTTGAACTTTTAGAAGCATGCCCAGAACCCAGCCAAGGGGCCTATCTTTGACTCTTGATTGGCCCTTTTGCCCAATGGTTTCAATTGGTGTTCTCGACCCCAAAGGCCCTGTACTCCTATTAGCACTGCCATCCACAGTGGCTTAACAAGGTGAGCTTGCCCTTGACCTGATGCTGTAACCAGATGCACTGTAGGTCTGATCGTCCCTTAATATATCTCTGTTTCCACTCCATTCCTCCCAAATGGGGGTCCTGAACTGACCGGATGAGAGAATTTTCTCCCTGATATGTCCTGCCTAACATGTCAGCTTCCACCCCTGCCCCCATATTCCCCACACCAAAATATGGAGTGATCTCTCTTCTTGTACACAGTGGCACAGTGGCTACTTTGTTTTCACTCTTCATTCAGTTGTCTGTGCATCCAGTTCATATTCATCCATCTGTTCATTCATTTATTCTTACTGAGCAACCTCTAGGTGCCTGAATTTGCAAACATCTCATTTAATCCTCTCCTATCTTTCTCAGGTGTACTCTATCATTACTAACATTTTCCAAAGGAAAATGTCGAAGGGTGACTAAGTGGCTCGCTGAGGGACACACAGCTGGTAAATTTTGCAGCCAGAGTTTGAAGCAGGTAGTAAGACACTGGAACCTAGACTCTCAAACTTCAGCACAATGTTTCTACTCACAGACAATTTGAAATTGTTCATATGTAGAAGCAGAAGGTCTTAAGCAGATACTATCTTTCCTTCTTCCCTAAGCTGCCTTCTATCGGCTCTGCTCAGAGAAGGAATAACTGTGTGTGCAGAAAGAAAGATGGAGGGAGAGAGGAGGAGAGAAAATCCTGAGGGAGAAGAAGTGTGGGACACATGCAGGAGGAGCCAAGTCATCCTGAGATTATTTGCATCTGCAGCAGAAGGAAGTGCACTCATGCTGTCACAGCCTTTTCCTGTATTGACATAACAGTCCCTTGCTTTTGTGTAGCACTTTGTAGTTTTCAGAGCACATTCAAATCCATTAGCTCCTTTTATCCCCCACGACAATCTTATGAAGAGGCAGGAATTGTTCACCTTAATTTGCAGATGAATAGGCTCAGGGAGGTTATATAATTTATCCCAAGTGAGAGAGCCCAGATGAAACCCCCAACCCCTAACTCCTGGCCTTAGGAATGTGCAGCAGGCCTCCCTTTCTTATTCATCATTTTCTGATTTTGAGCCATGTGGGGGAAGGGTTTGCTTCCTAGACTCACAGAAACGCCTCACTCCTGGGTGCCAGGCCACCTGGATTCTATAAAGCAGTGATTCTCAAATGTTACTGGGCATCAGAATCACCTGGATGGCTATCACACAGATTTCCAGGACCTGCCCCTTCTGGTTTCTCGTTCAGGAGGTCTGAGAGGCCCAAGAATCTGCATTTCTAACAAGTTCCCAGGTGATGCTTCTGCTGCTGGTCCAGGGACCCCGCATTACAGGAACCACTGATATGAACCAGTGTCTTACAGATGTTCAGTCAGGTTCATATTCTGGGCTAAAGAACCCTGGACAAAGAGCAAATTACTTTTGTGGGCCTCTTTCCCTGAGGTGGGGAATTTGTGTGTGTCTTGCTTCACTGACTGTTTGCTGTATGGCCCAGAGAAGGAGAGAAAACCTCAGGCTTTTTGGTTCATACACACAAAAGGAAAATGTCCACACACGAGATTATTAATTCATTGTTCAATTAAGTTATGATCTCTAAAATTATCACA
Organism: Pteropus vampyrus; assembly: GCF_000151845.1. Taxonomy (NCBI): domain Eukaryota; kingdom Metazoa; phylum Chordata; class Mammalia; order Chiroptera; family Pteropodidae; genus Pteropus; species Pteropus vampyrus. The sequence continues at coordinate 1,742,703 of NW_011888911.1, read as the reverse complement.
ATGTTTGGCTGGGAGGAAGGCAGCATTGAATAGCTTGTTCCATGTAATGTGCGAATAATGTAACTTTATTACTTTTCTCGCTAGTGAGTAATTGTGACTGACACATTGGCAATAACACGGATCACCTTCTTACCCTTGCTTCTACCTACTCTCTGCACTGAGCATTTGCTTTCTTGCCTCTGCTGCTTTCCCGCTCACCCCGCTCCCTGCCGCCAGCCCCTGTTCCCTGCTCCATTTCACTTCTTTTCTGTTCTGCCTACAACGTTGGCGTATGGAGAGGGCACTGGGACTGCAGGTCCCAGGAGACAGGGGTGAGCAGCCCTTCCAGGCCCCTTGGCCAACCTGGCAGGAGCCTGGGTAAGGCCTGCTTAAACTCTTGCTCACATTGGTCCATGTACTTTTCCCTCGTCTTCAGTTTTGTCCAAGTCCTTTGTGTGTCCACTCAGGCGCCGCCCACTTCGTGGTAGGTGTGAGCTGACCTGGGCAAACACTCTATGTAGAGAGGCGATTGCTTTTGCAGTGTTGTGGCAGCGTCCACACACCCTGTCAAAGGTGGGGGGCTCTATGTTTCCTTATTTTGTATCCTCTTTTGGTCCTTCTGAATTTAGCCTCTGTCTCCAGCTGACTGGTTCTGGGGCAACATCTGAGTCGCTCATTTCCGCCCCCAGAGCTCAGGGCGCTCAGGCTGCAGGGCACTGTCGTCAGCACCTGGAGCAGCTCCCAGCCTGCTCAGGGCCCCTCTCGCCGTGTTTTCCTGCCAGCTCCTCAGCTGCACAGTACCGGCCACCAGAGTGAGGAATATAGTCATGACTGGATCTTCCACCTTTACCTTCCATCTCTACCTTCTTACGCCACTTGGGGGGGTCTAAAGTTTTTTTTGATTTTTTTTAAATCACCCATTAGCTGTTAAAATTCAGTTTAAACACTATCTTGTCATCCTCTTTCATCATCCATCAGTGCCTATTTTTGTACCAGCAAATATATTTATTTAGGTAGAACCTAAGTGCTTATCTACAACTTATCTACAGCGTAGACATGGAAAGGACAGGAAAGATGGATATGCCCAATACAGATTTCTTCTAAAGCTCCCAGTCCAAGGGAAAATAGTCTTTTTTTTTTTCTGGGGTGATCCAGTGCAGAAGGCCAGTTTGCATGTGGGCTGTGTGTTGTCTATATTGCCCTGTCAACAGGTCGGATGGAACTGGACTTGACTTTGCCATCCCTGACCAAGTGGTGAGAGCTACGAGCTGAGCATGTGCTTTGTGCCATGATTCCATTTATCCTCACCATAATCGAATGAGGAACATGCCTTTGTTTCTCCCCATTTTATGGCTGGCCAGGGATGAAGCCAGGAGCCTACACTCCACAGCATGTGCTCATCATAATACTGTAGTTGCCAGCCTCTCTGGGTGAGTGTCTGGCCTCACTCCTGATGCCTAGGACACCTTGGGGCCTAACCAGGGGGAAGCAGGTGACGGGCACAGAGGGTGGGGAAATGGGTGTGGCAGAGTGACTCTGAGGAGGTGAGGGAAAGGACCACTTGGATTGGAGATGCTGGAGGACTTCGTGTAGAATGTGAGGCTTGACCTTTGGATCCCGAGGGTTTAAGGTTTGCCTTTCTTCTCAAAAAAGTAGCCAGAGGGAACCAGGTGTCTTTGGTTAGTCTTGCCCTGGGCACACCTGCAGAGGTGTGTTAGAAGACCACAGAAGACCTCCCTCATCCAGCCCTCCTCACACCCATTTGCTGGGGCCAATGCTCCCTGCTCAGTAAAGAATCAGATTTTAAAACCAGCTACCCTCAGGCCTGGGTCACAGGTCTGGCCCTTCTTGGCCATGATGTCCCCCGCTGGTGTTCTTTCTATTATGCCTCTTGCCTTTCTGGTCTCCCAGAGGGGCTCATTGCTCAATGGGGAGCAAAATGGATAGCATCTTCGCACCCAGGGAAGGAAGCCAGCACAGCCCCTTATGCAGTTTAGAGTTACAGTTGCTGCACCAAGTTAGGAAGTGGGGACAGTTCCAGCTTCTGGGCCCTACTTGCCCTAAACTTCTCCTAGATCGGGAGTAATGCCAAGTCTGAGAATGGGCACAAATAACACTTTTTCTTTCAAGGATCAACCTTAAAAGAAGTTCCAAGTCTCAAAGGCAGGGGCATATTCTTTCGTGGTCCAGAGCAAATTACCGTCTTTTATTTTCCTCCTTTATTCCATATAGGTTGGACTTGAGGGTTACATTAGGCTTAGAGGGGGCAGAGACCCTTCTTCATTAGAAGGGCTGGGGTGGTCGAGTGGCTTCAGGGCTCTCAGAACCTCCAGGCTCCTGGGCCACAGGTGAGTGGGGTTAGGGGCTGAACAGTGGTCAATGGCCTGGTGCAGGGGACAGCTGGAAGAGACTGGGAGGGTGGAGAGTGCTGGAGGCGGAGATTCCCTCTCAGCTGGCCATTGTGTATCCCCCACAGTGATCCGCCAGATCAGAGAGCGCAGAGGTCTGGAGTTAGGAGTCAGATAGACTCAGGTTGAAGACGTGGCTTTGGCACCAAGTGAATATTCGTTCAGGTTGTGAAATCTCTTGGGGCCTCAGCTTCTCCATTTATAAAATGAGGATGGGAATACCTGTTCTACCTCCCTGAGGAGATTGTTGTGAGAGTCTGGAGAGCCAACGGGTATAAAAATATCTTGTAAAGAGCAGAGCGTGGTCCAGGCATGAGGGTTGATGAGGGTTCCTGCCTTTCTCTCCTGAGATATCCTCTTTTGATTCTCATTCCCAATAAAGGATTGTGAAAACAATAAAGGATTCTGGGGAATAACTTGGCTATTTTTAAGTCACAGGAAGGGCCAGAAGGCCTGCAGGTAGTGGGAGGGATAGCAAAGGAAGTGATGTGTCTCCTATAAGAATCAAATATCCCTGAGTCAAAGTCTGCTCTCAAAAGCCAGTTTCCTAGTGTGGCGAACATGGGAATACATCTCAGCAGTGCTATTTATTATTGTTATAACCTTGGGGAAATCACATAAAACTCCACATTTCAGTTTTCTCATTTGTAAAAATGGGAATAATAATAGCACTATAATGAGATATACATAGAATTGTGAGATAAGGGATATCCAGGTATATACAGGCTTGGTGAGTACTTAGTACTCAAAAATGCGGACCATTATTGTAGTGGTTATTTTGATTCCTAAGTTAATTATCTTTGCTTAATGTGGAGAAAACACCCATTTCAAAGAGTTGGGAGGATAAAATGAGGAGGCATGTGGGCAGCACCTGACAGATGTCCTAGAAATGAGCTGTCTTCCTCTTTCTCACTTACTATACCTGTTCTCTCAAAGGCTCATGATGCCCAAACCTTGGACTTGTTCCTGACAGGAAAAGTGTATGAAGCCATGGGATCATTGGAAGCTTCGCCTTCATACTGGGCTCCCATCACAGGATATTATCTGCCCCACGTCTGGCTTCCCAGATCTCAATGCCCTCTGGTTCTTAAATTGTCTTCTTGTCTTTCAAGTTGCCCTCCTGACCCAGTACTACTGCCTGCTGTGGTTCCACATGTCTCACCAGTGCTCTCTAGACCTCAGTACCTGCCCGGGACCCTCGGTCTTTGGCTGTTTATGATCTTAGCCTGTGGGTCAGGCTGTTTTGCCTCTTCAGAGTGAGGCTTATGGGATAACAACACACTGGGAGTCCAGATGATCTGGGCTTGATTTTGAATCCTGGCTTAACCACTTATTGTGAGGCCTTAAGCAAGTTGCTTAATGTCTGTGATGAGTCTGTGTCCTCATCAATATCATGAGAGTGACATGTATTTCATCGCTTTACTGAGGGATAAGAAGAAGTGACATATGATAGCACCTGGGAGGGTAGGTACTTAGTAAATACTAGGATGTCTCTCTTCTTCCTTTTTGAATTCCTCCTGTCTCAAAGCCTGTGTAGAGGAGGGGTAGAAGGCATGGCGGTGAGGTTGCCTCCCTTTCAAGGTGACTCGGACCCTACTCTCTATCCCTCACTGCATCATCTTCATCTCCTCATTATACTCTGAAAAATCTAGGTCCAGCCTAAAGAAGGATTTTTAGCTGGACCTATTTTCAGGGATGGAGGACAGAACTTCCTCACTGGTGTGCTGAGTTTTTATTTACATATGGGCTGATTTCAGAGTAACTGGGAAATTTCAGTAATTAGCAGTAGCAGCATTTGCGAATCACGTTGCAACCACCCTCTTCTCACTTCTTTTGCATGCTCCGAATGCTTTGCCAACACTGTCTTATCCTCCTTTGGCCCTTGGCCTCATGTTCCCACTGCAGATGCTGTGTTCCCTGCTTAGCACTATGGGTCAGTCTCTGAACAGCCTCCTCCCTTCTCCTCTCCAGCTTCTCACTCAAGTCTCTGCCCACTTATTTGCCCAGAACCTTGTGGGCACACTTAGCTTGCTTGTCTTCTTGCAAATTCCACTTATGTATTTATTTCAATTCCTAGTCCGGGAAGAAAAGAGAAAATAAATCATGTCTAAATTCTGATAAAAATATGGCTTAGTGCTGTCTGGGCTGATAAAACTTTACTTGGAGAATGGGGATCTATTTCTTTCCCTAAGGCTGGCTACTCCTAAAGACTGGTCACTTAAAAAGGGTTAAAAATACAGAGAAGAATTTTCCTTAGCAAAAACTAATAATCAGTGTCTTCAACATCCATCTGTCCGTCCATCCATCCATCCATCCATCCATCCATCCATCCATCCATCCAATAAATACTTACATAATGTCTACAATGTGCCAAGCCTAGCACTGGGCTTTGGGGGATACCCAGATGATAGTTGGGAAGATTGGCAAGTAAACCGATGATTGCTGTACATTGTGATAGATGCTGAGAGTGCAGTGGAGCGTGATGAAAGCCATCTGAGCCAGTGAGCAGGAAGGGACAGCTTCTCAGAGGAAGGGGACACTTGAATTGAAGATTGAGGAATAAACAGAATTTAGCTTTTCACAGTTCCCTTTCATCAGCTCATGTATGTACCAGGATCAGTAAACTCTGGAACTTTTATAAAGTCTATAGAGGACCTACTCCAATGTGTGGGGAGAGTCATAATGTCCTGGGAAGAGAGAGCTCAGAACAAGAGTGATGACCAACTTTGCCTTGGGGTTTAGCATTTACTTCTCAGAATCAGAGGACTCAGAACATTTAGGTAGTATCATCTTTGCTCGATAGGATTTTACTAAGACATGCCAGCTAGATTGGAATAAAAACATTTTCTTTGTTTTTAAAGAATCCAAAGATCTACCACATTCTTCTTTCATTGCATCACTTACTTATCTGTCCTCTGGCTGCAACTAAAGTCAGCCTTCTCCTCAAGAGAGCCAGAAACTCTTCATGTTTCACCAACCCTCCTTTTCAACTAAGCTCAAGACTACAACAGTTGTTTTATATTCTCTACTGGGTATGGCCTGGGCTCACAGAGTCTACACAGACAGAAATAATTACTATATGGATGTGGAGCAATATTAACAAAAAGCAGAAGCACTCAGCTGAAGGGCAGCCATTTTGCCATAGATGGACAGGGGAGGATAGCCCCACAATTCATGGAGAATTCCTTCTTGTTCATTTTCTCTTCACTCATCCTATATTATCTCATCACTACAGTCATTTGGTGATGCATCAGCCTTGGTGAGTGGAAGCCCAGGATGAGGGCTTGAAATTCATGTCATGTAGGAACCTTGGTGAGAACGGCTGCTGCTGTAGGGAGACCATTGCCCCAAAGAACTTCAGTCTTGAAGAGCTAGGTGTGACTGAATATCACCCAGTCTCCCACAGCCCCATCTCCTTTTCTAGAATATGTAAATTCTGTTCTGCTCACCACTATATCACCAAAACCTGGAGCAGTGTAGTTTAATAAATTTTTATTGGGCGAATTAAGATTCTCAAGTTATATGAGAGGAGCCTCCATTTGTCCTGCTGGTGTCTCTTAGCCCCGGGCTGTGTTGCCAAAGTCTGGAGTGTCTTTATGACTTGGCCAGCCTCCAATCGCCCCAAAGCCTAGTCAACTGAAACACTTCAGTGCTAATGGATCTGGAGACTTAAGCTCTGGAGGGCCACCTCCATCAGATCAGATTTGCCTTTAAAGGCCATTGGCTCTGACCTTTTGATAACATTTAAAAAAAGAAACCTTATGTATTGACTGAATCAGTCCTATCTCCAGTAAAGGTCTGGGCAGCTGTTTGTATTTCTGTTTGAACTTTCGGGTCCTTTTCTTTTTCTACTTCTGGGTAAGCATAAAGGGGAAAAAAGAGTTCCTTTGGATGACAAAACCTCATTTAAAAGTCGTTTGTATTTTTTTTAATGGAACCTATTCCCTTAAACCTTAAAAACCACCTACATAGAGCTCACCAAACCATTTCCAAGGTGGCAGCTTCTAATCCAGACGAGTTCAGAAGGCAGATGCTAAACAACCACCAATTACATCACAAGACAGTTGCTGGCCAGTCTCAGGGCTCTGCAAGCTGGAGATCTGATCATCTAATCCTGACTCTGTTCCTGCATCTGCTCTGCTAGCTGGCCTGACTTGTGCAATTAGTATTCTCCCCAGTGTTGATTTTGTTTAAATGTATTGGGTCCATCAATCACCCACTTTCCAACTCATCTGTCTGGATCAGTCAATTACAAAGTTATTTTTGAACCACCAGGATTCTTGTGAAATAGATACAAGAAGGAGCTAAACTCATTTCAGGTTTGACCTCGGAGGCTGGGATCTGAGAAGGCTTAGTTTGCTTACACTTCATGGCCATCCAATCCAATCTGGCCTGTAGAATAGAAAGGCCACTTGCTTAATTGGGAACACTTTAATATAGATATCCATTAACTTATGCTAAATTACAGTAAAACAGCTATGGAGGAACTTGATGTGACATCTGCATGAATACTAAATAACTTCATTATGATCAATAGTGTGACAATGAATATGAAATGAACGTGCCCAGGGAAGACAATTAATCTTCCACCTTCCCAAGCCATTACTGTTTTATTTTTCCCTGCACTGTACTAAAAAAAAAATTAAGGCGTAGAAGCTCTACGATTTTCTGAGACCATTACTTGCCTTCAGCTGCTGAGTGGTTCCTGAGAACTTCTGTCATTTGTAGAGTGGAGATTGGCTTGGGCCACCCTGAGGAATAGCCAAGGATAGTGGAGAGGTGGGAGTCCTGGGTCCCACTTTGGTTTGGGAGAAAAGGCTGTAAAAACTGACTGAATACCACACACACACACACACACACGAGAGAGAGAGACAGAGAGAGAGAGAGAGAAAGAGACAGAGACAGAGAGAGAGAGACAGAGAGACAGAGAGACAGAGAGACAGAGAGACAGAGAGACAGACAGAGAGAGAGAGAGAGAGAGAGAGAGAGAGAGAGAATTTAAAGACATCCGCATCTGGAGCTAGCAAACAGACTGTCAGTTCAGATTAGCAACATGAAAAGCATTCCAAGCTGCTCCCTGCATACATTACATGCATACATCTGAGGGAAGAATTTGGCTTCTGTATTAAGTCATCTTTTCCTTCTGGGCTGCCTGCACCTGAAAAGTGTGGGTAAGAGGGTCTAGTAGCCAGATAAATGCACCCCATAGTGCTTAGTCTGAACCACACAACTTGGTCTCAAAGATAAACCTTCTCATATCACTTGGTGCTATTTCACATAGGTTCTTTCTGAATCTCAGGGTGAACCATGGGACCTTTGTATTTAGGACTATGCCTACTCTGTGTGAAGAGTAGCCCATGAGAGCCAAGCATGAAAGCATAATCCTGGGTTTTCCACTCTGGTGCTTTTCCCCGAGGCCACAGGCCTCTCTCTGCTGGCTTTCCCTCCTCTCCTTAACATCAGAATCCTTTGGCTCAGTCCTCAGATCTCTTCTCTTGCTCTGCACTCAATCTTAGAGCTTAAACACCAACTCCCCTTTGATATCTCTCAGATTTATATCCACAGCCTGGACAACAGCCCTTAACTCCAGACTCATATACTCAACTGCCTACTCCTCATCTCCTCTTGGCTATCTAGTGGGCATCTCAAATTTACCATGTCCCAAAGAGAACTACTGATCTCCCACAGACCTGCCCCTCTCACAGTCTTTCTCATCTTTGTTTAGTGGCGGTTTTATCCTTTCAGTTACTCAGGCCAGAAATCTTGGAGTGCTCTTAGATTCTTCTCTTTCTTTCATACCCACAGCCAATCTGTCAACATAGCCTGTGGTCTCAAAATATATACATAGACCAACTGCCATTCACCACTTCCTTTACTACCACCTGGCCCAAACCGTCATCATTATTGCCTAGCTGATTGCTATAGTCTCTCCATGGGACTGGATTTAGTAGGGCTTCTACTCCAGGCATTGTCTCAGAGGATCCTCTTAGCAGCAACAAAGCTATTCTCTGAGACTCTCATCAGATCAGAGTTCAGGGTCTCATGTGGAGTTTTACAAGGTTTGGCCATAAAGATCTGAGGTAAAGGGATACCTTTGATGTTAGTAATAACAGTAAAGTAGGAAATTGCTGTTCCCACCTAGACTGCAAGCAAAGGAGATTCCAGCCTGTGGGATATATCTCTTCAAGACATTATGGACTATACTCAGTGTGAGGCTCTTGGCTTCCTTTGAGGACATTAGAACCCATGATGTTCCACTCCACCCTTGCAGCTAGCTCTGTTTCCCTATTACATAACGAATCAGTTTCTCTCATTCTCTCTCTCTCTATCTTTTTCCCTGTCCCTGAGTCCCCACCATATTTAAATGGTATAAGCCATTTAAATATTAATTTATAGGATATTTGAGAACTCAGAGTAAGTCCAATTCTACATAGAGCTCGCTGAACTCATCACAAGTCTCCTCGGATATGCATATCCCCAACTGCCACTCTTTCTTAGGGCTAGCATGTTGATTCTGCAACTCCAAGTGGTTGGCCCTTATGAAAGGGCCCTCTTTCCATTATACAAAGGGCAGGTGTCCAGTGGGGGAGAAACCTCCCTGTGAAATGTGCAGATGTCCTTGGCTGCTTCAGATGGAGCCCAGGTCCCAATGGGCGACTGCCAGGCTGTTGATGGAGAGCCAGAGGCCCCTCTGGAAAGGGTAGATCTCCACAACCCATCAGAAGAGAGGGAGTGCCAATAATCTTGTTAACACATCAAGTAACAGATTTTGAAAGATGCTTCCCTGCCTTCTAGTCCCAACTTCAAAATCCCCCCTGCTCCAGCCTCACTGGGGTTGGTGATTAGTTCTCACTCTTTTTTCTTCTGATATCAGCAAGAGGCACTGTTTGTTCCAAGTCACCCTGTAAATACTGCGGCTATGCCCACACCAGGCAAAGCTTTCCTGGGAGATAACACCTAGTTTGCTATAGGACTCCTACAGGGAACAGGAGGTAAATGAAATTATCTCTCTGTGAGAACGAATAACCACATGGCCTAGCTCAGGCTAGACTCACAGGGATGCGAACTCTGCCCTCTTCTTTCTATTCTCTCCCTCTTCTCTGCCTTTTCCAGGCAAGCTCTCAGTCTAAGAAGAACAGGTCTGATTTCCCTGGGTGACCACCATTTCCAAGCCAAAACCTGGGAACAGGCCATGAACAAACAAGAGAACTCAGAAAAGTCAAGAGCATCTGACAGGGAAACGTGCTTATGAACATATTGGAGTTTTAAGGGGTAATGGCACAAAAGGGAGTAGGCTAGAACTAGAAAGCAGCATAAGAATAGTCTTTCTGAGGGGGAGGAATGGATGACATAATGTCTATATGTCCCTTCCTGGTGCATGATTTGTGAAAAATTCTATACCGTACATCAGTTCAACAAAGCAAAAAAAATTATCAAGCATCTCCTCTGTGTCAGGCTTTAAGTAAAGAATTCAAAGGTGAATCAAGCATGGTTCTTGAGTTTAAGGATTCTACAATCTAGTAGAGTAAAAAAAGGCATTTGAGCATCTCTCTTTCTCTCTTCCTCTCTCTTTTTTTTCCTTTCCATTAATTGCACGGCAGATTGTACTAAAGCAGAAGTAACTCTGGGCTGATGTGAAGAGCACTAGAATTAGGTTTGCAAACTGCCTCTACCACTTACTAACTCTGTGATATTGGACAGGAAATTTATACTCATTTAGCTTCAGTTTTTTAAATTTATATAACACAAATATTAATGATCTCTATCTCAGACGGTTAGTGTGTGGACTAAACAAATAATGCATATTAAAGTTCTTTGTACATAGTAAATGCTTAATAAATATTAGTTGAATGAGTAAATTATAAATAAGGGAAATATTAGAGAAACAGAGGAGAGCTCATCAGTAGTGGAGAGGGATAGTATTTGAGATGATCTTGAAAGGTGAAGAGGATTTTGACGGGTGTAGATAAAAGCTATTTTAGACAGAGGGAATCATATGAGCATTGAAGTGGAAAAGATGATACAATGGAAAAGAGTAGGCCACACTTCTGAGAGAGGTAAGTAGCGGGAAATAAGACTGAAAACATAGGTTAAGGCTATATTATGGCAAGCCTTGATTGCTATACTAAGGAATATGGACTTGACATTGAATCATTGGAGATTTTAGAGAAAGGAGCAATCATGTTTTAAGAAGGTCATAATAGCAATCAAATGAATAAGATTATACTGAAAATTAACAGAAGATGGAAGAGGAGTTTGAAGGCAACAATAATCTCAGTGAGATTAAGTGAGGATCTTAACAAAGCTATTGATAGTAGAAATGAAGGAAAGGGACACAGAGTCAATAGGTGCTGGTAACTGATGAGATGTGGAGAGTGAGCGGGATGAGAGCTGACCTTGAGCATTTTGGAGGAGATCGATGAGAAGACCATGATGTCTTCTCATGGGACACAGAAAAAGGCAAGAGTTTTTGGAGGAGGGTAAGCTATGTTATAGATGGTGAGTTAGGAACCTTGCAGAAAACTCACGTACAGATGTTCACTCTACAGGTGAAACTATGCGCCTGGAGGCCAGGCTATAGTGTAGAACTGGAGACAAGGGTGTGGAGACATATTCTTAGGGGTGATGACTGAAAACATGCAAAATAGTGTGATTGAAAAGTAACTCTTAGTTTACGGGACTAGCATTCTAGACTTTAAGTGGATCAAGTGAATAATAATGGGTCCTGAGAGCAGGGGACTGGAAAGTCAAGTAGGCAGAAGTACAAAACGGTGAGGAATTCTAGAGTGTTAGCAATAGTAGAGGTAAAACATGTGGTCACTGGGTTCAGACTGAGTGAAACCAGGGAGGGAAGTGGGAAAATAGAGAAGAAAAAAATGGCTGAAGACCAAGGGAAAACCAGAGAGTAAGTCAAGAGGGAGTGAGAAGATGGGTGAAGACAGAGAGAGATTTTGACATTTGAAAATCCAAATGCTTAGTAGTTCTGGGTTGTGAGTTTCGAGATGCAGAAGAAGTAGAGAGAGCTCACTGGAGTGAAGAAAGCTTGAAGCTAAAGAGGTCGGGGCCTTGGGTGGACTGGAAGTCACCAAGGATGAAGGAGGTGATGAGAAACAGAGGAGAGGGCTGAGAGCCTGGTGCTAAAATCCTAGAGGAAAATAGGGTCACGTTCGGAAAACTTGTAGATGGGATGAAGAGACGGTACCATGGATGGGATTATTGGGACAAAGAGCTTAAACTGAAGTGGGTCTGGGGAAAACAATGTACAGAATGAATTTGTTGATTTTCTACTAAATGCCTCAAAGAGTTAAAGTCTTAAGTTGGAGAGTCAAAGGATACTGTGAAACAAGTACTATTCAAAAAATTATAAAGCCATAAAATATTTTAAGTGCTATAGTGTGCGGTACTGGCCACACACAGCTTGAGTCTGGTGCCTTTGACCCGCCCTCTTGACAAATGGCAAACATTTTAAGTACTGTGAAGCACCACTATAGCCTAGGAGAGTCAAGATACGCATCATGGAAGAGGTATACTTGAGGTGAACCTTGAGAGAGGGGTAGGAACTGAAGAGAAAGTATGCCAACCAATGGGAGAGAGAACAAATGAGCAGAAGTGGATTGAAGATGGCATATTCTGCAGCTAGTGTAGGAAGCACGCAGACTGGGAGTTTTGAAGGACAAAGTTGGGAATGATAATGGGACCAAAGAATAGAGGTGTGAAGACTGATGCTATGAAAATTCAAAAGCAAGAAAATATCCCCAACTTGATTTCCCTGTGGTCACAGGTGTGGGCCAATTGAAGCATTTAGTTTTTAGATGGACCCCAAACACCCTCATCTATGATCCCAAATACCAAATACATATCTCTTTCATAGCATTTACTGTATGGTGCTGTTGGTTGGTATGCCAGTCTTTCATACTCTACTGTGAGCCACTGGAGAGCAGAGACCAGTCCATCTCAGCAGCCCCTCAGACTACAGGGCTCCATGCATCATGAACAGTGAGAGCTCCGCTAATATTTGTGGTGCAAACGAACCAATCAATGAGTAAATAGTTGGTCATAAATCCAATAGCTGAGCACCAGGCTCTCAGCCTTCCTTTCTCTTTCTCATCAATACCTTTGTCCTCGGTGACTTCCTATCTCCCAAGGCCCCGACCTCTTCAGTTTCAAGCCTTCTTCACTCCAGTGAGCTCTATCTCTACTTATCTCTTCAGTTCCTACCCCTCCCTCAAGGTTCACCTCAAATCCACCTCTTCCACGTCATCTATCTTGACTCTCCAAGACTGCAGTGGTGCTTCACAGGACTTTAAATGTTTGCCATTTGTCAAGAGGGCTGGTCAAAAGCACCAGACTCAAACCGGGCTACAGTGTTTTTAGCCAGAGGCCTGCCACATCTGAACAGAAAGCTTTATGGCACCACGTGAAATTCTAGGTTTCTAAAGAAAAATACGTAGGAAAACTTTCAAAGCCTTTGTTAATTAAAAACACAAACATTTCTTTGGAGAGAATTCCCTGCCTCCCATTCTCTCTCCTTGCACTGAAAGGCAGATAATGTGGTATCTTTGCCTATGCTTTGGACCACATTTAATTAAATGCCTACATTGACTGCTTCTTCACATACCTTGTTTTATTTCCTTTCCTTCTTTCCATGCTAAAGAGGGCCAGTGCTAATACTAATGCATATGCTGTTAAACCTTTTTAATTAACTTCAACTTCTTCCAGAGATTTATGTTTAAACAATAAATTTTTTGTTGATACTCAAATACATAGGCAGCACTCAGAATGACATATGAGTACTCTTGTCCTCAAAATGATTCTTCATGAGTTACCACCAGAGACATTTTCATGAGCCTTTTTTTATTAAAATAATAATACTCTACAAAGAAATAATGCTTTACAACCTGCAGCTAATTAACCCACCCTACTCCCCACAGGTCAGCACTGGCACCTGCAGGTTAGTAATGGGATCACCGAGTGGGTCTCTCTTGTACCGTAGAGTCAGCAACAAATGGGTTTGGGTTTGTCTTCTAGTATCTGTGAGTAATGATTTTCATTTAAAACACATTTTTGTTCTTGGACTGTAGCTCAATTTAGTATTATCGTTATTTATTTTGTTCTTGTTTAGTACGTTTCCTGCACTGAGAATCAATGTGTCTGATCTGCAGTTGACCCCTCCCCCAAACAGAATTTAACCATGCCTTGGAAAATCCAATGGACTTAAAATTCTTGTTTAATTGCAAAATCCATTTATTTTCCTCTAACTCTAAATTTGTGCTCCAAGTATTTTTAATCATGATCTGTGCTGTCAATTGTAATTGCAACACAGCCACACTCTGCCAACAAAACCAATCTACCTACCCAAGTTCCTGTTCCATTCTTCATGTTGAGACAACACTTTTCCCCACAAGCTGATGTAGTTATATTCCATGTTGTACCATCGACAAGCCAATTATTTCAATTTTGGCACCAGATTTAGAAGAGAGTTTAATGATCCTCAATAGCATAAACTGAATTTTTATTCCTACAGCTATTTAATAATGATGATGACATTTAAGAAAGTATTTCTTGTCTTCCAACCATGAAAAACAGGAGGCTAGATGATCATTTTAATCACTTTTCTGGGCAGGTCTAGTGAGGACCTTAGCCTTGGCACCATTTCACAATATTTATCCTGGCAATTTTGTGGGCTATAGAGAGAACCTCTTTCCCCTGCCCCAGACCCAGAGCCTGTCTGCTGGGCTTCCAGTTAGAAGTCAAAACAAGGTCCCAGGTCTCACACACCTATTTTAATTAACTCGTTTATTCACTTATTCAACAAATATTTAATGAGTTTCTACCAGGTAAGGAATCTCAGCCCCAGGAGAAAGACTGAGTTGTACGTGCTTTTTCCTCTCATCAAATTCAACCCAACCCCTAATTGTGGTCCAGATTTTTTAAATATTTCATTTATGCATATGTTTACTCCATTCATTCAGCAAACATTTATCAGGCACCTTCTAGGAATAAAGTGCTCTTCTGGGAGCTGAAAAGTTTACAAAGAAGTTCAATCTGTCAGCAAATCCCATTGGCTCTTTCTTCTAAGTAAATTCAGAGTCTGATTTGCTTACCATCCTCCACGGCTATACCCTGGGCCAAGACACGACGATCCTGTGCCCAGATTACTGCCAGAGCCTCCTAACTGTTCTCCCTGTTTCTGCCCTTGCCTCTCCACAATCTCTTCTCAACAGAGTAGTTTAGGTGATGCCTTTTAAAACTGAAGTCAGTTGGTATCATTTCTCCATCCCAAACCATCTCAGAGGAGAAAGCAAAACCCTACATGATCTTGTTTTTTTCAGTCTTTAGTTTCATCCCCCACTCTTTCTTTTACTGACTTTGCTCCAGACACATCAGACATGCACCTACCTCAGGGCCTTTGCACTTGCTGTTCCCTTTGCCTGTGATGCTCTGCCTTTAGTTATACACATGGCTCAGCCCCTCACTTCATCAAGACATTGCTCAGTTGTCAGCTTCTTAGGGATTGACTACTTTATTTAAAATTTGTACTTATTCCTGTACTGTATCCCTTTATCCATATTCCTTCCCCTGCTTTATTTTTCTCTAGAGTGTTTATTCCCATCTGACATGTTATTTATCTTATTCATACATTTATTTTATGTCTCCCCCACTAGAATGGCAACTCCATGAAGCCTTAGACAGTTGTCTGTTTTATTTACTGAAGTATCAGTGCCTAGCACACAGATATTTAATATATATTTGTGTATGTATACACACATGCACACACACACACACACACACACACACACACATAATAGATAGATGTAATAAAACAGCACCATCATAGTCTTTAAGAAACAAATAGGAGCTATGTCTGAAAATAAATAATGAGCTATAGCTTAAGAAAATTAGAAATAAAAAACTATGGTAGTTCAAAGGGTAGAGAATTTCATTTGCCTGGTTGAATGAGCCCACTAAAATCACAGCCCCAATTTTCCTCCAGGGGTGGAGTATTGAAAAAGAACTGTAGTCATGTTAAAAGGACCCAATAGCTTCTTGCTACAGGATCCTTCAACTAGACCACGAAAGGCTCTTGGGAATTGGTGACCAAGTACAATGCTTCATTGCGTTTGGGTGGCTGCTTTAACTGGGGATCCCTCTCTATTCTCCCAAATGTCACAAACAAACCCCAGTGAAAACTCAACTCCATGTCTCAGGCAGGGAATATTGTGAGGCTTGTGGCTACTTTTTACAGATGTCAGTGGCAGGGGGATGCAAAATTGGTGTAATTTCTAATGGCTGAATTTGACAGGACATGTCAGGTTAGTGCTAGTTATCTTGGAGCCTAACTGTATCTTGAGGATAAATCTCTTATTTTGATAGCATTTTAAAATAAGTGGCAGCAGTTCATGCATAATTACTTCTGAGTTATCTAGGGGATTCATCAGGTTTGATTATAGATGCATAATGAGTTTACCAAATTTGTGGGTATTAGGGAGAAATTAATTCCATATGAAACCTCACAATTCATTCATGTGCCATTTGTTTTCATTCCTTTTTTATAAGAAGCTAATTAGTTTAAATTATTTGTACTTGTATGAGGTCTTGAAATACATATAAGGAATGATTACACCAGAGAACCCAATAAATGGAAAGCTTGGGAGATAGCATTAATTGTGCTGAAGGGTTCATAAAGCAGTAGATGTTCAATTTTCTCATTTGGGGTGGTAACAATAGGTCTAATCATGACACCTCCATAAAATTGTAGGAAGTTCCTAATTAATGTTTCTGAATTCAGATATTTAAAAGAAGGTAGAAGAAGTCATTGTGCCAAGGGGAGAATGAGGCAAAAAAGGGAAGTTTGACCTTATTCTAACCAAAGAAGAAAAGATGAGACAGCGAGGGCTTGTTACTTCTGGGCCAGGAGCAAGACAGGCACACCTGATCTCTGACCTGTCTGGAGAATTCCTTTAAGAAGTACATAAGCTTCGGGGGGTCACTGGTGAGCTGGAGTTTCAGCAACTCAGAATGAAAGGATGGGCTTCTTTGGATTGGAGCTCTAGTATCTCTGGTCCCTTTTTGTTCTTCCTGTGGAATTGGCACCCTCTGGCCAAAGATCCTGAGCTGGAATCTCTGTGGGTTGGTGGACAGTGAACTGTCTTCCTTCCTTAGGGCATGAGGAGGAACCAAGGCCAGAGGGGGCCTGGCTTAAGCTCCGCCAGAGAGGATTTGGTAATAGTAAAAATAGCTACCATACCTTGGGCACATTCCAAATGCCAGGCACAGCGCTAGGCACTTTACGCACATATCATTTCGTCCTCATAACACTCTTATGGTGTAGATATATTTACTTCCTCCACTTCACAGGTCAGGGGACTGTGGACAAGAGGTCATGTATCTTGCCTAGAGTCATCCATTAATTGGTAAGTATCAGGACTGGGATGATGGGGACGTCTGATTCGGAAACCCCGCCTGCACTTAATCACTAAGCAACATGGCCTGTTTATTCTCCATCATCTCAAGCATCAGTGCTGCTATTATAACCCCATCATTACTACTACTATTATTATTACCCCAAATGGGGAACTTTGAAGGGTTTCTTTTTTTTTTGGTTGAAATTTTAATCTCAAATTTTCACTCCAAGAGCAATCGGGCAGGTCAGAGGCCTTTAGATTTATCTCCCCGAAGTCCTCTTCTCTGGAACAGCAACAAAAGCACCAGCGACCTCACTGGTCTCCTACTGCCATTAGAAAGAGCTCCACAGGGGTTAATGCAAAAAGAGGTTCTGCTTTGGATGTGACACCAGCTTAATTTGTATTTGATAGAAAAAAAGTCATTCATTCATGCATTCGGCAGCGATATTTGTTAAATGTCTCCTGCACTCTTAATTGGCTTTTGTTGAGGTGGGAGGGGGAAGGAAGCAGGAATAATAAAGCTTATACCAGACACCTTGTTTATAATTGTCTTGGGAAGAATATATGCACACACCTGAAAAGTTAAGTAAATAAGAGAATGATTGAATAACCAGGCAGCTGAGAGATGCAGACAATGAGCTTTCTACAGTCAGACAGAGGAGATAGCTCTAGAGTCTGGCATGATCCGGGAAGGCTTCTTGGAAGAAGTGGGATGAGACTTGTTCATTGAGGAAGGGCCAATAGGGACAGGATTGCAGAAGGGGCATCAGCTGGATCCAGTCAGGAAGCCAAACTCTTGGCCTCAGTCAGTCACCAGGTCTTCGACCCTGGGAGGAATCACTCTCCAGTGCCTCACTTTTTTGCTGTAAGGTGAAGATAATGATATCTCACAGGGTTGCTACAAACTTCAAATAGGTAAATGGATATGTACAGTGTGGTACAAATGACATATACTGCAGGAGAAAAAGCAGTCCCAGAGGCAGTCATTTTAGAAACACGAATTTCTAAGTGTCAGACTGAGTTTTTTTCAAGGTCACTGGGACACTCAGGCCCAGCTCTGTCCTTGTAGCATGCAGGTTACATGTTTCTGGCCAGGGCAATGAGCAGAGCCCATCTGACTAGTGGGAGAAGCTGGACAAGATGTGGTTAGATCAAGGCCCAATCCTGAAGGTTCACCGACTTTTTTGGGGGTGGGGGCATAGTGACCCAGGGATGAGATGTAGTACAGGGCAGGAAGGCTCTTGAGGTTTCTCTGGTCTCTTGTGCTATCAAATGGAAGATGTAGCCACATTCACTTATACCAAAAGGGTAGTTGAAAAAAGTACTATGTAGATGCCTGTATGCATAATCAGGGGGAGATCCCACAACTTTTCCTTACAAAGGACACGCTGAAAACAAGAATCTTCCATGTCTTTATAATTTTCCTGCACGCCGGGCCCAAAGCCTCAATCATAGTGAGGATGTAATCTTCAATTCTGGAGTTTAATGTTCTCGAATCTTCCCACCACGGGCCTCTGGCTCCAAGGGGATCCCAGAAATATTAATTGCTGCTTTGAGAATCTCTGACTATTTTTAGATCTCCTCATTCAGTTTCATCAGGTTGATGACTGAGTGCTCATGGTTCGGATACCTGGGAAGGGGGCATCTTCTCCACTCGGGGCACTGATTTTATTGCTAAAAGCTGCTGAAGGATGAGTTTTGTCCTTAGCATCCAGGACTTTTCCCATCTTCGTGATAGAAGAAAGAATTAACCCCACAAAGATGGGTCTAAGAATACATAAACTGAAAGGGATTTTAAGTGAATTTGTCCATTTTTCCTCCCTCCATTCACTTGTCTCTAAATTACTGAAGACGGAGAGAGATTTGGTTTTCCTGGGAAATCTCCAAGAATGAGCTTCCCATGGGTAATTTTTCAAAATGAAGAGGAGCCTTGTAATCTAGATACCCTCCCCTTGCCCCATGTAAGATCATGGTGGCCCTGAAACCCTCTTCTGCATCTCTCTGGAGGGGGCGTTTAGCTTGGACCACATCCCTCCAGACCTCTCCAACTGGATAGCACCCTGTCTGACATTGTGGGAGGTCTGAGCCCCTTTAGAATCATGGACTCTTGAACTTCAATGGAATTTTGCACATTTAAACCTCTATAAGCTTTTCTTCCTGCACTGCTTCAGTGCTTTTCAATTGCATTTTAAACCTTGAGTGTTTTAAAGATTTGCCTCTTCAAAGTTTTTGCCTCCTCGTTCTAAATATTATTAGTAACCTATTAGGTAATAGGCCAGGGGGTTCTGCAGAGGGCTGTTCACTCACCAGAAGTAACTCCTTGGTCTCTTCCGACCTTAAAAAAAACAGCTCAAACTGCCAGATTTTAATTAGGATAGAAGAAACAGAGAGACGTTCTTGGCAAGCCCACTGGCAAAGACTGTGTGGAACAAGGGTCTTGCTCACAGCAGATAGGTGGTATGAGAACACAGCTGTCTGTTTGTGTTGACAGCTTATGATTTGGCAGCTCTGCCAAAGATTTGTGATCAGGAGAGGGAAGGGTGCAGGGTTGGGTTATGAAAGAAGGGTGTAAGAAGGGGGATTTGTAACCTGAGTTAGAATAATTTTTCTCCAAGTTAAAGCCTCATTCAGGAGAGCTTTTGCTGTTGGTTGCTTTTATCTGGGAAACAATACGAACAGTATCTCTCGAAACTGGGTCACGGTTTGCAAAGGCAGGGGCTTGCCAAGGTGCTAACTGCCTGAATTCTCGGTGGGTTTCCACAGCTCTCTGCTCTGACAAATGGCTTCTTTGTTTCCATGAAAAGTCTGACTTGCTGAAGCATTCACACCGGCCTCTTTTCTCCTTCACACTTTCTCCCCCTCCTCACAAACAGCTGAATTTGGAAGGCTAAAAAAATCATTTCACTGTCAACTCAAAAGCTCTCCCTTCTTCTATCAAGTTGTTTCACTTCCTACCAGGGAAGGAAGCTGCTGTGTGATCACTCTGGGGACTGGGAGCCACTTTGAGAAGAGAGTAGATCTGAGATTTTCACAATGCAGCTGTCATCTCTAGAGCAAGGTGTGCTGATCTGCCCCGGAGAGTTGTAGGAAGGCCGTGTCTCCACTGCTTCAGTGGGCTGCAGAATAGGGGGAAAGTCCTAGTGGCTTGGCCTCCTAGGCTTGTCTAGATTCAGGTCTCTATGTGGCAATAACATGATAGAAATCCTGCCCACTCCATGCAAATGGGGGAGAAACTCTAGTGGCAGCAACAACAAACGTTAGCTCTTGTTCGATTTTGAGGACAAAACTAATTTTCTTATATTTCTGTTGTTCCTGAGGCTGTTGCTGACTAAGATTTCTTCAAAATAAAACACTAAGATTGTAACGGGGGGTATGTGGGAAGGAACTGGGAAATGGGTAAGAGGAGATGTTCGAAGCTAATTAGAATCCCAGAAGTGGGTGGAAATGAGAAGCTGAGCTAGGAAAGTCTGTGGGTTCACTGAACTCTGGGACTGTCCATGATCTCTTCTCTGCCTAGGAAGAAACAACTGGGTCTGTCCCTGGAACCAGAAACACAGTGGGTGCTCATAGGAGCCCGTGAAAGTGAGTGAGGTTCGAGAGACTATAGAGCTTGGTCTCCGAAGTTAGCAGGTTCACTGTTGCTTCTGCCATTCATACCTGTGAGATCTTGGACTGGCTTCTTACCATACTCTCTATGCTTCTGCATTTGCAAAATGAACTTTTTCATTTACAAAAACAGTGAAATAAGACAATGTATCCGATGGCTCACAATATGCCTTCTGCAGTTGTTAGTTATTTTTATAATTGTTTTGTTATATTTTGGGAAGGAAACAGAATAAAAGACGCTATCATTGGAGTCTCTGGGAAACCTTAAATAAATAATGGCTTTCAACCTTTATATCTTAAGTAGTAGATTTTTTTCATTAAGATTTTACATGGAATCTCAGCATATACATTTGAGATTAGTGAGGTTTAAGGCAGTGGGTGGCAGGCGGGGGTGGGTCCTGGGCCCTGTTGCTCAGGCTCCCCGTTGATTGTCTGTAGAGGCAGCTTAGTCCATCTTAGAACCACAGGCTCTCAGGGGCCCAATTAGAAAACTGCTGGCTTAGGATATTAGAGAAAAAGTGGATTAATTCCAAAAAAGGAGAGCCCAGCCTAATTTCCAGCTTGTTACCATGTTTCAGTGAACCAAGCAAACCAACTCAGAGAGAAATGGATCAGGAGAAGCCTCTGGGGGTGGGGGGCAGGACATAGGTCTGCCAGGTGGTTGGTTGCTGGTGGAACTGACACCCTGGATGTGCTCTTTGGAAGAGAAAGAGCAGCATCTTTTTCCTTTTCTCACCCACCCAGAGTGTGGACAGGAATTGTGGAACCCCAGAACCTGCAGATGGGTTGGGATGCAGTGGAGTAAGAGGGTGAAGACAATGGTATACAAATGGTTTGTCCGCGCCCCAGAAAGGACTCTCTGAGTAGGCTCTGAGAAGGAGTGAGAATCAGCTGATTCCTGCAGATAGAGTCTGGTGGAGCTGTGTACTCTGGTTGTGTGGATGCAGAAACCTATGATATGTCTGCTCACGAGAATGCTTTCCTAATTCTCATGCTGCTTTCTCTTTTGTTTCCTTTTAGTTTTCAGCAAAATTTCAGTCTGGCTTTACTTCTATCCACTGGAAAAGACAAAGAAGTAATTTGACCAGATTAAGGCCGGCAAAGCCAGCAGAAGGCAATTACTGATGACCCACAAAACCCTCACCCTGGTTGCCCAGGAGTTTCATAGAGGAGATGGGCATTGCCAAGCCCAAGAATCATTGATCGCTCTGTGACTCAGCCACAGCTCTCCCACTCCTGGAGGGGTCTAGCAGGCCCCTTCTCCCTGGGGGAGCTCTTCTCAGGGAAGTGTTTTTAAGACTCGCAGTTTTAATACGAAACACTGCCACATCCGTTATGGTCATGCACAAAATACGAAGGCTCTGTCTTTCAAGAATGAGGAACTTTTGATGGTCCTGAATAACGAGGATACCTACTTCAATGTGCACATCAGTAAGTATATCCAGCTTCAAAGAGATTGTTGTTTTTATACATTTTTGAACTTGGTACCTTTAATTCTCTGGAAAAACTCATAACCACAACTTCCTAGAGTACTCTTATAAAAAGCACTGATGTCACTTTTCATGTAGGGAGGAGGCATGAGAATTAAAAATGTTAATCAAGCCACAATCAGAGACTGCAATATGCTGATCAGCCCCGCAACCAGGCCAGGGGGATGCCTTCAGAACAAAGGAAGATTTCTACTGGGGTTGCTAACAGCCCATTCTCCACATCTGTGAAGGGGAAACAGGAACCAAGAGTCTTTCCCTATGACTAAAACCATGGATTAAAGGCTGGGAACTGCCAGCAGGCCCTTCACTCTACATATTCTTACTTTTTCATGCTACATATTCTTCCCCTTTCTCACTGTATGTCCATATCAAATGAAATGGGAACTATAGAATGACATATAAACTGAATTTTCTGAACACTCAGGGTCCCTCTCAGTGCCTTTACTCTGTTTTTCTGTTTCTTTCACTGTCTCTCTCACTCTCTGCTTCTGAGAGGAGACCACACTCTGTCTGTGGAGTGTTATCCCTTTTCTAATAAACTTGCCTTTTGTCTCCAACTGTGGCGTGTGTGTTGAATTCTTTCTACACTCTCTGTCAAAGGACCCTCTCCTTCTTCTGGTGCAGGGCTTGGTCTCCCCGTCACTTGGGGAAATTTGCCCTGTCTCACATCACTTTCGATCTCTTGCAGGCTTTCTGGCCTCCTTATTCCTCACCCTAAGGCTGGTGGTGATTCAGGAATGTACCTCGAAATTTTCGTGATCCATTGGCATCTCAGTAATAAATGTTCACAATCACAGTGCCCTCATTTAGCCTAATAACCTCAATAAGGTAAAATTTGATTTGTGCTAAGTATCTGATTAAACAACATAAAGTATTTAACCTATTGATCTTTTATAGCTAGCCAGTCGTACAGTCCTGGGTATATTTTAATTACTGACTTGGAGAGCTTTCCTGAATGGGATTTGCATCTCGTTAAGACCTTTTTTTTTTTTTTTTTGTCTTTAGGGCTGCATATCAAACAGCTTTCTTGTTTTGTTGCCTTTTTCGTTTTATTCCACTTCCTACTTTTCCACCAGACCCTCAGTAACAGCAACATTTGGTAAACCTACCTGGAGTAGGGTCCTTTATGTGACCAAGAATCGTACTGCTTATTTTAGAAAGTCTATGATCACATAAACAACTGGACTCCTTACTTTGTCCACCCTGATCTTTGAAGCATGAGAAATTGTCCAGAGTGACAACTCCATTTTAGGCAGTTGGTCACAGCTATGGGATTGACCTAACACTTATATCTCACAAGAAGAATAGGCCTGTGGCCATCCATCAAGGAGATCACAGAAAGCCATTTCTACTGGCCATTAGCTAATTGCTCTAATCTGAACCACCTCTTAGAAAACTACAGAAAATCACACTTTTTTTTCCTTTTGCCTGCAAGGATATAGACATGAATGTTAATAATAATTAGATGATTTACACGCTGTTTTTCCTTCAAGAATCTCAAACATGCTGGGTTTGTTTATTTTTTTCTCTTATTTTAAAATTGGCTCTACAAAGACTGAGATAGCTTCTCTGTGGGTCCTCCCAAAATAAGAATAACATCTCATAAGATTAAGAGAATTCAATGAGAAAATTAATGTGGAACACTTAAAATAATTCTGGCCATCTAGTAAGTGCTCAATAAACAGTAGCTATTATTACTGTATCATCTAAGAAGGCTCTGTGACTTGTAGGTTGGCCATGCATTTCTAGACATGGTCAGGCTGAAGAGAAGGTACACTGACTCAAGTGTCTGTACTCTTTGCCCAGCCCACCTGGTAAAGTTGTCTCACCTGTGTTCCCTATTGGCCCATTACAAGTCACATTTGGACTAAAAATAGTGGTTTGTTGAGCAAAAGCCCCTGAAATGTCAATGTTCATCTTCACTCAAGCCACTGCCCCAAATCAGATGAGAAGTAGAGTCAAAACCTTTTAATAGAGGTTCTCAATAGGTTACTCACAAAGGGTAGGGCACTCGACACAATGCAAATTAAAGAACTCACCCCAGACCTGTGAAGCAGAATTTCTGTGAGGAAGGCCCCAGGCATTTGCAATTAAAACAAGCTCCTTGGGTGATTCTTATGTTCCTTCAGATTTGAGAACCACTTCCCACTAAATGGGTTCCTTTCCCTCAGGAACTTGCAATGAACTTTAAAGAAAGGCTGGAGGTTCTGAGATGCCCTCTCTGCAGGAACATCTGATAGGTTTCCCATCCCAGGTGGCATTCTGGTTTTGAAGGGGGCTCTAAAAATTTAGGGTGGCCACCAAGAAGGGGCAACTGTACAGTCTGCAGAGAGAGTGTCTTGGGGCACCTCCCCAAAGCCCTGCCAGGATCTGGGGGCAGATTGCGGACACCCAGGGGTGCATCGGGACAAAGTGGGGCCCCTGGTGGGAAAAGACAAGCTCACAGAGCCTCCTGAAACAAAGGTGCATGGCCCTCTTCATCACCTCTGTAAATGTACCAGGGAGCATTTTAAACTCAACGCTGGCTTCCCTCTGTTCCTCAGGAGGCAGTTGGGAAGCTTACTCCCACTTCCAAATGATGTTACCCCAGAGAATGCAAACTCAGATACACATAAAACTCAGACAATCCATGGAAAGTGTGACGCTGCTGGGACACACACTCATGCATACACTCTTACATGCACTGCATCACTGCATTTGTTCCAAAGCCACTAAAAGTGATTTTCAGATAATCTGCTATTTGGGATTATCTGCACCACTGCTCGCCACCATGAGCATGGCTAATTGAGAACTGTATGTCTTGGACCATTTCCAAGAAGGGAGCCCAGTGCCTGGATGATAAGAGTTCCCTGAGAGAGCCAAGTAAATGGCTAGAAACTTGAAGTTGATGTCCATTGGCGGAGGAGAAAACTTTTAAAAATGATCTGACCATTCCCAGGCCAGAGAAAGCAATCTTATTTGGTATGTCACATTGATTGCCAAGGCAGTAACCATAAAATCATCCCACAGCAAGAACATGTACAGGCTCTGAGAGAGATGAGGCTCGGTTAGTAAAGGATGAAGCCATTCCAATAACCAATCCAAGATGTGATAGGGCTGTAAATTAACACCATCCAAGAAGCTACAGATGGAAGTTTGGCAAATGACAGATTTTGACTTTCCCATAATAAGGTTGAGATAGAGGTCGGTGAGAAGATCATCTGAGACCAGATGAAAGGCTTGGAAGGAATAAGCCTCCACAGAAACACAGAGGCTAAAGAAAGCACTGATGTTTGTGGATCACGGCCATGCTCTTCTACCACTTAACATCTTGTGAAACACCTCAAATAGATCTCAAAACTAAAACATACTCGGAAAAGAGAGAGAGAGAGAGAGAAAAGAAGCCCAAAGTTGTAACTGCCTTCTGGGTAACTGCATTTGGATGGTGTCATTTTTCTTATGACATAAGCTCCCAAATGGTATAGACGCTGTCTCCTAGAATAAATAGGGACTCACAGTGGGTCATGCCTCATGTGGGTTTCTGATAAGTATTGTTTGGTTGTATGCTGTTTATCACAAAGAGAACAGATACTATTGCCAGACAGGCTCACCAGCTGCCTTTTGCAAGAACATTCTTGATGACTTTTACAATTCTGGGTTCTGTCCCAAATAATAATGACAAATGAATCACCTGAGCTGAAAGGTAATTGAAGGAGGTGGTCCATTACTCAGGAGGGTCAGAACGTCTATGTCTAGGGTTAATGTGTGTTCATGGGGCCTTTGCAGTGGGTCCTCTATCAGCCAGAGACTCTGCTAACTCTGTTTCTGCCAGGTCACCTCCTGCTCCCATTCCCTATCAGAACCAGAGGATGTGGGCTGTGACGATGACAAAGACAGGGTTCTGAGGGCAGCTGTCTAGTATGGGCGAGGCAGTGGTTTTCACTGCTGGCTGCACGTTAGGATCACCTGGGGGCGCATAAAAAACATGGGTACCCAGACTCCACCTCCAACGATTCTGATTTCATTGGGCTGAGGTGGGCCTCCGACGTAAGGAATTTCTAAAAGTTCCTAGGAGATTCTATGTGAAACCAGGGTTGAGAATGCTCAGGCAAATGTCTCTACTGTGATATGAGTGAAATAGGAGGCCTTGGTTCACTTCACAGAGCTGAGGATTAAACCCAATCTCTGAAACAGCGTTCTTCATCTTTATAGGATGCCAAGAGGTAAATGGCAGCGGGCAGGAAAGAAAGAGGAAAAGAGAGAAACAAAGAGAGAGCCAAAATCCTGTTGAGAGGAGAGAAATGAGATTGATTTTCCTCGAATGGTATTTTTGCAACCAGGTCTTAAAGGTGAAGGCTGTGCTCATTCTTCCCTCCTGAAAAGTATTATCGTCCAGGAAAACCTAAGGTTTCCTTCCTCATCACAGAGGAAGTCAGGCAACTGGTGCACAGCAGTGTTAGAGACTAACAAAAGGAAAGACTACATTGTCTGATCAAGAGCCCAAAACCATAACAACTGTAAATGATTTTGGGGAATCTGCCCATTGGCCACCAAAGAAACCAGAAAAGAGGCAGGCACCTTGGAGCACATGGTGATGTCAGACATGGCAAAAGCAAAGCCTGGGACGTGACAAGGAAGGAACTTCTGGGAAGGGAAATAAGAAGAGACCCAGAATATCTGCTTCCGATGCATTCTCAATAGTAGGGTCTTTAAGCTGTCTAGAGGGTAGCATTTTACCCTGCAAATGCAATTTTTTCTTTCTTTGTTCCATCTCTCTTTTCCTTCCTCATTTAGTTCTACTCAGAACGGGAGTCAGGCATCCATGGACCTCTCCTTGGAAGGGATGCTGTGGAATAGCAGATGTCAGCACAATGCTCAGGTGTGGCCCAGTGAGGAGCGGCAGGCAGTGTGGTGTGTCCACCCTCAGGATGGATGAGGAGTGTGGAGTGAGCCACGGTGGGAGGGGCCGTGGAGGAAGTCTCATGTTATGTGTGCTTTTAACAAGACAAGCAGCTACTCACTGCTTCTCTCCTACAACTCCTGGTTCTCCCTAGGGAGGTGCCAGTTTCTATTACACAGGGATAAATGGAGCTGCTTGTCAAAATTAAATGCTTCTGTGTTTCTTAGGAAGCTGGTTCTTAGGGAAGCAGGGAGTGACCTGTCAGGGTTGTCCTCAGGGAGGGGCACAGAACTCGTCCCTCGGATTTCTATCTCTGAACTATTGCTCCGAGTCCTTCTGAGCAGCTCAAGTCGGCGAGAGAGCTTGGACGCTCCCTTTGGAGCTTGCAGGCAATTCCTAACCTCTGGGCCTGCTCTGATTATAAGCATGGGCAAGCCACTGCAATTTTACAAAACTCCAGGGTTAGGCTAGCGGGAGAAACGTGAGGGTCACCAGTCTGGAGACTGGAGGGAATTTGCTGAGACCACGTGTGTGCATTTGAGCCTGTGGCCCTGGCACAAGGGAAATTAACCAGACTCTGCCAAGTGTGGGAATTCTGCATGGCAACCTAATCAAGGCTTAGTTTTTCATTAAAATTTCCATTAATACTGGAGCTGTTTAGAGCAAGTTGAGTGGGAAGATCTGTAATGCACCTTCCACCTCCTATTACTAGTCTGAAGATCGGAGGGAGGCTGTGTTCTCTTGATGGGGCCATTTGCATTTTCACCACCATCATATTCATCCCCAGCACCTATTATATATAGTGGGCAAAGTGCAAACAGGATCATGCAGATCCTACCTTGGTTTAATTCTGACAGACAGGGAAGAATAAAAGAAGAGGCATGCAGAGGTGGAGGGTGAAATATGCTGCAGTCTCATGGAGTGGACCTCACTTTTTCAGCACTGAGAGAAGCTTCTCCCTCCTCCCACCACTGACCCCAAGTGAGACTGGATTGGAACAGTCTCAGAGGGAGGGAAGGCACAGGTCTCTTAGGGCTGTTGAAAAATATGATTGTGTTCGGGTATCACTCCCTTGAAGGTTATATCTATATCAGAGCTGCCCTGGGCATCTCCATCTCCACTAGTTCCCCTGGGCCCTTTTGACACCCTCACGGCCAATCATCTCTTGGAGATGTCCACTGCAGTTCCCTGGGTTGCAGGACACCTTGGAAACTGGTGCACCAAAGGCTGCTTCACTGACAGCATCCCTTTCCATTGTTAGTTGCAGCCATACAAAACTGATTCCTAGTCCATGGACACTCATGCTATTAGATAGGAATGCCCTTCCTGCTTCACCCACAGGTCACTGGAGCTCATCCCTCAGTGTCCAGCTTAAAAGCTGCCACCCTGTCTCCTCCTGGCAGAATTAACTGGGATCTCACAGCCTTCAATACATTATTTATGATTACAATATTATGATTTTTGGAGGTGTGTGTCTCTTTCCCCCTTCACGCTGTGAGCAGAGACTGTATTTTATTCAGCTTGTATCCTCTACGTTAAGTGCAGGACAAGTGACATAGTAGTTCCTTGTAAAATTTTGTCAAAATGTTGTAAGCTTTCCTCCACTCTCGAGGTGAGCCTCACCACTTAAGACAAACCAGCCAACGTGCATTACAAGAAAATCCAAGCCAAACTAACATAGTCTGCAGATGGTGCTTGTGGGGGGTCAGGATGGCACATTCTACCTGTGCCATGCATGTATCTTGTCACCTGAGGCTGCCAGCTCTGAGGGAAACATTCTACTATGAGAATATTTAAAATAAATTTTAGTCCAGTGGCTCTTAGCCAGGTATATGTTTCAGTAGATATTTTAATAGCAACATGATCAAGCCTTAATTGTAAAAAGCATAGTTTGAAAACATGCTACCTGAGTCTGGGACCTGCCTCCATCACTTGTCGACTGAGTCAATGTGGAAAGGCTTCTTAAATTCTGTGTGTGTTCATTTTCTCATTTGTAAAATGAGGATCATAATAGAACCTATCACCTAGGGCTATTATATTAATCACACGAGATAATTTATATAAAGCATTTAGAATAGTTTATACTTACGCTATCTAAGTACAAACTCCTATTGTCTTTGTTGTCACTTAATTAAGTTCCTGGTTTGGGATGATCTGGGCATTTTTATTTTGAAAGGGCTGCTCAGGAGATCCTGATTTGTACCTTTGGTTCAGAACCACTTGTGTCTTATTTTATAAAAGTCGAGGAAACGTTAATCGACAATAAATAAGGACAGTGGGATCGTGGTTAACTAGCAAGAGCATGGATTCCTGGAATCCAATTCTCGCTGACAAATTATTTCACACTATCCTGCTGTTCAAGCTATCCTGCTCTTTCTCGCTGTATCTTTAATACACAGCCTCGGGTACTACCTCCTGTCTGGCACCAGCTCCTCTTCCAGCAGGGATGAGGGTGAGCAAGTAAGAGCTTGAGTACCAGAGGATGGGAACAAGGAAGGCGCATGTGCAATCCACCCCCTGTATAACCAGCTCCTGAGAAATAGTGGGCCAAGTGCCCTTAGAGCTCTGTGGGGGCTGCTGAGCCTTCTAAGGGTTTACCAGGATGAGAAAAAAATCTAATGAGAAGGAAGTTATGGCAAAGCTTACTGAACAATAACCCATTTCCTTCACTTAGAAACAATGAAGAAACATTCTTCTCAGTTCTGTGGCACAAGGAAAACAATCTCAGTGATTTGTGCTGCCTGGTGATCGGTCTCTTTACCACTCAGCTTATTTTCTCGCTGTGTGATATTAACACTTAGGGCTGAACGCTGCTCTCTTTTTCTCTCTGGTGAGGTTTTTTGCTTTTCCCATTTTTATTTGTTGACTGTGAGGTTTTTCATCAGAAGAATAAAACAGAGACCATGTTCTTGAGGAGCCAGTCCCGGAGCTTGTATGTTGATCAATGAACAATGCTGGCTCCCATATGTGCATTTTGGGTTTGGAATAAGAAAAATCTGTTGAAAGATTCCTGGGGTGGGAGAGGTCTTGACCTGTTAACAGCTTTAGAGTCAGAGTCCCCTCTGTCCCGCGAGATTCAGATCCCTGACCTCGATCCTGGGAAATGCTGAAGTGACTAGGAAATTTGTTGAACAAGGCAGTCTCACTTGTCGATGGCTCTGCACCTTTCTGTCTAATTTCTTTCAGGGAAAGATATCAATTTGGGTTAAGAAAACAAAGGGAAAAAAGCTCCAGCTGACTCCATGACGTTGGACAAAGCATCTCAATGAAATAACTTTGAATGTTGAGAGTTACGGGAAATTAAAAAAACAAAACAAAACAAAGAATGTACCTCTAATGAATTCAATCACAGGAAAAGCCTATTTCCATTCCCTTGAATTCTAGACAATTTCCAGCTGCAAATATCTTTCGGAAGTACTATATATACAAGGTTGGATATTAAGTTGCTTGACAGACATTTCAGATCAAAACTGCCTGCCTAGAAGTGGCTGACGGAAAAACAACAATGCGGCTTTAGAGAAAGCAGTGCTGTTTGCACACAGGATGTCATTTACGTGTTTAATGGAATTTTGCAGAAGGAGATTGCCTGGAAAGCAGTGGATTTTTAAGGAGGAAATTTCAACTCCCGATGTACAAGGTGGAGGGAAGATTGGGAGAGAAAAGAGAGAGACAAGCACAGCAGCCCCTTTGTAACCTGTTTTCCCTGGAAAGCCGTGGCCATAATGACTTCTACTTTGCTGTGATGGAGTCAACAAACGTTTAAGTCCATGCCTCTTCTCCCAGACAGAATCTCAAGTTGGCACAGCTGAATGGCCTCCTTGCCTGGGTTCTGAGAACTCTCTTGGGGCATCTTTTGAGATATTCACAGCTAACTTATCTGAGACACGTGTGTGTGTGTGTGTATGTGTGTGTGTGTGTGTGTGTATGTGTGTGTGTTGGAGGGCACTGCTTTAGAGAACAAATGAAGCCAGCGATATGTAGGGAAACCTCCTCCCATTGGCAGGAGTGTAGGGGCCCTGTGAACACTGCACACAGGGCCTAAGCTCCTGAATCTGGCTGGTCTGGGGAGCTTGGTGGCCTCTGATCTTGCGACACAGCAGTTAAAATCTGGAACCTCTGCATCCTAGAGAGAAATCCTGTAGCTTCTTTTCTCCAGGGTGTGGGGCAAGATTCCTCGGTCACACTCTTTGGTGATCAAAGGTATTGGGAATCTTGTCTCTGAACCACTTCAGTACCTGACGAGGGGTTGATTGCAGAAGCCCTGGCTGTAGAGAGAGGCTGAACTTGCCTCTCCCCAGACTGCTTTCCTTTCCCCACTGTCTGGCTGGCTGTCCAATCTTGGGGAGCTTCCCTGGGAGAAGAAGAGCCCCGTTAATGAGACCCGGGGTAGTGTGGTGGCCTTTCCTCCTGCTCTCCTCATTAGTTTCTTCCCAACTCTCCAGGATGACAGAAGGGCCTTTTCTGTTTTCATTTTGGCTGAGAGTCAGCCCATAATGTGCCATTTGCCATCTTGAATCTATAAAGAGCTGTTGGCAGGCCATTCTATTTTCTTTCTTTCTTTCTTTTTAAAATTTAATTCCCCTGGGGAGGCTCACCTGGGCTTTTAATAACTTTCAGCTCCATTTTAAGCTCCAGCCCTGAGTGTGCAGCTAAGAATCCATTCCCAGGGGTGCTCGGTTATCGTAGAGTTAATGAAAATTTCAACCTTCCCTTCCTGCCCAGGGTTGAGGTTGTGTGCACTGACAGTGAGTGTCCTGGAGGAGTCCAGTGATGTCCTGAAGGTTTATTCTCCTGCTAGGATTCTCCATTCTGACCCTCGGCAAAAGGTTTGCAGTGTGGAGTTAACTAAAGGAATTTCCGCCACCCCACTTGCCTGCTCTTCGTTCTGCTTCTCTGGCATGTGGGCCTTTCTGTCTCTTTTGGCAGGAATTTCCTTTTTTGATTATGATGGGAAGTCACTAGACCCACTGTACAAGTGAAAGTGAAAGCAGACTCTAGATCTAGAGTGCTGGCCTGAAGCAAACTTTCCCCGAGGAGTTTTCAAATGCTTACAAGGCCCTTCTCCTTCCTGGGTCACAGACCTCTCTAGCGTTCAGATTTTAGACCACCTCCTCCAGGAAACTTCCCCTCTTGGACCCCATCTATTTTTTAACCCACCAGCATATTCCCCAATGTTTCTATATCTTTAGTTAATTCTTATAATAGCTATGTGCATTTGAAGGCTTCTGTGTTAATTGTGGGTGGTTAGATTTTTAACTCCTGGTTTGGAATTAATACATCTTTTCTAGCATTAGCTATGGGTCTCAACGCACACACTGAGTTCTTGCTAACTCGGTGGTTGACTCGTTCAAGCCTTCCCAGGAGTCAGATTACCCAGCCAGCCAGCAAACGTTGAAGGACTCCTGGGCTCAGTTGTGGGCTTTCCCCTCTTTGCTTAATTTTTTTCCCCCCTCTCAAGGCAATTGTATGAAATTCTGAGGCTTTAAATGCCATCGATATACAAATGATTTTTAAAATTATAAATCAGGCCCTGACCTAGCCTCTGAACTCCAGAGTTATACACTCGACTGCCTTTTTGAATCTTACGTTTGGAGGTCCAATAGTTCTTGAAAACATGTCCAAAACAGACTCATAACAAACCCCCTCTCCCCAATCTCTTTCTCTCCCAGTCTTTGGTGTATCAGGACCTTGTAATATCAGTTACCCAGCTGCTCAAGACTGATATCTAAAAGTCTTTTTTGATTTCTCCTGTTCAACACACTAGCACGTTCTCTTGGCTCTTGATCCAAAATATACCCAGAATCTATTCACTTATCTCCACTGTCACCATCCCAGTCAAAGCCACCGTCAACTTTTAGGTGGTCCCTGTGTTGATCTTCTTGTCTCTCTGCTTCGTTTTTTTGCCCCTTAAAAGTCCATGCCCTAAATAGCAGGCACAGTGACCTTTTAAAAATAAATCACCATTTGACAAAATTCAATATTCATTCATAATAAAAGCTATAAAATAACTAAGATTAGAAGAGATTGTCATAGCGTAATAAGAGGAGTATAAGAAAAACCCGGAGCTACCATTACACTTAATAGTGAGAGCTCGAATCCTCTCATCACTCCTCTTCAACATCGTCCTGGAAGTTCTAGCTAGTGCAATAAGACAAGTCAAAGTAAAAACAAGTGTACAGCTTGGGAAGTAAGAAATAAAACTGTCTTTATTTACAGATGACATGATTTCGATGTATAAAACCCCAAAGAATCAACAAAAACAAAAACAAAAACGCTCCTGAAACTAATAACCAAGTACAGCCAGGTTGCAGAATACCAGGTGAATAGCACAAAAGTTAACTGCTTTGAGTAGGAAGTCGGAATCATGGCAAGCTGCCCATTTTGTTCTACACTTGAAAACTATATTTTAGCTTTTATGGAGTGTGATCGGCAACTGAATGGAAGGAAATAAAAATTTATGTCTTTAGTGGAAAAAAAAGGTTAACTGCCTTTCTAGATACGAGCAACAAACAATTAGAGTTTTAAATTTTAAAAAAATATATTATTTAAAATTTTACCACCTCCCCCAAAGAGATGTACCTAGGTATAAACCCAATAAAATAGGTCTAGTATGTCTGTATGTGGAAAACTACAAAACTCTAATGAAACAAATCAAAGAAGATCTAAATAAATGGAGAGATAGTCCATGTTTGTAGATTAAAAGATGTCAATCTTCTCAACTCAATCAATAGATTCAACACAATTCCAGTAAAAAAAAAAAAAAAAAAAAATCCCAGCAAGCTATTTTGTAGATACAGACAAACTGAATCTAAAATTTAAATGGAAATGCAAAGGACCTAGAATAGTTACTAAAATACTAGAAAGGAATAACAAAGCTAGAAGACTCACACTACTTGATTTCAAGCCTTACCACAAAGCTAAGGTAATCAAGACAGCATAGAACTCATGAAAGAGCAGACAGATAGATCAATGGAACAGAATAGAGAGCCCAGAAATAGACCCACACAAATATATTCAACTGATTTTTTTTTTTTTTTTTTTTTTACAAAAGTACAAAGGCAATTCAATGAGGAAAGAACAGTCTTTTCAACAAATGATGCTGGAACAAATGGCCATCTTTATGTAAAAAAAGAACCTAGACACATTTTATACCCTAACCCTTGAGTTAATAAAAATTAACTTAAAATGGACCATGGACCTAAATGTAGAATACAAAACTTAAAACTTTTAGAAGAAAATAGGAGAAAAGTATGTGATTTTGAGTTTGGTAATGAGTTTTAGATACAACGCCAAAAGCAGGATCCATGACACTAAACAAAATGATAATTTAGACTTTATTAAAATTAAAAACTCTGCTTTGCCAAAAATTCTCTTCAGAGATTGAAAAGAGTTCACTTGACTGGGAGAAAATATTTGCAAATCACATTATCACATAAAGAACTTGTATCAAAATATACAAAGCACTCTTAAAACTCAACAATAAGAAAACAAACAATCCAATTAAAAAGTGGGAAATGATCTGAACAGACACTTCACCAAAGACTATATACAGATGGCAGGAGGTCGTATGAAAAGATACTCAGTATCATCTGTCATAAGGGAAATGCAAATTAAAAATACAATGAGATACTTCTATACATCTATAGTAATGGCTAAATTAAAAAGCTGATGAGACGACACAAAAATATAGAGCAACAGGAACTCTCATTCATTGCTGGTGAGAATGCAAAATGATGCAGCCACTTTGGAAAATGATTTGGGAATTTCTTACATAACTAAACTTATACATACCATACCATCAAGTAATTGCACTTCTAGGTATTTACTCAACTGAGCTGAAAACTTACGTGCACACAAGAACACGTAAATGCTTACAGCAACTTTATTCTTCACCATCAAAATTAGAAGCAACCAAGATATCCTCCAAAAATGACTAGATAAAAAACTTGTGTAAATCTGTCTAACGGAATACTTTTCCGTGATAAAAAGAAATGAGCTATCAGGCCACAACATGGATTAATCTTAGGTACATATTGCTAAATGAAAGAAGCCAGTCTGAAACTACTTACAGTACGATTTCATTTATGTGACACTGGAAAAGGTACAGCTATTGAGAAGGTAAGCAGACAAGTGGTTGCATGGCCTTGGTAGGGTTGACTAGAAGGGAATTATTTTAAGGCAGTGAAACCATTTTATATGATACTGTAACAATGGTGAGGTACAATTAAAAAAAAATACACACACACACACACACACACACACACACACATTTGATCTTTGTCCTCAGTTCCCGGCACAGATCTAGGACAAAGATAATAAAAAAAACCCATAAGAGTACTTAGGGAATTTGCTATCTAGTTGGATGCCTGATAAAGTATTTCTTTTCTTATATCTATAGTGATGAATTCCTCCTTTACTTGTCATCTAACCCAGCTGATTAAGTAACTTCTATTTGAACCACTGTCTGTGTCCTAATTGTTTTGTGTTAACCTTTTCATAAGTCTCAAACATTTTTAAAGCCAATTTTTAGAAATCTGCCCTTTATCAAATTATGGAAAGTAGTATAATAATCAGGTTTGAGTTTTCTCCTCTCCTGGCCCTCCTCAGTAGCTGGGAAAAGTAGTAAAGACAGAAATGGTCCCAGGTGTGCGGTTGGAGCCAGGGATGCAGTCAAGAGCTTGAATAACCAAAAGAGAAGTAGCTCTGAATAATAGGCTCTTGGTTGTATTCAGCCAGCTCTGACAGCCACACCTGCAAAGAGGTGCAGGAAAGCAGATGACCCAGACAAATGAAGTTCAAGGAAATGAGGCCATATTTGGCATGGAAAGGCTGAATGAGAAGTTGGTCAGTGAGAGCTGTGCTGCGTGAGCAGAATCCGAGCCTGTCCCATCTGTTATCTAGTCAGGACAGGCGGATTGCAGGCAGAGTTTGGGCTAAGGCAGGCGGCACCAAGAGGAAAATTTATGAATAGACCTTTAACTCTGGTCACTTTGTAGCCCAGCAGCTCTGGAAATTAGATCCAGATGGCCAGTATTTTGATAGCTTCTCCTTACCAAGGAATTTATGTTAATTCTTGGGACTCAAGGGGAAGGTGGAAGAATCTACAGGCAAGGAATCTATAATTGCTTCTTAATATGTTTCCAAAATTCATCTGCGCTTTTACTCATTGTCACAGTCGGGGCTGGCACAGGGGCTGGGGATGAAAAACAAATGGGAGCCCAGGGCCTCACTTATCACATGTGTGCCTTATGTGAAATTTTGTGGAGCAGAAATTGAGGCATTTTTGAAATATTCTCCCAACCCAGGAACAATTCTGGGTTGGGGTCTGTAAGATCTTCCTCTATTGGGAAATGTATTAAACCTTGCTCTGCTCACGAAAGAATATGAAGAAGCTCTAAACAGCAGGACAGATTTTCCTTCCTCCATATTTAGTTTTTTTCATGAGTTAACTACTGGAAAGGTTGAAAGATAACAGAGCTTATATATACCAATAGTGCTCGTCTATTTAAAGGCTTCTCTGGGAAGGAAGTTATTTCTGGTCATGGCCTTGCCATTAACTCTGTGACCTTGAGTGAGCTTCTTAACCCTTTCTGGGCTACCTTGTCCTCACCTGTTAATAAACAGGTTTGCGTGAGAAGACTGCAAGGACCATTTCAAGCTCCGACCGTCAATGCTTGCAGGGTCTGGTTCTGCTAGAATGTTACAGAAAGAAGAGGACGATTCTTTTCTGAGCAATGTTTGGGGAACTCTGTAGGCTTGGAAAGGACTTCTAAGACTTTATCTTCTATTTCTATGTGCATAATTTACATCTCAAGGGGATAAGGTTTTACAAGCATATTAAATAATTTTTGTCCAGGCTTTCACAGCCTTTATAAGTATTTATTGAGCATCTACTATGTGCCAGACCTCATACTCGTAAGTCTTGATTCATTACTGAGAGGTCCAGGAAGAACAATGGCACCAAGGAAGGGCTTGAACAGGCTCAGGTGGTCAACAGTATGAGGACGGCTGTCGCTCAGTCTACTTAGTGGGCAGAATTCCCAAACTCCTGTCTGGCTACTCTCAGAATCCCGACACTGTGGCCCAGTGCCCAGCCTCTTTTCTAATCATCCCCTAAATCTGAAATTCACCTGTGGCCTGTACTGCTTAGGGATCCACGGAAGGGTAATATTCTCTTAATTTCTCTTCCAAATCTCATGTCCAGGGGACTTGAATGGGTTACTGGGAAAGGATGGCAGGGGCTTTGCTCCGGAGCTATGAATTTTAACTTGTACTTAAGAAATAGTCATCGTCAATGGATTCTAAGAAGCTGATCTGCCTTCTCTGTACTCTCCCTCCAGTCCCCTAGCCTGGGTAGCAATGAAAACATGTTACTCTTGTCTGTACTTTTGGGTGGCTTGAGGAGAAGGTTATATCTTGAGTTATATATTTCTACTTGAGAAAAAGTAGGAGACCAGAGGAACGAATGCAGATTATGTTAACTGATAAACACATGAAGGGTTCTACCTCTCGTCAAGAGGAGGAAGCTGCACCTGACTCTACTGGGTCACTTCCAAGTTCAGCACTTGTGAAAAGCCCTCATCTCTGGACTTGCTGTCTACCCATCCCAGCTGGTCTCTTAGATCCTCAGGGAGAATGACATCAGCACCACTTGTTTCCTGCTGCTTTCATTTATCTCTTAAACACACCATCCCAGCTTTGGGGTCATTATCTACTGCTAGCCGCATATAATCAAGTCCAACTGAGCCAATGATCTGAACTTTTATGTTTCCAGTGACTGTTCATGTCTTTAGAAATGGATTTCTGCTATTCCACAGCACTCAGCATGTTTGACCTAATGGGCTGGGGCTTCCTTGCTTTGCTCTGTGATTATATACTCGGCATATTATTAATTATGTCTTAATTCTATGTTTTAAAAGCCTACAACTTAGGCTATGATGAAAATCATTTAGCATTGGCTTATATTTGCTTCCACATGGGGGTTAGGAATGGAGTAGAATAGTGGAGAGAGAAGTTTGATATCATAGAATTGAAGACTGCTGGCAGTAGTATTAGACAATTTTTTTCTAGTTGGGAGCCTGGGGGTAGTGGGGACAAAGTCGTCAATCACCTCCATGTAACGAGGGGGCATCCCAATGCCTATTGTACGGCTTCGTCACTCCTTAGAACAAAGAACCTGCCTCCTGGCTGACTAGGAACTGGTCATGGTGAAAATAGGGAGTAAAAAGAGATGAGCTAATGGGGTCAGTTCATGAAAGGTTTTGTTAGCCAGGCATAGGAGTTTGAACTTGATTCTGTAGGCAATGGGAAGCCATTTGAAGCACAGAAATGATCACTTCAGCAGCTGTATGGTAATGGATTAATGAGGAGAAACTGGAAGCTTGGAGACCATGCAGGAGCCATAATGGTAATTCAAGAGGAAGCTATTTAGTAGGTGAAATGGAATGGACTTGTTGACTGAGAGAGAAAAGGAGGAGGAGGTGTTAATTCTATGTTTTTGGTTTGAGAAGTTGAATCGATGGCGATGTTAACACCAGAATGAGAAATTCAGTAGGAGAAAAGTTTGAGAAAGGGATAGGATGACAGGTTCGATTTGGATGGTTTTAGGATTTAGGATGGTTTGGGGACATCCAGGTAGAATTGTGTAGACTCTTTCGTCAGAGGGGTTTAGAGCTCTGGGGAAAGACCTGACAGCAGATACAAATGGTGTGTGTGGGGGGTGTCATCAGCATCAAGGTAACAGTGGGTATCATGAAGTTACCTGAGAAAAGAAGCACAAAATTATTGGGAGCTCAGCATCTAAGAGGCAAGTAGAGGTTGAGAGACTCCAGAAAAGAGAAGGCTAGGAAAATGATGTTCATATTCTGGATTGAATTCTGTCCTGTGCTTACTTGTCTCAGTCATGGAAAGTCCCTTCCATCCCAGGGCCTCTCATGCCCCTGAGGCTGCTAGGTTGGCTCTGGAGAATGGCCTCGCTCATGCTGCTCTTAGGTGGGCATTCCTCAGACTGCATCTGTAGAGGTTTTGTTTTTGTTGTTGCCCTTGTTTGATCAATGCGGGAGTTGGGAGGTCCTGAAAGAAAGTTCTCTAAGAAAATGCCTCTGATAGTCTAGGGATACATATTTTGAAGGGCCTTTGAGTTCTTAAGTTCAAGATATCCTGATGTGACTTTAAACATTGCACATCTGGACTTGAGTGAGTGCCTTGGCCTACCTAGATCAGAAATATGTCTTAGGCTCACATGCACCCTAGGGCTGCCTGTGTCACCATGTGGAACCATTTTTGCTAATGCAATGTTTTTATTTTTATTAGAGCTGATTTTTTTTTTAAATAGCCGCATAGAGATCTAGTTCTCATTCCCATACAATTCACCCATTTAAAGTGCACAATTCAACGGTTTTTGTTATAGTCACAGATATGTACGACCACCACCACAGTCAATTTTAGAACATTTTTTATCATCTCCAAAAGAAACCTTACACCCTTTAGCTAGCACCTTCTTATTCCTTTAGACTTAGCCTCCAGCCCCTTCCACCCAGCCCTAGGCAACCATTAACCTACTTTCTGTTTCTATAGAGTTCCTTGTTTTGGAAATTTCATATGAATGGAACCATATCAATATGTGGTTTACTATAACTTTTAAAGATTTCATTATTCCACCTGATAACTTAATCTTTGCTCTGGAGGAGGGGTACTGGTATTAAGCACAGTGCTGGGTGCCTTTCGATGATCTCATCTAATTCTCTCCACCTGTCCAGAAAGGTAACCTCATTAACCCCACTTTACAGATGAGAGAGTAAGACTTAGAGAGATTAAATGACACATCAAAGACTCCCAAGACAGTGAGCAGTAGTACTGGGATGGACATCCAGTTCTTTCTGGCTGTGAACATTCACTGAGTTGCTGTGTGCCAAGTGCTGCAGGAAGGCTGGGATGGGTAAGAGACGACAAACAATTGACCAGTGGCTTGCATGAGGGGCTCTCCCAGAATGAATCCTGTAGTACCTGCTGGACTAGAGCAGAGTGGGCTGATTCCAGGAACAATGGGGTGTTTGTCCAGGGGTTCGAGAAAACTTTTCTCTCTCACTGCTTCTCCATGAAGGGGAGGAGGTGGAAGTGGTCTGAGTGGGAGGACGTTCTGGACCAGACCGTTCAGGCTGTTGCCAGCACCAAGCCCTGCCCTGTCATCTGCCTCAGTGACAGGCACTGATAGAAACCCATCCTCAAGCTCTAGCTTCTTGGCGCTTTAGAATCAGAGCTCTGCCACCTCCACCGCAGGGAACTTATCATCTCATTATAAAGGATAAGGCATATTTTTTCAGTATGGTTATATGTGGTAATGAAGCATGCAGAAAACCACACAAGATAGATGGCAGCTTTCACTAGTGAAGCTGAAAACTTGGTTAACTTAATAGTCTATTTATTACCTTCACTCTCTGAGCTTACAGCACCAGATTAATATCTCCCATCTTTCCCCTTGCTACACAATTAAAACTAGTAATATGTGATTGCGTGCACCGAGTCCAGTACAAATGGGTAAAGAATCTGGGGCCGAGAGGTGAGAAGGACTTTTCTTCCTGGGTCAGAGTGGTGGAGCCAGATCCCTTGAAGCTTAAATGACAACTGCTTCTAAAGGAGTGATCTTTCAGAAGAAAATTAACTCAAGGAGGAAAGGACCCTTCTGCTGTCTTTTGCTTGGTCTTACGCATTCCTACGCATTCCTACGCCTTCAGGCTGGAGAATGGCAAAGCCTGCACAGGTGGCCATGCACTCTCTAATCAGTAGAAAGAAAGGTAGCTGGGCCTAACCTCACTGAGACAAGAAGGTGTGAAGTTGAATTAGATGCTAATAATGAGATAGCTACTCAAAAGCCATTCCCAACTTCCTGCTCCCTCATGTACCTACTAGTGAAGAGCTTGGCAGATGGCCAAGTTCTGACCAGTGAGACATAAGGAGATATATATTAAGGAATTTCTAGGAAAGTTGTTCGCTTTCTAAAAATATGGAGAGTGAGGCTATGAGGCTTTGCTGGTGCTTACTCTTCTTCCTTCTACCTGCACTGGATGTGGATGTGATGCCTGAACATTAGGCATCCATCTTGCAAGTATGAGGGTGACAAGGTAACATTCAGATGTTGAGATGGGGGAGGCTGTGCATGGGCAAGAGCAGGGGGTCTATGGGAAACCTCTGTACCATCTACTCAATCTTGCTGTGAGCCTAAAACTGTTCTAAAAAGTAATTCTATTGAAAAAATACTATATATATATATATATATATATATATATATATATATATATTTTAAAGGTAATATGGTATGGATTGTAGAATAATAAAATAGAGAGATCCTGGGTTCTTGATTACATTACTCAGCTGGCATGAACTCTGAGACCATCTACCCTTGGGCTTTTTGTTAAACAAACAATACATGTCCTTTGGTTGAAGTCACAGTCGGAAGGGCATTGTGTTATTTGTAGTTGAAAAAATTCCCAAATAATACAAATGATTCCCACCTATGGATCTCCATAGGCGTGCCTTTGGTAAGTGCTTTGTGTTCATTTCGAAGCTTCCTTAAACAACATCCCTTGAAGCAGGTGCTATTATTACCTGCACTTAGTAAATGAGGACACTGGGTTTATGTGTACTAAGGTCACACAG
Organism: Pteropus vampyrus; assembly: GCF_000151845.1. NCBI lineage: Eukaryota > Metazoa > Chordata > Mammalia > Chiroptera > Pteropodidae > Pteropus > Pteropus vampyrus. The sequence continues at coordinate 1,701,281 of NW_011888911.1, read as the reverse complement.
CTAGGAAATAGCAAAGCCCAAATTTGAACCCAAATCTTTCTTAGTCTAGAGAGTTAGTACTATTACCCATTATGCTCTGTGACATCCTAGATGGTTCACTTGAGCACTGATGTATGGAAATAAATGTTGTTTAGAGTCTGGTTGACTTAACAGTACTTGGCATCAATCAAGAGGTTTGTCTATATGATCCACTGAAATAAGGTGAACTTTTGTCTAACCAGTGACTTGGCATAACATACTACCCCCTGCCCCAACTTACCACAAACAGTGAAAACAAGGCACATTCATTTACAGATTGAAATTAGTCAAACTAACCTAACCTGCCTCAGCTAACTGGATGATCAAATGACATGGACACAGGAGAAAAGTGCCCAGACAAAGCACTGGAGTGAGAGCCCATTCGGACAAAGCGTGAAGCAGCTTCTTCCATGGCAGTTCAAAACTGAGAAAGATTAAGATGGCTTTGAAAACTGGGTCTGCTTCTCCCAGCAACACTCCTGTTGCTCTCCTAGTTGGAGGCAACAATCCAAGCTTGCAATCGTTCTTTGCCACAAATTTCCCCAAAGCATGTGAACTACTTGAGACTGTTCCCAATTCCCCAAGGTGCCTACTCAGTGCCAGTTGCATAGCAGCTCAGTAAATATCTATTGCTTATGTGACCAGTCAAGGTAATAGAAAAAAAAATGGTCTCTTAATGAATATGATTCATCCTTCTATTCCCCAATGAGAAGGCAAAAAATAGGTTTCTTTGTTGGTAACATGTGTCAGCCAATGATACTTAGTGTGCGAGGGATCATTTATTGATCCTTCCCCATTATCCCATCACACATCAACAGAGGGAGTTGGTCACATAGCTGATTCTTTCTCCCCTTCCAGCCCATCATCATTATTAAGCAGGAGCTTAGAGTTTTCCCCTCTGATATACCACCTTCAGGGCAGAACCTGTCTAGAGAGGGGGAAAATTCAGAATAAACAGATGCAAGAACTGGGGTTTAAACATCCCATGAAGATTAACTTATCTGCAGTAATTGCCTTAACTAGGGGATTTTTAATGCTTTTCAAAGTTTCTTAAAGGAGGAAAAATATGCAGAATGAGTCTTACAGCAGCCAATAGAGGAGATACTGAGAGAGAAAAAAAAAAAGATATCAACCATAAGAAGCCCATAGCTACGAAATTTTCAGGCACTGATTCTAGGGGATTTAATAAGAATGTAATTTGTATAATTAACCATTCATCAATGTCAATTTCATTAAATGAATGCCAGAAATATTACCTTCAGCAGCACGACCTAACAGGATTGGAATATATTATATGAAAAATGAACACTTAGTGGTTTCCCCCCCTGCTCTGTCTGTCACAGCAAGATTTGCAAGGCTGAGAAATAATTTAAAGGGTAGTAAATGAAACCAGCTAAGGCAAATGTGTGCATTTTGGTAACTAACCTCCGTCATGATGTATGAGAGTGTATGTCAAAACGTTTTCCTGCAGCAATGACTAAGGGGACTTGGAACTCCCTCCTAGGTGGTAAAACATGAGAAATAATGTCAGGAGCTTACCAAAGGTACTCCTTGTCCCCACCTGGATACAGCTTACTCTTTCCCTAGACAGGCTATCTAGGGTCCAAGCTCAAAGGTCATGGATTTTTGTATTCGGAATTTATAGATGTCCCCTAACACCTCCAGAGCAGGCTGGCACTGACTCACATGCCTATCAGCCCAGGAAAGTGATGATAGATGCCCAGTAGGAGGAAATTATTCTCAGTTTTATTCATATTATTGCCTATAGTCATCAGGGGAACATGAGCTTGAGGTAGGTAGGCTGATGAAATATTTGTAAATAGGACTCATTTCCAAGGTTGTTCATGAGGGAAGCTGTTTATGGGGATTTTAGTCATTTTAGTTCACTCTGGGAAAAGTGGAGAGCTGAGGGGGCAATAATTTGTCCACGTGTGCACTCATGGGAATGTATGTGTGCATGCGTGTACACACACACAAATCCCAGATCAGCCATTCAACCTGGAGGCCAATGTCTCAGTGTAAATTGTCCATCGCTGGAGTATGCATGGTACCTCACACATAGTAGGTACTCAATTGGCATTTGTTTCATTGAATTTCTCTTAGTGTCAATCTCACTCCCGTCCTCTTCTGTTTCAGGGAACTGCAAGGCTAATAACATTGGATCAGTATTCCTGAGGAATCTGAGGTCCTAAGAGACAAGAATTACATTATGAGCAAACCAAGTGTACTTAAAAAAAAAATGAATCGTGCAACAGAAAGGTTTTTCAGAATGTTTTCTTATGCATTAGATTTTAAACATCACACAATCTAGTAAGAAGAAAGAAAATATTAGTTTGGGAATCAGGAGACCAGTTGTCAAAATTGGACTAAATCTTCACAGTCGTTTCTAGATTTAAAGTTCTATGTTATCTATTATTTGATGTAAAGCAATAAAATATTCTTCCCTCACTTAACCACTGGAAAGGACACTGTAGGACCTGGGTGAAGGAAGAGTGGGTGTCACAAAACTAGCGTAGAGTGTGTCCCCGATTCCGTGTCCTTGGTCTCTGGGTTCTGCAGCATTCAACATCACGTGCTTCTCTTTCTAAAACGTCTCTTGCATGGGCTCCCTCCTATCCATCCACACGGTCACTTTCTCTTCTTTCTAGCTTGGACTGGGTGACATTGGGCAGTTATTCTAACCTCTCTGAGTCACACTGTCTTCATCTGTAAAATGGAGACCCCCTCCCAGGGCTGCTGTGGGGATTAAATGAGATGGGTATAAAGCGTCTGGCCCAGGGTCTAGTGAGACAGAGCAGGTGTTTATTCACCATTTGATTTTTCTCCCACGCCTTTTCCCACAAATGAGCACTATCTCTGAGTGATGAATTCTTTCATCAGTCTTCTCAGAGAGGATAGAAAATCTAGTAAATGATTTGCCCTAAGATGCTATGAAGTTAATATATTACCTTCCAGGGGAACTGGCATTTTAAGGAAATACAGCAGGAGGGGTTAATGTTTAAGCTTTAAAAAAAAGGAATAGAAATCATGGTAAAATTTTTGGTATCTTTTCCTAAGGTATTTTTAAAGATGAGAATTAATGTCAGGTCCTCTGATTTATATCATATGAGTACCGTGGTCTAAATTTTCTGACCGTGAAGTTGGGACAAGAGTTCTTGGAGCTATCTCCAAGGGCATGGACTGAATCTGGGAGATAGAAATGGGATTCTGAAGTATCAGAGTGTTTGGGTGGTTTGATGGTCTGTAAGTGGGACAGACTATGTGATATCAGGAAATTCCCCCCAAATGCTTGTGATTCACAAGGGGAAGCACTGCCTGATCCCACTCTGAGCCGTGGATCTGGGGGCCTCTGTTCCTTCTCTGCAGTACAAGAAGCACATGGTGCCTGTCTTAAAGAGGAGTTGATGGGATATCAGGCATGTAATGCTCTGAGCACATGGCCTGACACACAGCGAGGACGTGAGCTACAGAGCACAGAGGCCACGGAGACCTCAGGAATGAGGATCTAAAAGGAGCTGAAAATAAGTGTGCTGTTATCAGTCCCTTTTCCATTTTGTCTACAAGCAGTGAAAGTCTCCAATTAGGCTCCTTTCAGCTGGACTGGCATCCTCCTTTCTCTCAGGCGATAAACTTGCTTATGATGTAGAAAAAAGATACATTCTTGAAATACCAGCCAGGCCTCAGACTAGTGTGGTCTATGGGGGTCATGAGGTGATTCCTGCCTGGCCCCTTTGGTGGGAGGTTGTGGCCTCAGAGGTCCTTCGCAGGGTTGTGGGAGCCGGAGCCCAGGGTTTAGCCCTGGGCCTTTGGGCCTCTTCCTCTTCATTATGAAGGCAGCTCAGCATGGAGTGGTTTGTCTGCTGACAGCTTTGGGCTGAACTGAACCTGATACTTGGCCAGAGGGTGCCATCTCAAGAGAGCCCCTCAAACAGGCTGCTCAGAGCCCTGAAACAAGACACTCACTGTGTAGGGCCGAAGGGCAGGGAGTGTGTGAGGTAGTGGAAGGAGCCAGGGCCAGAGTTGGCAGACACGGAATTATGCCCAGCTCTGACCCAGCCAGCTGTGGGGCTTCCCCAGCCTTGGGAACCTAGACTTTCTGCTCTGAAAGAAAGAGTTGTACTACATCAGGGGTTTCAAGGTTGCTGTTATTTTAAACAGCAAAATTAGTTTCACAAATTAGATCTAAACAAAGAATGGTTACATTAAAACACATGGAAGCAAAACTTTCTGGTTAAACTGGCTTACCCCCATCCTCAAAATGGTCCTAAAGTACTTCCATGAAACCCTAGGGCTCTGAGAAATATTAGAGAAACCATGTCCATTATTCTGTGACTTTATCTGACCAGTTGTGTCCCTTCAGCATTTTGATGACTATCCCCGTGAGACAATAGAAAATATACATTAGTCTCTGTCATTGGTTTTTGTTACAGAGCTCCTGAAAATCTTGTAATTTCATGGATGACATGGGTATTTTTGTTCTATGAGGTGACTCTGGGCTCCTGGATGGAGGTTAGTCACCAGGAAGACCAAGCCTAATTAGAAGGTGGAAATTTTCGCATTCTCTGAAGAAAGCAGAAGGGCGAGTTATCTATATTCTTTATCATATCCTTCAATAAACTCGTGAACGTAAGTAAGAGTTTTCTGTGAGTCGCTCGAGCCAATTAATCAAACCTGAGGAGGGGAACCTCCGACTTGTAGCCAGGTCCGACATAATTTGTGGGCCACGTAGGCCCCTACTACTTGTGACTGGCATCTGAAGTGGGGGGCAGTCTCCTGAGACTGAGCCCTTAACTTGTGGGATCTGAAACCATCTCCAAGTAGACAGTGTCAGAATGGAGCTGAATTGTAGGCAACCCAGCTGGTGTCGGAGAATTATTGGTGTTGGTATGGGTGGAAAAACCCCCACAAACATTGAAATTGGGCTCAGAACCCCTTAATTCCCTACAAGTCTAACTTTACACAGTGATTATCAAAAAGGAGAAAACACTTCAGAATTAAATTCACGTCTTTGGGTAGGTCTCCTCTTTTGTTTACATTTTCCAAGAAGGCATTTATGATGTCAGAGTGACTTATAGTTATCCTGGTAGGTACTGAAGCTTGTAAAGGCCACCTAATCACTTGGCTTTAATATTCATTAGTCATTTACACCTATGAAGAATGGAGAGATGGAGCAGGTTATATGTGTGTGTGCGTGCGTGCGCGAGAAAATGGAGATGCTGCTGGCCCAGGTCACTGATGATTCTCAGCAGGACAGGGCTCTCTGCCTTTATCTCCCTTCTCTATTTCTTTCCTCTCTCTCTCCTTCTCCACTTCTCTCTCTTCTTCCTTCCTCCCTTCTTCCAAAAATGAAGCATTAGACACACACTCCTGCAGACACTGGGACGAGAAGAGTAGTTGGAGGTAATGCAAAGATGAAAAACATGATAAATCTCTTTAAGGAGCTCATGGCTGAGTGGGGAGCAGCCCCATGAACCCGCCCAGTGCAGCAGGACTGGGGAGGTGTCCTCAACACCCCATCCTCCGGCCCTGAGAGCCCAAGAAGGAGCTCAGCTTGGCACAGGGGAGTGAAGGGCAGAGCAGGCTGGCGGGCGCACAGCCAAACGCAGAACCTCTCTCTCTCAAATTCAGCATAGTGCAGATTTTGTGCAGGAGAATTTCTCGAAGGAGAGCTGGGGGTAGAAATTCTATGGGAAGGAGACGGCACAGCTGCCTCGTAAGAAGGAAGATTTCGCAGCAGCGATGCACTTCCCACCTCCACACAAGCTGACGAGACTGGCTCAGGAAAGGGGCCTGTCCCCAGTGCATAATAATAGCAGCAATAATTAATAATCTATACTTGATGAGATTAAATTCATAATTATTTTAATTATGACGTGTTTTCCGCCTCTTTTCCCTCCTGCCAGGGCAGGCTTGGCGCTTCTCAGGGTTAAAGTCACAACGGTCTCAGATAAACCTTAATTAAAACATTCCAAAGTACAATGGCTGAATTGAAATGCTGTGACAGGTCATTTCCATCTCATTTTGATCTCTTGTTTATGACGGGGAATGTTTTCGCACCGTTGGCAGCGTCTTGGCTGTTCCAAGCAGCTGCCCACACACCATTCAGGGGTAGCTTCCAGAGCCCTTCGTGCTTCTTGGGATCAGATGGCAAACTCGCTGGAGTCAGGGGCCACTCGAGCCTTTTCCTTCAGGCTAGTCCCTTCCCACAGTATCGTGCGTCCCATCAAAGCTGAATCTAGTCCCCACATGAGAGTTTTACTCCTCTTGTTCTCACCCTACCTCTACCCTCATTCCATGCCAAAGCTGTTCTCTTGCTTTCCAGACCTGAGGAAAGGTTCTCTGCTCTGGCTCCATGGGATACCATGCCTGGGGTTTGAACCAAGGCTGCTTCAGGAAGCTCCTAACTTCATAAGCTTGTTGGCAGAGGTCTCTGCTTTCTGTCCCACTTTGAGCTCCAATCTCCCCACCCCCAAGCTCAACTATCTGCCAATGTTTTATGATTATGTCTCATGTCTAGAGGCAGGTTTCTGTATAAGGTATAGCTTCTCCAAAGTCATCTCCAGACTTTTTAGTGTTTGGTATTCTTCTATTAATTTATGCATGTATTTGCTCATTAGTAAACATTTATGGGTCATTCTAGTCATTGTGCTTGGTGCTGGGCTACAAAGACAAAAGACATCATCTTATTCTCTTGAACCTTATCAACCATCAGAAAGGAATGTGCACAGACAAAGGGAGTCCTGTGTGCTGAGTGCTGCGGGAGACAGTGCTGGTTGCTATGATGGCATGGGGTGGTGGGGCAAGGACCAGGGCAAGGCAGGTGAAGAACAATTTCCTGGGCTTGTGACCTTAAGCCATCTTTTGAAAGGTAAGTAAGAGTTATCAAGTAGATGATGACAGGAGAAGAGAAGCATCACATTCAAAAGTGTGTGAGCTACATCAGGCATAGCGTTCTTGAAGATGCAAGAAATGAGTGTGGCTGGAGGTGGGATTCAAGGGGATGAGAGGCAAGAGGCAAGGTTGCAGATGCAGTCAAGGCGTGCCTAACTTTAGGACATGCTTAAGAGGGCTCAAGTTCATGAATAGGTGCATGAAAGAGTCAAGTCATGAGGGAGCTAATTAATTTATATAATGTTATCTCAAACATTTGCTGAGCCCTGCTTTGTGTCAGGCAATGAGCTAGTTGTTATTTTCTCTCCTGGAATTTTTGCCAAAGTAATTCACAGAGTTGCCCTGACTCGGGCCATTTGCATCAAAAAATCTCCTGGATTGGCACAGAGACAGACGAATTCTCACGTGCGCATGCACACACCCTCTCCGCCCAACATAACTGCTCCAACTTTACCTGGCCCAAAGTTATTTAAAAGATATTTTTACTTTTGAACTATTAAACCTTGGAAACAAGGCAGTCTCATCTCGTTGGAAGCCCTTGTGTGGGGGAAAACATAAGAAACCCTAACTTCTAGGAATTCCCCAACCCCGTGGAGCTGCCAGCTCTGGAAATGATATGGGTGGTGGTACGGGGGTGGGGGTTGGGGGGTGAGGGGTGAGGAATGGGGAAACTACAAAGTTTTCTTTCAGTTCCAAGCAGGACTTACAATTTATCGAGGCAGTTTCCTGTTACCATCTCTTACATGTTCACTTCATTGATAAAATAATTGATTCATTCATTAATGCATTTTAAAAAATTTCTTAATTCAGTAAACTTACATTGTCCCTACATTCAAGGCATTATTTGGGATGCTGGGATACAAAGATGAATGCTCCAAGGCCCCTATTCCCATAGTGCTCACAGTCTAGGGAAAGAGCTGGAATCACGGCTTGCGAGTGAACCTTAGAGGCACAGGCTGGGATCACAGACGTCACGCCTGCCTGGGAGAAGCCCCTTGCAGGCAAACAAGAAAGAAAAAAAACTAGGAAAAGAAAATGAAGGGTTTAATACGTATAAAAGGTATCCTGGGCACGAGTTAAATTTGAGAGATAAATAATTTTATTTATGAAAATGTCAAGGGGAAGTTGATAAATAACTTCTTTGAGAACAACCCATGCCTCGGTTAGTAAGTCGATACCAAGAAGCCTAAAAAAAATTGGAGCTTTAAGATGAATGTAGCTGGACTGCTCAGCCTTATCGCCAGCCCCGTGAATGAGTAATGCAGAGGGCATGCTTCTCCCCCCTGTCCCTTTTCTGCTGTCTAGCTGCCTCCTCACCTGGCTCTGACCACAGTCAGATTATCTCGATGAGCACATTCAATAACCTTGCTTTTCCATTTAGTACATGATTGCATGTGTGCTGTACATAAGAGATATTGATTGGAAATACGTTGATGACCGAAATACGTTGATGCCTCTGTGGAAATGTTAGGAAGGGGGGAGGGGAAATAAAATTGAGGGAGAGTAAGGAAACACCCGTGGCCTCCAGTTGGAAACTGCTCAAATATTTGAAGCTCGCTATGTTTTAGTTGCTTTTTTCTTTCTTTCCTTTTTTTTTTCCCTAGGAATTCTAAATGTCAATATTGCATTTACCGCTGAACAAACTAAAATCATAACAGATATCATAAAAGGAGAGAGTGAGCCTCAGCTTTCCTCAGAGAATGATTGGCGTTTTTGAGCCCTAGATTGGTTGGGCCTTTATCTTGGCTGCGTCAGTTCATAATTAAACAATAAAGGAAGGAATTCTTGATGCTTGCTTTGAATATATAGGGTCAGTTTTCTGTAAGGACAGTGTGTATTTTATAAGCTCTGTTATTGTTCCAGTTTCCTGTAAGGAAGGAAATGTGTGTATTTTATAAGCTCTGCTCATGTCAGTGCTGAAAGAATCAGAGACGACACGGTGGCTGTCACAAGAAAGTTTTGCTTAATAACACTGAACACTAACTAACCATAGCTCTCTATGCCCCCAAGAGGAGTGGGAAGATGATGAGGAAGGAGGAGATAAAAGAAAGAAAATAGTGGACAGGAGGATCTTTTTCTGCTCCCCATCTTGTTTTTGTTGAACGGACATAAAGAAGCTATGTAGAAGTGTGTGTGTGTGTGTGTGTGTGTGTGTGAATGGGAGAGGAAGAGAGAGGTGATGATATATTGAGCATGGGCTGCCCCAGCTTTACCAGGTGATAAACTGACCCTCTGTGATCCTGCTGGAAATGTCAACTATTTGTGATTTGCTGTTTTAGCGGCTGGAAACAATCCTAGAAATAGTTAAGAAAGATGATTTTCAAATGAGCCAGTACTTTCTGCCCATAGCCTCTAAGATTAGTATGTGATATAGGAATTCCTCCAATGAGACTTGGGGGAGAATGAGTCACCTGGAGGATGAACCTCATCAGGATACAGATTCACACATTTCACCCAGGAATTCAGGGATCATTTAACATCTTTCTCCAATGTGTGTGTGCAGATCACAGGCTAGGCTACTCCAGCTCCTTCAAGCTCCAAAGAGTTTGTTTACTATGTTCTGGAGGAGAAGACTTCAGATTCTCTAGCCCCTCGTCTTGTCCCCTAGCTCTGTCTTATCTTGATACTCCACAGTTAGACATGTCTAATTATTCCATCCAAATCCAGCTTGGAGATTGGAAAAGGTGTCTTGATAGCCAGTTCCTCTGGTAGCTTCCATTACAAGAGTCCAGTTTTAGTTAGTTGCTTCAAGTCAGTGCAACTAGCTACCTGTCTGCCTGTCACTTTTCTGTGGCTGCCTGAATCTCAACAGAGAATATCCTAGGACTGACAGGGTAGCATCAAAAGAATAATCTGCTAGTCAGAATTCACACTACTGCACAGAGGATAGGTACGTTTGGCAGGTAAGTGAATAAATATGGGAAGACACTTGCTATTAACTACAAATGGCAAGCAACACCTTAAGAAAGCTAGTTAGTGAAACAAGAATAGGAATTTGAGAGCCAACACTTATTTTAGTCCCGATTTATCTCACAGTGAGGCAGAGGCCTTCCCTCTCCAAGTCTCTCCTAAGCCACTGGAGGAGGAAGCCTGTGAAGGAAGCCTTAGCTGCACTCCAGTATGGACCTATTTTGGTTTTATCTGCAGTGCAGACTATGTTTAAGGTTGTTGACAGCTATTGTCCGTTCCCCTCAGTTCATTTATTTGTTGACATCTTATGCTCCTTCTCTTCACTCTTCACCAGAAATCCACACCCCAGCAGGGAAGTCCTCCAAAGCCTAAAGACTTACCATTTCTTTGATACCAGGGAATGTTTGAGAGAAATTAGTCCTACTTAGGCTTTTTAAAATGTCATTAGCCTGAGAACAGTTTTAGGGCAAAAGAAATGGTCCTCCTTTCTTCAGTGCATAGATAGTGATGGGAATATTTCCTTCTTCCCCTGTGAATACTCTGGAAAGGCCCTGATTTGAAAAATGTTACCCAGTTCTCATGGGAAGAATGGTTGTTTTATGCCTTAAGTTTTTGGGGTTTCTAAGGCCTGAGTGTCCCTAGGCAACCATCTGCGAAAGTATCTTGGCTTAGAGTTTTTGTCCCTGTGCAGACTTTTTCTGGACTCAGAAGAATTCTCCAGTTGGCAGTGGAGGAAGTAGCAGGGTTTTCTGACTAATCCCTCAACTGGGTAAGGACAAAGCCTTAGGAAGTTGTGTCAACACTAAAAGACGTTTCCATTCAATGTTAAGAAAACCCCGCTCTATGACCAGCTGGTATTTTGAACACAAACACATCCTTATGGCTAATAGCAATAACAGAGGATTTTCTGTGAAATGCCTGCCATTTCTTTTGCCCATTTTTTGTTAAGTGAGTTTCCCTCCTCTTCTGTATATTCACACTAATTCTTTGTCAGCTATGTGTGTAGAAATAACTCCTCTTAGCTTGTAACTTGTTTTTCACTTTCTTTGTGATGTCTTGAACAGAAGTTCCTAATTTGATTAAAAAACCCCTTTTGGTCAATAAACATATGAAGGGATGCTCACCCTCATAAATGATCAAGGAAATGCATATCAAGGGCAAATGAGATATCATGCTCACCCACGGGGCTGGTAAAAATTAAGAAATTCTATAACACTGAGTAAGAGAGAAAATGTGGACCTACAGAACCTTTTGTGTATTGTTGGTGGTGTGAGATTGTACAGACACTTTAGAAACAGTTTGGCACTATCTTGTGAAGTTGAACATTCAGATACCTTACAACCCAGCAACCCCACTCCTGGACAGATGCAAAGGGTGACTCATGTACATGGACACTCGTAGACATGTACAAGAATGCTCCACCAGCACTATTCACAAGCAGTAAAAACCTGGAAACCACACAAATGTACTCTTACAGGAGAATGGATTAATATATTGTGGTACGGGCATATAGTGGAATAATAAACCTCAGTCAAAATGAATGAACAGTAGTTACATGGAACAATATGGATTAGTCCTCGTAATAGAATTTGAGTAAAAAAGGAGGTCCCCAAATAATAAATATCGCATGATACCCTTTGTATATAGTTAAAATAAATCCAAACCAAAAATATTTTTTTAAAGAAAAAATGTAGGTGTAATAAAACTTTTTTTTTTTTGAAAAAGAAAGCAAAGCAATGAGAAACATAAGATTCACGAGAGCACTTAGTTACTTTGGGCAGAGAAAGATAGGGTTACAACGCAGGCTGACCTCAATGCTCTAGTTTTCTTGTTTCTTGGTGATTAAGTGGACATTTATTACAGAATTAAAAAAACATTAATGCAACGACAAAAACAAAATATCAAATAACTCAATTTAAACAACAACAGCAAAAAATTAAATAGCCCAATTAACAAATGGGCAAAGAACTTGATTATTTCTCCAAGGAAGATATACAAATAGCTAACGAGCATATGAAAAGTTTTTCAACATCAACTAATTATCAGAGAAATGCAAATCAAAGCCTCAATGAGATATCTCACATTCATTAGGGTGGCTACTATCAAAAAACAAAAACAAAAACAAAAACAAAAACAGAAAATACAAGTGTTGGCGAGGGTGTGGAGAAATTAGAACTCTCGTGCGGTGTTGGTGGGAAAAAAATGATACAACCACTATGAGAAACAGTATGGAGGATCCTCAAAAAATAAAAAAAGTGGAACTACCATATGATCTAGTAATCTCATTTCTGGGTCTATATCCAAAAAGATTTGAAAGCAGGGACTCAAAGAGATATTTGCACACTCGTGTCCATAGCAGCATTATTTACAATAGCCAAGAGGTGAAAGTTACCTAAGTGTCTATCAACCAATGAATGAATAAATAAAATGTGTGTATACATACAGTGCAATGCTATTCAGCCTTAAAAAAGAAGAAAATACTGACATATGCTGTAACATGGATAAACCTGGAGGACATCATGCTAAATGGAATAAGTCAGTCGCAAAAGATCAAATGCTGCAGGATTCCACTTACATGAGATATTTAAAGCAGTCAAGATTAGAAAGAAGAATGGTAGTTTACCAGGGGATGAGGGTGGGTACAAGGGGAGTTGTTGTGTAACGGCTACAGAGTTTCAGTTTTGCAAGATGAAAAAGTTCTGGAGACCTGTTTCACCACAATGTGAATGTACTTAACATTTTTGAACTGTGCACTTAGAAATGATTAAAATGGTAAATTTTATGTCTTTTTTTTAAACTATAATTAAAAAACAAAAACATGGGAGCCACACTGCAAGCAATCACTAAAATACTGCCAAATATTCACGAGAAAGATCTAAGGTTCTAGTTAGCATTAAAAAAAATATCACACTCAACATCCAAAACTCTAACATAATAACCTTGCCCACCCCCACTGTCCTCAAAAGAAATTCATAACTTAAGTGAACACATACATTAAGAAATAAATACAAAGAGCCATTCATAGACTAGAGATGAGAATGTGATTAGTGAACTAGATGAGCATTTAGTTCAATTGTGTCTCAACTTGGGTCACTGAAACTTATGAAATGGAGTAAGGACACAAATCAGAACCTCCCAGAGGGCCCTGATTTGGACTGAAGAAAACCTTGGAGTCACATGATATCGAGTCTTTACATGGAAGAAAGAGACTGGCCAGCGGATGGAAGCTGCAGTTCCTTCTAAGTCTCCTCTCCTCGATTCCTGGGCTGTTCTCTGGGCAATGATCAGGACAGTGTTTTCCACCGAAGAAGATTGGAATGCTTGTTGATTTGCTTATTAAAGGAGGTAACGAAACTTATTGGGTTCACTTTTGATTTATGACCATCTTAGAATTCACATGTTGGCTCATTTAATAGTAGATGACATTCACCTGTTGACCCTATTCAGTTGGATTATCTGTTTGGCAGTAACAAAGGCTTTCTCTCACTGACCTGCGGCTGGGTCCTGGGATGACCATGCCATGGCCTAATATAGAAGAGATCAGTGCTAGGTACAAAGGAGAATGAGAATGTATAAATGGATATAGTTACAATAGAACTGTCTTTTGGATTTTGTGTTAGTTTAGGTCATGTATGGTATCCATTCATTAGTGGATATGACAGACTGAAGGCAAAGATGTCCCCAGTTCTCCACCTCTCCCTGGATCCGTACTCTTTGTAATGTAACCTACAGCTCTTCATATCATGAACTGGAGACTGTTTCCTCGTCTCCTGGATCTAAACTGGCCTTGTGATTTGCTTTTGAATGTGGTGGAAGTGAGGGTGTGCTAGCTCTGGGCTGAGGCCTCCAGAGGCTTTGACTGCTTCTACGGGCTCCCTCAGGGTCCTGCTGCCACTGTGTGAACAGGCCTGTGATAACCTGCTGAAGGATGGCAGACTTATGGCTCAGCCGCTACTCTAACCATTGCCAACAGCTAGACAACCTACCAGATATGTGAGTGAGGCTATCCAAGACCAGCCATTCCCTCATCACCTCCAGGTGACACACAGAGGTGATCGAAACCAGCAAAGTTTAGCCTGGCCGAGATTAGCAAAATTGCCCAGCTGACACATCGCAAGGTGGGCAATAAGAAATGCTTATTGTTTTTCAACCACTGAATTTGGCATTATTTCTTACACAGCAGTAGCTAACTGGTACTGTAAGGATGTTTGAGAAATGTCTATGTGTATGTGTGCATCTTTTTATCTTCTGAGAGCTTAATAGGCTAACACACTAGACAACTTGCAAACAATAAATGATCGTGTAAAATCAAGTGTTACCTGCGTGATTCATCTATGTAACTTGGGTCTGCAGCATGGCTATTGAGGAGAGCTTCCAAGTGGCCACTCTTCTGGGGCTCTGTACCACTAAATAGTTCTGGGAAGGGCAGTGAGTTTGGAGAAATAGAATGGCTTGATATTAGTAAAAAAAATCAGATCTTGGTTATAGACTGTTCTTTGGTGTTAAGCGTGGCTGAGACTCCAGGTGAGGAGCAAAGTCGGAGGAGGTTGTCAGCAGGCTGTGATCAAAAAGAAGGGTGGGTCGTGGGAAGTCATAATGTAAAAAAACTTCGAATCAGGAGGCAAAGGATACTTTTAAAGCTAACAAGGGAAGAAAGAGACTGTACTAGAATGCCATAGAAGCATGTATGTAGCTCATGGCATGGGATCTGGTTTCAAACAGACTGAATGTGTAAGTGTATGTTCCCTTAATCATGGATGCATGTGCATGAGCACGTGCACACGCACGCGCGCACACACACACACACACACACACACACACATGCACGCACACACACCCTCCTACTATCAGAGTAGCAGCATTTCAAATCAGGTGAGTTTTACAAAGTAGAAATCTCATTTGTCTACCAGGGACAACCTCTGTAGCCTTCTACCGAGGCTGGATTACCTCTTAGCGAGGAAGTCACATCTGACATCAAGAGAAAGAGAAAGGAAACAGAGCATTCTGACAGGGGCCCTGGCCCAGGCTGTGCCTCTCCTTGCCAGCCGGATGCACCTTTACAAAACTCTGATTCTCTGCTCTCGATCTCCTAGTCCTGACCCTTTCCCTGATCCCGCCCCTGTCTGTCCACCTCGACTCTGGGGCACTTGAAACTTGAGGACATCTTTTTTATTCATTCATCTGTTGACAGACAGAGCCTAGGGCAGGTGTGGCAAGGAGGTGGCAGCCACAGGTCAGAGAAGGGCAGAGGCACAGCTTACACAGTTGGGGGGTTGAGGAGGGCAGGCTGCAGCAGGTGATGGGAGCACAGGTTCCATCCCTAAGGAGCCACATTCGTTTTTCCCTTTCAAAGTTGTCAGGCAGTAAAAGAAAATTGCAGAGATGGGGAAATAATGAAAAAGGCTCTTTGTTTCCCCCTAGTCCGAACTCCTAGCTCATCAAACCTTGGAAACGCTCACTGCAAATGCCTGTTCCTGTTTCATTCCTTATTTACGGGACTCTATTTAAAGTGAATTGCACTTTTCCATCGTCCCAGCTCACGTGTGCCAGCATTGTGCCTCCCCTGGCTGTGGCGCTGTCTGGACTGGGGATTCTGTCTGATTGTTTCAGCATCACAGTACATGGCATTTAAAAGCAGGGAATAAAATCCTGCAGAGGAAGCAAGGAAAGTATGAAGAATGATTGCTCAGGCCCCTGTCAGCTCTGGCAGGTGGGTGAGGAGGCGGTGTGGGGGAAGCTGCTCTGAGGACAGGTTTGTGACGGTGACCAGGCCTTCAAACAAAGACTTTGCTGTTTTGGACTAGGAATGGTGGTGTGCCTTTTGAAGTCTTTGATGTTTTATTCAGGCTCCATTCTAAGCAACGAGACCTTAGGACACTTACCTAACCTGTATGAGCTATTTTATTTTAAATCTTTAACAGAGGTTGTTAATAATAGCAAATGATGATGGAGCTTTAATGTATATCTGAAAGTGCTTACTTAGCATAGGGTAGGTGCTCATTAAATGTGAAATTCCCCTCCAAAAAATAGTTAGAAGAGATAGGTTAGCATCTAGCCTCTCCTCATCTCCGACCCTGTGCAGCATGTCCACAGACTCTCTAAGGGATGATGGCACCCTTACTGCTTTGCTTTGACTGGAAGATGAGCTGCAAGGTTCACTATGCCCAGGATGCTCTGTGTCAGGGGTCAGCAAACAATGGCCACATCTGGCTACTGTCTATTCTTATAAGTAAAGCTGTATGGCATAGAGCCTGTCGGTTTATGTTTGGTCTGTGGAGGTTTTTGCACTACGAAAGGCTTGTGAAAGAGACTGTATAACCCACAGCGCCGAAAATATTTACTCTCTGGCCATTTAGAGAAAATGTTTGCCACCCCTTGCTCCAATTCATTAGTATTTCTAGAGTTTCTTTATTCTGTGTGATCAGAGGAATCAGACCTGTAAAATGTTAGCGCTGGAAGGGATCTATGTGGTTTGTTCAAGATCACAAAGTTAGTGTCTGTCTGATTTAGAACTGCAATTAGGCTTGCAGATTCCTGGCCCATTGATTTTTCATTATTTGGCTGTACCATTGCAGAGACCTAAAAGCCACTGGGAGTGTCTTTGTACTCCGCTCTCCATCCCGCCAAGTCTCCAAGTTGTGTGGCAGCCCGGATTCCACTTAGCAGGTATAGTTGGCATCAGTCCCTCCTCACTTCCCAAGGCTTCACCTCTATACTCCTTGTCACTGCACTTGTCTCTAGAAGCTCAGCAAACTCCTCTGAAAGCACCAGTGGCCCCTTGTCCCCGAGCCCTTTACCAGCCAGCTATGTTGGCCACGGCTCATCTTCCAGGTTGAGAGTCAGAGAACGCTGACGAAGCTCGAACTACTTCCTTGGTATGGGGTCTTTCTGTGTCTGTGCGTGACTGCCTGTCTGTGGGCTTTTGTGGCTCTGGGGCTCTTCAAAGTGGGCTGGGACAGAAATTCCGAGGAGAGGGAGGCAAGGAGAGGGAGCTCCGAGTCCTAGAGGATCCTCTTTTTCTCAAGGAGACATGAAGCACACGGCCCCATGTAGAGTCACACCCCTGGAATACTTTATCAATTTATTTTTGGAGGAGAAGGAGTGAGATTATCTCTAATTCATGGCAATTCACTCCCAATTTCCTGGCACTGCTGCTTCCTCAGATGCCTGGGCTAAAAGAGCCTTGATGGCCCAAAGCTTCCTCCTTGATTAATTTGTCCTTTCCCGCTTTTCTTGAACTTTCTCCTCCTTGAGTCCCTCCTTGGTTAACGGCAACACCATCCATCCAGTCTCTTAGGTGGTAATTTCCTAGTTACTTTCAATTTTTGCTGTTCCTTCATCTCCAACTTCAAAGTATGTCTTCAATCCTTCCTCTGCTTCCACAGCCTTAGGTCAGGCACAATACCTCTTACCTTGATCTCTGGACTTGCCTTTTAACCCGTCTTCCCGCCTCCAGGCTGCTTCTCCCTCCTGGTCACCCTCCACACAACTGCTGGGCACTGCAGATCCATACATTGCAACTTGAACTCTGCGAGGGTGCTGCATAGTTGCAGGAAGTGCCAAACCCATCATATGATTCGTAAGGCCCTTGGCGAGGTGACTTTAGGCTCTCTTCCTGCCTCCAAACCTCCTGGTCCTGCCCTTCTTTGTAAGATGCCCTGCTTACACCTAGTGCTGGACACTCCAAATATTCCTCAGTGTCTCAAGACGGAGAACAGAAGCAGGCTCAGGAGTCAGAGTGACCATGACTCAGGTCATATCTCCACTGTGCCAGTTTCTGTCTAGGCAAGGGACTCACCCTTCCTGAGTCTCAGTATCTTCATCTGTATTATGGGGACAGTGATGACTACCTAAGAGATGCCCTGAGGATTAAATGGTATAATGTATGAGAAAGGACTGGACAAAAAAAGGATTTAAAAGTGTCAGCTCCTTCCTTTCACACTTGCTGTTCCCTTTGCCCAGAATGCCCTTCCCTGGCTTCCCTCTCTGGCACACTTCTTCTCCCCCTTCTGGCTCCTTGAGAATGCCTAGTCACCTCCTCCTCCTGGCTCCCGAGGGCCTGTGCTCCCTGGCTGGTGGCCCTCCTCACTTGCTATTGTAATTATGTGCTTGTTTATCCAGAAGATGACGGGACTACTAGAGGGTGGGGACTTCCTCTATTTTTCTAGGACCAAAGGTATATTGTAGCGAGCACTAGCCCTGGAGCTAGAGATCCAGGAGCCGGCCCTATGTCTCTGCCTTGGGCAGGTGACTCAATCTCAGGGAACCCGTTTTTGAGAAGGTGAAGGCAATAGTTCCTACTTGCCTAGGCTCTGACTTACAGCGGACATCAAATAAACCTTGCTTCTCTTCTACCTTTCCTACCTTGTCTAAGTCCTGAGACTGAGACACAGTAAATGCTCAATGACTCTGCGTTGAATGAACGATGAATAAGGATTATGAGGCCTTGGAATCTAGGGTCTTAAGAGGCCAGAAGATTTGAACCAATCCCAATAACCCAAACCCAGGTAAAGCAGATGGAAAGAGAACACTGGCTTTTTCTTGACACTCCAAACCGCGAATCCTTAATGTTCCTGCAGCCTCGTTCCCCTGGGGCTCATCCTCTTCTGTGACTTCAGAGTGGTTCCCAGGAGCAGAAAGCAGCACCGCCGATTCCTCTGATCACCTTCCTAGTATTTCATAGTAGATCACGTCCTACTCGGCTTACATTTCGGAATCTCTGCTGGGGCACGAGGGCGATGGGAGGAAGGGAGAGTGAAGGAAGAAGAGATTGAAAGTGCCGAGAAGGGAGGGCGCTGGTTGGCTCAGAGAGAGAGCCAGCGCCAAGAAGAGAAGACGGGGACGGCGGTGAAGTCTGAACAAACGCAGAGTCAAGCACAATAATAATTTGGGCAAAATGGCAAATGGCACAGCTGAGGAGGAAATAGCATTGTGAATGTAAAAACTCCTAAATGGAGCGCAGATGGGAGGGAAAAGTGTAATCTTCTGGAAAAGCCTCTAATTGTCTGCCCACACTGATAATTTCAGCGAACGCTCCCTCTCTCCCTCCTGCGTATAATTACACCATCCATCTGTCTATCAGCAGGTTTTTTACTGTGCCTTACTGCTACCACGTTCTCACGCTCATGGAGAGATGAGGGGTTTTTGAAGATTTAAGAATCCTCTGACACGTATTCCAAAGAAAAGACACTCAGGAGAGACAAATCTCTCTCTTAGGCCCGCTAAGACTCTATTTAAAGAAGTCATATCATCTCTTCAAATACCATTAAGGAGTCAAAAGGAGGCAGGGCCACACGGTCCCTCACTTTGGGTGTTCTCATCTGCCACCTTGTCTTGGTGGGTCAACTCTCATAGACACTGGCTGCAGCTAGGAGGGAGCTGATGGTGACATTCCCCTGTGGAGACGCTGGCTGTGTGTCCTGAAGGTGGCAGGTGCAGGAGCATCTGTTTGGGGCTATCCTTTAAGTGTAAGTGTGTCTGGGATGTCGAATCCAGGGTTCTCCCCCATGAGGAGAAAGAGGGATCCAAATGGACAAGGAGAAGCCAAGTGGGGCGGGGAAGGGAGTGTCAGTGGGCCATGTCGTGAGCTCTGCTCTGCAGGTCTGGGGAGAGCTGCCCAGTGTCCCAGCTCAGTGCTCTGAGTGACTCCAATTGTCTTTGGCTTCTCTTCCTGCTCTGTGAGTCCCAGAAGACAGGTGGCCCTGTGCATGTAGCCCAGGTCCCTTTGTGTCATAGTGTTTTTACATGCAAAAGGCTTAATGCTTGCCATCCCCTGTTACATAGAAAGGGATTTATGAGGGCTGCGATCTTAGTGTGCTGTGCTGTGCAGATTATTCGTCAGTAAGTTTTGCTTTCAAGTGAAAAGTCACACCCTAATTCACCTCCCCTTTTTCTTCCAATAAATGGGTCTTAAGTAGTTACTGGGAGGGGTGGTCGAGGGAGAAGCAGGACAGGTGAAGGGGGAATGAGACTGGTACCCTGGATGCCTCCTAAAGGATGAAGGGCACAGTGGGGGTGGGCGCTGGGGTGTGATCTACAGCCACATCCAGATCCGCCCAGGAAACTTCACAAGGAGGTTATTACGGCAGAGCCAGGGCCCCTCCACCCAGCTTGTCCTCATACAATCTAGCATCACAACCATACCTCCCCCAGAATGGCTGAGTAGATGAAGAAAAGAGTTTACTCACACCACAATTCATTCAACAAACACTGAGAGTGTTCCCAAAAGGTGCAGTAAAAGATGGAAAGAACAAGTGTCCAGCTCTCTAGTCCATGATGTTTGATAGAAATATAAGGTGAGTCCCACGTGATTCAAAATATCCTAGTAGCCATATTAAATGAGTAAAAAGAAACATGTGAAATTTATTTGAATACTATGTTTTATTTAAGCTAATACAGCAAAAATATTATTAATTTAACATGTGACCAATATAAAATTTATTTAGGTATTTTACTTTTTTAATAAGTCTTTAAAATCTGGTAATGATATTCACACTTAAAGCACATCTCAATTTTTGCTAGCCGCATTTCAAGCACTCACTGGCCATATGTGGCTGGCTTGTGGTTACTGTTTTAGATGGTGCTGATCTAGAGTTTATCAAGGGAAGAAAAATCTCTATATAGGAATAATTATAAAATGTGCACCATAATTATTATAGTCAAACCTCAGATAATCATTTGCTAAACACTTTGATATACATGATCTCATTTGTTCTTCTTGGTGTTTTTGTGAAATAAGGACAGTCAATGTTACTATTTTTTAACAGGTGAATAAGAATGAAATTCGGAGAAGTGAAGCGATCTGTGACCTCAGAGAAGTAATTTAACGTCCTTCTCTCCTTCTTCCTTAAACACACACAGAGACACATACATCTTTCAGGAATGACCTGAAATAGCTTGAGGAGGTGGCTTTACTAGGGTCCTGAGACACTTGGTCACAGAGGAATGGGAGTAGTGGGGAGGAGATTTCTTGTTTGAAGAACGTCCATGGTCAAAGTAGGGTAGAAAACGATGGTCTGGTGATCTGCAGAGCAGGCCAGTGCGAGGGAGCAGTTGAAGGTAAGGCTGAAAAGGTAACTTGGGATCTGGTTGTAGAACACTCTGAATGCAGATGGAAGGATCTGCACTCACTTTACTGAGTAGACAGTGTAAACCCATTCAAGACCATTTCGTTCACCCAATATTTATGATGTGTGACGATGGTTTTGAATGGGGAGTGAAATGGCTAAAGGTCTGCCTTAGATCATGTGATCTCCTGGTGACACATGAGTGGACCTCAGTGAGAAAAAAGAGGGAGAAGTGGAAGCAGAGGAGTCTGTTGGTGAATCATATGTCTAAAGCAGCGCGGTAGTGGTGAATTGGAAGGGAACGGATGGATGTACAAAGTATTAAAAATTCATTGTTGTAACTTGTAGGGTACAGGAAGAAAGGAGTAGTCAGATGTGACTTCCATGGTTTGGAGCCTGGATGACAGGAAGAATAGTGCTACCATGAACAGAAGTAAGAGTGGCCCTGGAAGAAATGACTCTGGCTTTCAAGACTCCAGGATGGTTAGAAGCAGGCGGGTGAGTGTATGACATCTTAATATTTATTTCCTTTCTGCCTCACAGTTTCCAGGGTCTGAGAGAAAGTAGTATACATTTTACTTGATGATAACATGGAGCCATTTATCTGGAATGAGGTGGCATTCACTTCCTCTTAGTATCAACAAAAAGAACATCTTGGCTAGCTCCCTCCTCCTCACTTCCTTCCCCTGTTCCCGCGCTCCTTCCAACTGTGGTATAAGAAGACTGTGCAGATTCTTGCAGCTTCCTCCCCCCACCACCTTCCCATTAGCCCTGCAGCTAACCAGTTGTGTATAACCTCAAGCTCATTACTCATCTACAGAATGGGGCTAATACCCACAGGGCTGTTTTGGGGATCAAATGAAATCCTGTATGCGATAGCCTTTGCAAACTCAGGAGCATTGCTCAAAGGCTGTTTGTTGGCTGCTGCATTTTCCTTTTGGTGAATGAGCAGTGCCAGGAAAGAACGTCACCACCACCAGCCCTGACTCCTGCTAGTGCATCTTGTCAAGAAAATCTTTCTTTCTCTCTCCCTCGCTAGTTCCCATGTATCCTCAAAAAACCAGCTCAGAAGTCTCTTCTGATAAAACTTCCTTGATCTTCCCTTATCCAATATTTGGTTACTGTCACAGCACCTTGTTCTTTCTTTTAGTATAATACATTATGGCGTTATAATAACTTATATGTCCATATCTGTCTCTAGACTGGAAACTCCTCAAAGGAAGGGAAAATGCCTTACTTGTTTACCATTGCATGATCCTGTCCCTAACACAGTGCCTGACACATGCTAACTACTCAGGAAATGTTAGTAGAATTAATGCAAGAGTAGTACAAAGAACCATATGTCAAAGACATTGCTCCTAGAGAGCTGAGCTCTAAGTTGGCACATTGAGTACAAGGTCCTATCATTTATGCACCCAAGTCCCAAACCCACACTTCAGTGGTTATAATTAAGGCACATGGGTTATAGTCATGATACCTTCAAGTCCTTCTCTTTCAGCTCCAGGCATCATCAGAGAATTTCACATGAACTTCAAAAAATTTACAGAGAAGGGAGAATTGCTGTGAGGCAAACATACTCCTTCTACTTGCGTTGAGCTGTTATGAGGTGATGTACCAGAGTGGTCTATATCTTAAGCCCCTTGAACTCTTTCTCTTGACTTGTTTTCTCTTTGTTACAGGCCCTTTCTTCCTAAGAACCGGCACAGGTTTTCTGGGCAGCAGGGCTGGAAAACTATTTGAGGCTACCACGCTGTGCTGCACGTGCCACGATCTCCATTTACTAACTTCTTGCTGTTGTCCCTGATCCAAGCCAGGGTGTGCTGGTCCTCTTGCCAGGATGAGTCCCTCCTCTGGCTGGACTCTGTCCTCAAGTGTGCCTAGTGGATGCCATTCTCAGAGGGCTGGGAGTTGGTCTCTAGAAGCAGCAAGGAGCCCTGGGGCCAGACATTGTCTGTCTGTGAGGTTTACTCCACCATTGGGCACATTAAATCTCTTCTGCAACTTCCTCCCCACCCAACAACATCAACCATGACTAAATCTGTGGTGAGCTAATACCTTCTCGAGATTTTTACGGGCAAGGCATTCATTCCATCTTCCTCGGCAGTGCTGGGCTAATGAGCTCAGTCCCTTTAAACCCACCTCCTGCCTCAGCTCTTCCTAGCAACTCCTTGCTTTGTGTCTGGCTATGTAGACAAAGCCCAGAATTAAGGCCTCCAGATTCATTTCATTTAGCGAGAACCCACAAAAGACAGCCCAGCAGCCAATTCATCCCAAAATAGCCTGTGAAAGCCTGGGCATACGTCAGTGTCTTTTTGCAGAAACCACACTGCATTGTCATGAAAGGGCCATTTGAACAAGGGAGCCACAGTGAAATTATCTCAATACATTTCAATCACTTTCCATCAGCAAGGTTTATTCCTGAGTAACACAGTCACTTTGACAAAAAATGGATCACATGATTGATGTGTGCATGTGTGTGTTATGTGTGAGACTTCCCCCTCTTCACGATGAACTCCTAGATGAGCCGACATCACAAACGATGGGTCTATGTACCTATTTCTCAACATAAATGCCAAATATCAACATGATATGCTAAGAAACACCAAGCCCCCTGGATTCTCAGTCATGGCGGGAGAGGCAGTGGGCACCGTGTTCATGCTGCTATAGAAGGATATCTGAGGGAAATGACAGGGAGGCAGCGGGGCCTGAATGCTCTGAGTCAACGGTCTCCTCTTCTTGCGGCTTCGAGCTTGCAACCAGTCATCCTGCACCCCATCATCCTGAAACTGAAAGCTCTTTGGAAAGTCATAGTTTGAGTATTTTTAAAAGTAGCTTCTGTCTTGTGCTTAGGAACAGTTACAGCATGACAAAGAGGAAAGGGAAGCAGAGGACGACAGAACCCGCCTCTCTAGAGAAGGAAGTTGGAACGGCAGAAGATGAAAATGACAGCAGGGAGAGGGGCTCAGTGGCAGCCCCTGGGAGGAGTCCTGGAGCCCACTACTGGCCTGGGGAAGAGCCATGCCCTCCACCCTTATGTGGAGTGTTTGGATGAATCCTTTACTGGCCTGTACTTCAGGTTTTCCATCTATAGAGGAGAGTCAGACATCCTGTGAAGATGCCATAAAAGATTATTAGGGTTTTCTTAAATGTATTTTGTTAAGACCCTTAGACCTTGGTCAAGTCCTGGGTTCTAGACCTGTCATCAACTTGCTGTGTGGCCTTGGGCAAGTTCTTTAACATTTGTTAGATTTCAATCTTTTTCTTTATATTAGGGTAATAACATACTTCCCTATTTAACTTGTAAATAAAGCATGACAGCTGAGAGTGCAGGCTTGGAGCCAAAGGCAACTGACTTTGAATCTGGGCTCTGCCTCTAACTAGCTACCTTATCTGGGGGAAAGCCTCTAAGATTTCTACTTCTCATTGTAATCCTCATCTGTAAAGTGGAAAGAATAGTACCTGCCTCATAGATTTGTTGTGAGAATGAAAAGACAATGCATGTAAAATGCTTAGCAGGGGGCCTGTCAGATAAAATGTATTTGACTGATGGTAGCTGCAGATATTTATACAAGCTTGTACTGAAAAACATATTAAAGAAAGCAAAATATCCTTGTCACACATATATGACATTATGATTACTGTTTTCATCATTGCACATGTTGCACCTCCTTGTGAAGTCCGAGTGGGCATTACCACATTATTCAGTGCCCAGATGTGCCACTGAGAGGAGCCTCCTCTGACAGGCTGATGCCAGGGGCTCTGGAGAGAAAAAGAACCCCACCCTGCTCTCTGATCAGCTCCTTTCACGGTAGTGCCCCAAAGCCTCTGTAGACACATTGACTTCTTTTCAGAACAAAGCAGAGCAAACCAACACACACTGCAGCTGCCAGATGGAAAACATTTGCACTCTAGAAACTGTGGAAGGGCTGGCAGATCCCTGTCTCACCTTGCACTGGCACAGACATGGCCCTCTCTGCCCAGCCCTCTCTTGGTGCATGTGCTATATACATGTGTACCCTGGGAGGAGGGCACTCGGCAGTGTGTGTCTCCTCTCACAGGGAGTATATCATCCCCTGAGGACAACTGAGGGGTTGGGGTGCTACCCATGCCCAATTTGTCACCAGGTGGGGAAAGCCTGCAGCAAGGAACAAGGCCCAGTTCTGTCTTGCTCACCAAAGGGTCTCACCAGCTGTCTACTTTCATTCTGGCTAGAGCCCCTGGAGGACACATGTTGCTTTTTCTCTTGAGAGGCCTCTTTATTTTCAGGGTGGCAGGAAGAATGGTTTATGGTAAGTGTGGACCAAAATGAAGAGGGTGATTGGACAGCATATTCTCCACACTGTGAATACTGGTCAGGCCAGTGGTGGCTGAGTGGGGCGGGAGACCCGGTAAGGAGCCAGGAGAGCTGGATTTATTTCAGCTGTGCCACTTCCTTCTTGTTTACCTTGTCTGGCCTACTTCACAGGCTGGACTACAAGTGGTTGTGCATGCAATGTATCGCACAAGGCCAAGGTTGCCAGTTGTATAGACTTTGAATGGTGACCCATGGGGCTGTACTGTGCAGCAGTTTTCTCTCTGGGGCTCTTGTGAGAAGCAAATAAAATATTGTCATCATCTTTACCAATTATAGATCGCCTGTTATGTGTCAGGCCCTTTGTTAAGAGCTTAACATTTTACCCTTCCTGACACCCTACAAGGTGGATATTGTTTTTATCTTGTCGCCATGTTATAGGTGAGAAGACCTGTCTAAGGTCCATCAGACAGGAAGTGATAGAGCTGTGATCTGAAAGTAGAGCTGGCTGATGCCCAAGTCCCTGTTCTAATCTCCACCCGCTCTACAAAGACGAGTGGGCAGCAGAAAGGCAGGACCTTGGGGTCTGGGCCCATGCTGTGGTGCCAGAGCCCTGTCTCTCTGAGAGAAGAAAAGAGAACAGGGAGCCCTTGCTGAGTGTGGCAGAATCCTTCTCCTTTGGCCCTGCCATCTCTGTCCTGGGGTTCCTCCCATAACATGAACCTCCTACTCAGCAGCTAGCGTGGGCAGCGGTTGTGCTGGGGGCATAGATGTTCATTTCCCTTTCTCAAAAAGGGAAAAAGAAATGGAGTTGAATTACAGTCAAGATGGCAGAGTAGGTAAATGTGCTCACCTCCTCTCATGACCACATCAAAAATATAACTAAACTACAGAACAGACATCATTGGGAGTCACCTGAAGTCTAAATGAACAGAAGTCCTACAACTGGGGACACACAGAAGAGGCCACCTCGAGACTGGTAGGAGAGGCAGAGCCATTGAATGGGTGGGTCCCACACCTGAATGTGGTGGTTGAGAATTGGAAAGGATATCTCCACTGTGGAGGTCGCTCTGGAGGAGAGGAGGGACTCAGCTCCATACCAAGCTCCTCGGCCCAGAATTCCAGTGCTGGGAAGAGAAATGCCCACAACTTCTGGCTGTGAAAAGCAGCAGAGATTGTGGTTGAGTGAGATGGCTGAGTGAGGTCGGCTGGAGTCGCAGACGTTCCTCTTAAGGGGTCTGTGTGTGGACTTTCTCGCTGAGTTCCAGTGCTGGGGCAGCAGCTTGAAAGGCACCAGGGACATACAGGAAGGAATTGGATTGATTGGCTTCAGGGCAAGGGCTGGAGGGGTAACTTTCTCCCTGGCGAAAAAGCTGGCAGAAGCCACTATCTCTTTGTAGAGCCTTTCTGCCTCCTGGTGTGCAAACACAGACAGCCACCATATCTGAGTCTACCTAGGTAACACTGGTCACTCTGCCCTGGTGATTCCCTGACACCCTACTCCTCCCAACTTGCGGGCCCACCCAAGCCACCTCCAGTGTTTTTTTTTTCCTATACAAATGGCCTCTCTTGGCTCATGATGAGGACTTTCCTAAAATCTCTCAAAGGTTCACAAAACCCAAACAAGCAGAATCTGGCCTTGGCATGCCCCATACCTCTTGCTGAGCAGCCCCAAGCCTGGCACTAGCAGCAGCCGGCCTTAGCTCATGGCTTGGCCTCTCAAGGCACCTCCCAACACAGCACAGGTGGCAGCCATCTGTGAATTGCTTGGTGACTCCTGCCATATGGTGAAACTTGGCTTACACTGGGACTCCTTCCAGTAGCCCTGGGGTTGGCACACCTGGCAACCAGCTTCAGACCAAGCCAGAGCACCATGTAGGGCTGCATTGGAGCACAACACATCCAAACGGCAGAGTGGGCAGGAACCAGAGTCCCGCTAAAGAGAATCCTGCTCCATATGATTAGCCCCTCGTTAGCCAGTCCTCCCAACCAATCAGCCTGAGGACCAGTTCCTTCCACTGATGTGCAGACAGCAACCAAGGCTCAACTACAACAAAAGGGCACACACAGTCCATACAAGGAGTACCCCTTTCAGGTGACCAGGGAAGACTGTGTCATTGGGCCCCGCAGGACATCTACTACATAAGGCCACTCTACTAAGACAGGGAGACATAGGAGCCCTACCTAATACATAGAGACAAACACAGGGAGGCAGCCGAAATGGGGAGACAAAGAAACATATCCAAAATGAAAAAAAAAAAGAAAAACAAAAAACAGAACAAAACTCCAGAAAAAGAACTAAACAAAACAGAAATAAGCAACTACCAGATATAAAGTTTAAAACAGTGGTTATAAGGATGCTCAATGAACTTAGAGGAAGTGTAGATGAACTCAGTGAGAACTTTAACAAAGAAATATAAAACATAAGGATAGAGATTGAAAACATTAAAAAAACAGTCAGAAATGAAGAATACAACAACTAAAATGAAGAATACACTAGAGGGAATCAGCAGTAGATTAGATGAAGCAGAGGATTGAATCAGTGATTTAGAAGATAAGGTAATAGAAAATCCCCAATCAGAACAGCAACAAGAATAAAGAATCTAAAAAAATGAGGCTAGTTTAAGGGGCCTCTGGGACAACATCAAGCATCAAAAGGGTATCAGAAGAAGAGAGAGCACAAGGAATTGAAAACCTGTTTGAAGAAATAATGACTGAAAAGTTGCCTTAGGTGGTGAAGGAAATTGACACACAAGCCCGGGAAGTGCAGAGGTCCCGAACAAGATGAACCCAAAGAGGCCCACACCAAGACACATCATCCAAAGTTTAAAGACAAAGAGAAAATCTTAAAAGCAGCAAGAGAAAAGCATCTAGTTATCTACAAGGGAGCTTTCATAAAACTGTTAGCTGATTCTTCAACAGAAACTTTGTAGGCCAGAAGCGATTGACATGAAATATTCGAAATGATCTACA
Source organism: Pteropus vampyrus (assembly GCF_000151845.1). Classification (NCBI taxonomy): domain Eukaryota; kingdom Metazoa; phylum Chordata; class Mammalia; order Chiroptera; family Pteropodidae; genus Pteropus; species Pteropus vampyrus. The sequence goes on along the minus strand of NW_011888911.1, from coordinate 1,673,132 downwards.
AACAATATTACTCTACCCAGCAAAGTTATCATTTAGAATCAAAGGACAGATAAAGAACTTCCCAGACAAGAAAAAGCTAAAGGAGTTCATTACCACCTAACGGGTGTTATAAGAAATGTTCAAAGGACTTCGTGAAGAAGAAAGAGGAGGAGGAGGAGAAGGAAGAGGAAGAGGAGGAATAGAAGAAGAAAGATTAAAAATATGAATAAAATGGCAATAACAACATGTCTATCAACAATTACTTTAAATGTAAGTGGTTTGAATGCTCCAATCAAAAGATAGGGTGGCTGAATGGATAGAAAACAAGACCCTTACATATGCTGCCTACAAGAGACTCACTTAGAATTGAAAGACACACACAGACTGAAAGTAAAGGGATGGAAAAAAGTATTTCATGAAAATAGAAACAAACAAACCAACAAACGAACAAACAAAAGTTAGGGTAGCAATACTTATACCAGACAATATAGACATTAAAACAAAAGCTATAACAAGAGACAAAGAAGGACCCAGTAATCCCACTTCTGGCTATTTACCTGAAGAAACCCCCAAAACACTACTTCGAAGGGACACATGAATCCATATGTTCATTGAAGCATTATTTACAATAGCCAAGATATGGAGGCAGCCTGGGTGTCCATCAGTAGATGAATAAATAGATAAAGAAGAGGTGGTACATATATACCATAGAATATTACTCAGACATAAAAGAATGAAATCTTGCCATCTGCAACAACATGGATGGACCTAGAGGGTATTTTGCTAAGTGGAGTAAGTTAGACAGAGAAAGACAAACGCCATATGATTTCACTTACATGTGAAATTTAAAGAACAAAATAAAGAAAACTGAAACAAACTCATAGATAGAGAATATTTTGATGGTTGCCAGATGGAAGGGGTTTGGAGGGATGAAAAGGAGGTAGTTATAGAATAGTCACTGAGAGGTAAAGTATAGCATAAGGAATATAGTCAATAATATTGTAATAACTATATATGATGTCAGATGGGTACTAGATTTATCAGGGTGATCACTTAGTAAGTTATATAAATGTCTAATCACTATGTTGTATACCTGAAACTAATATAATACTGTATGCCAACTGTAATTGAAAAATAAAAAAAATTATTAAAAAGAAATGGAACTGTCTGCCAGATTGTCTGCACCTACTCTCCAGAATCACCATATCCATCTTTCTAAAGAGATTGCTACCATAGTCATTCCTCTCTTACCACACACACACACACACACACACACACACACGTGATTCTGTATTCACATCCTTATATACATGTATGTAGCATCTGCTCCTTGATATGCATGTCCAGAAAATTGCCACATAGTCCCTGTGTACCTACGCATCTGCGCACTCGCATGTAGTTGAGCGACATGTATTCCCACAGCACACACACATATATGCCCACGTGCATGCATGTGTATAAGTGCCCCATTTCACTGCAGGACCAGACCAACGCAATGGCACAGAGCAGCAGCCAGGAGGAGGTGTGCGTGGGGGCAGGAGGAAGAAGAGAGTGCTGTAAAGACAGAAGTTTGGAAGAGGCTGCAGGAACCAGCTCCAGCTGACTAGGGCTCATAGTCTTCTCCCTTAGAAGGTCTGGCTCAGAGATCTGGGCAGACTGCTACTCCAGCTTTGGGGATACAGCTCTGCAGGGTTTTCCTTGAGGAGGCCATCCCCGACCCGTGGCTGTGCCCATGCACATCTATGTCTGGCTTAGGCTGCTCTCCATATGCAGGGGGCACTTTGCTTTCAGATGTTTCGGTTTTCATGAGTTGGGGCTAAGCGGGAAAGTCTGAATCCTGTCTGACACCCTCCCTGGCTTCTGTGCCTTCTGCATGTCTGCATCAGCGAAGCACTTTTGTCACCGTCACCTACACTAATCCCAAGGCTTACCACAGAAACCACATTAAAATTAGTGACAAAACAGATTAAGCCTCCTCCCAAAAGAAGGTACACAGGGTTCAGAATAAGCTCTCACCCACAGTGAGCAATATTCTTCTCTTTAAAATATGCCATTGGGACAAAAGCCTCTACCATTTATGTCTGGAGAGTTTTCTGCCTCTATAAACAGTCAATCCTTGGGGCTAGAACTGAATGATGAGAGTGGGAGGAATCTTAGGGCAAAACTTTATATGCAGGTAGAAAATTGATAGCTTATTTACTGAGTTTAGCTTGCTTTGGCTCAATAAGTGGATTTGGATTTCTTAAAAACATTTTTTTTTTTAAATTAAGAAAAGAACATGCTTAGAGTAAGAATAAAAACAGTGAAGAGGTCAGTCTTTTTCCACTGATGCCAAAATTATAAACAGTTTCTCATGCATCATTTCAGAAATTTACATATCTACATTTTTGTAGGTATGTATATGTAGATACATGAGTATGTGTATAAATGGAAAACACACTATAAAAGGTGACAGATGGCTACAAAGACTTTGCCACTCTGCCATAGAACATGGAAGAAGTGATGCCTCTGAGATAAAACCTTAAGAGAGATGCTGCTTTTGCTTTCCAGAAGCTTAGGATGTTACTCGTGGAGTCCAGCTGCCATGCTGTGAGAAGCCTATGTCACAGAGAGAGGGCACGGAGAGGAACTGAGGCCCTTGGAAACCGCACATGCTGTCAACATGAGTCAACAGCCAGCACAAATTGCCGGCCAGGGAGTGAACCAGCTGGGGACTCCAGCCCAGAAGAAACCAGAGAGAGCAAATGACCCACTGGACTGAATCAGCCAAGCCACAGAACCATACAGTTTGAAGTGGCTTGTTACATAGAAAGAGAGAACTGAAACACGTAGATAGATTGTATTCTTTTTAATAACTACCTAGTAATTCAGTGGTTGGTGGTACTATAACTTTCTAAAACTATTAGCATATTAAAGGGCATTTATGCCATATCTGGTTCCTCGTAGGGACACAGCAGAGGACTTCCTATACATGTGTATTTGGACAGGTATAAATATCTAGGTTAGATCCCTAGAAATAAAATTCTTATTAAATGACATGCAAATTTAAAACTTATATAGTAATTGCTAAATTAGCCTCCAAAGGTGTCCTACCTCATTTTGCATTCCCACCAAAAGTATATGAATCTGCCTGATTCCCTGTGCCCTTGCCCACAAGGGCATGGGATATAATCAAACTTTTAATCTTTTCTTGTCTGATAGATGAAAAAATATATCAACCATGTTTTAGTTTGCTTTTCTTCAGTGATGATTGAAGTGGTTCATCTTTTGATATGTTTATTAGCTATTTTTTCCTTTTTCTGTAAATGTCCTTTGTGCATTTTACTACTGGCTCATGAGAGCTTTTCTCTTTATTGAATTTTAAGAACTCTTTTCTCATATCGAATTGTAAGAACTTTCAGATGACAAATGAAAGAAATTAGCCGTTTGTCATTTGTGTTACAAATATTTTTTCACAGAATACTTTTTAGCCTCTGACTTTGAGCGTGCACACATACACACACACAACACATCTTCTTTTTCTCTTGTTCTGTGGTTTTATTTGCCTATCTTTCATTCAGGTGGGATTTGTTTTGGTATAAGGAGTGAGGAAGAGATTCTGTTTAATTTTTTCTTCCCAAATGTCTAGCCAGTTGCCCGAAAGCATGTATTGAATAATTGATCTTTCCCCCACTGCTTTGAAACACCTTTTATCAGATACTATCTCCCCATATATACATTTGGGTCCATTTCTGTGCTCTCTGTTTTGTTCCTTTGATCTCTCTGTTTGAAATCAGTACCTAAAGTCGGCTTCACATTGGTTCTAGCCTGCATCTCCCTTGAGATTGCGTTGGCTCTTGGAGTCAGGGTCTAGTTTCCTCAGCCTTTGTTGCCAGCCCAGATGTAATGCCTTCGCTTCATTCTACTGTAACCCAATCCATTCCTCCCTAGAGTCCTGGCAGCACTTCTTTAGAAACTCTCTCTCCCCTGGATCATTTCTTCCTGAGAAGAAAGACTCCTTTCAACAATTGCTCTTAAGCTTTTTCTCTGGGTCGCAGTGATTAACTTCTTTTGGCTTTCCTTTTACCTAGGGCCAAAACTTCTCTCTTCTTGACTCTTCTGGGAAAATAGTTCTCTTTTTGTGGGCCATCCATTCTCATTCATTCTCTTGCTTGTCACTCTCCTGCAATATTACATGGCTAGCTTGGTCGAGTAAATAGAGAGTAAACCAAGAGATTGATGGACTTCTTGTAGGAGTCCCTGAATGATGTGATGACCTCCACAGGTCCTAGAGGATCTGTGTGCCATTTGATGACCAATAAATAAACTGTTTCCCTCTTCTACTTCCTTTTCACATGTGAAAGAAATCCCTAGTCAGGAAGTCAGGAAATACTCACGCTGCCTGAAAATTTCTCTGCCCGTGCTTCTTGCCTTTTCTCCCTGGCAGTTTACAGTGTTATATTGCTATGAAAGCAGGCAAAACGAGTGTGTGAAGTCGAGCATCTGAGAAGGCCCTGTGAGTCTGAGATCAACAATATTGGAATAACGGCGACATACAACGGCGATGTACCCACCAAGGGCATTTATCCAGAAAAGCGCTCCAGCTTAGGAGCTCTATTTGTTTTCCTCTTGGAAAATGGGAAAACAGGTCTGTAATTCAGCCATGAACACACTATTTTCCTTGTAAAGGGAACGGGCTGGAGGGGAGGGCTGGAAATAGAGTTCTCTATCTCAGGTTTCAAATCCTGGCCCAGGGCACGCAAGACCAGGAATCATCACCATCAGTAACTATGGCTCAGTTAACAAGGTGCCATTCCCAGGTGGCTTCCTATGGTCAGGAAGGCATGCGGTTCAATGTCCAGGAGAGGCGCCAGGGAACTGAAAAGCCAAGAGCGGCCATTTTAGTGGTGCAATCCTTGGCTGTGGGTCCAGACCCCTCTCCTATTTCTCCAGTACCTCGAGTGCCCTCCCGTCATATTCAGCATGTCTTCTGCGGGGTTCACCAGCACACTCCCTCCACTCCAGCTTCCTCTTTCTATCAAATGCACCGTTCTTCACTAAGCCAGGTCTACAACTATGGGGTCAACTATGATCTCTTCCTTTCTTTTCATCCTCTCTTCCTTATATCCATACTGTCTCCAAATTCAATGTTTCTTCCTGTTATAGAAAAGGACAGCAATGTTTGAATGCCTACATTGCATTGGGCACCATGTTACGGTCTTCTCTGTGCTTATTTCATTTAAAGTGTCCACAATATTATGAAGTGTATTTTATTATCCCTAAGCAAAAGAATCAAGAAATTATTAGTCATTCTAAGTCCTTTTCCTAGTGTCCAAAACTCTCCCCATAATATGGCTCTAATCTGACTATTTGGCCTTATCGCATACTCTCTCCCAAGATGAAGTTGGTTCCAATCGGGCCTATCTCTTCTCTAGGGGCCGATGGGGGTGGAGGGGCAGGCTTTATGGCCAAAGGGGAAGTCAAATAGGAAGGACAGAGTTCTCACCTTCCTGGCCAAAGTTCAGACAAGCAACTGCTAATGAGCAGTTGTGGTAGTGGTAAGGAGATGTTCTTGGTTAATTCATGTGTTAAAGTTCAATGCTAAACACCTCAGAATGGGACTGTATTTGGAGATAGGGCCTTGAAAGACGTGATTAAGTTAAAATGAGGTCATTAAGGTGGGTTCTAATCTAATGTGACTGGTGAGCACACGGACACACATGAAGGAAGATCATGTGGCGACAGGGAGAAGATGGACATTCTCAAGCCAAGAAGAGAGACCTCAGAAGAAACCACATCTGCTGACATCTTAATCTCAGACTTCTAGCTTCCAAAACTGTAAGAAAATAAATTTCTGTTGTTTAAACGCTCTAGCCTGTGGTGCTTTGTTATGGCAGTCTGAGCAGACTAATACAGGGACCCAAATAGGTATTGGTTGAAGAAGGGGGAACACAGGGCATGGGGCATGATGGTAAGAACTAATTTTACTGAGCATTTCTATAGCCAAGCACCACACTACTATACAAGCATTTCACATTCATTATCTCTAATCTTCGCAAGTACCCTGCATGGTAGTTATTGTCACGGTCGTTTTAGAGATAAGGATCCAAAGCTTGGAGTGGTTGTAAATATTCCTAGAAGACACAAATAATGAACGTCAGCTCTGGAATGTAAACCTTGATCTCCTCCCATGAAGCCTGTGCGTATTCTGCTGTGCTCTGCTGTGTCAGTCCACAGGTGGGCTGGCCTCAGGTGGCTCCAGGTGATACTGACACATGGCCACCTGTCCACAGGTGGCAGGGTCCTGACTACCATGTGAGTTTTAGGAGTAGCTCCTTGTCTAGGAGGGCATGCTTGCCAAGCTCAGTGGGCAGAAACGCAGGGCTTCATGGAGCTGAGGAAGAAGGAAGACCTCAGTATTCTTTCCACAGAACCACTTCTTCCTGGTTATATCCAGCATGGTCCCGGAAGTACACGAATGGACAGCCAGTGTTAGCTTCCTGAGACAGTTAAATATCATTCAAGTAACCCTCCAGGGCATGTGGACATTCCTAATGAGTGAGGACTTCAAGCTCCAGTTAATCTGTGTGCAGATGGGGGTTCGGGGAGTATTTCTCTACACCAATGACATCACTCTTCATATTCAGCCATGGAAGGAGCGCTTCTCTGCCCTTATCTCACCATGGACTTGGAGTCCCTGGTGCCTCAAGAGGAAGCAAGTTAATCTCACTTATAATGAAGTGTCTCGATAAAGGTTTGGTTTAGGTTTAATAAGAAAAGGGATTCTAAGTCAAACAAATCACAATTGATTATTAAGAATAGAATTATCAAAATTCAACAACAGCCACAAACATGAAATCTTATTTCGGAGTTGCTAAACCTCAATAAATACCATTTTAATAATTAATGAAACTTTAATAAATGCATGGCAACAGTCTCACCCTGGTATGTCTCTTCACAATGAACAGGATGTGATGGGATGGAGGCTTCAGGGAAGATTTATGTCAGAGAATGGGCAAGGGGAGCCCTCAGCCCCAAGTACCCTCTCTCTGGAGCAGTGAGAGCTGCAGCTGCCTCAGCTCAGTCGATTATGGGAGGAACTGGCTGAGCTCACCTGGCCCCTGGCAAAAAATTCTGTGGTCTACATAATGCAAATTAACCACGTAATTGTCAAAGGCTCTGAGCATTCAGATTTCAAACTCAAAACCCAAGAAACTGTAAAGCGCTTTCAGATCTTTAGAGAAAAGACTATGCTCCATCTATTCATGGACCACATCTGTGGCAGAGGGATGATGTTACTACGAAATAATGATCTCCATCTTGCTTGATACGTGAGCGAGTGACCATCTGAGTTTAAGGAGAATTCTCGATATAACTTATTAAATCGATGTTTCCACACAGTTAGCAGAACTAGTATCAAGTTAGGTGTAGGGAAAAAAAGGAAGACCTCAGTGTTGTCCCTAGTCCCGTAGAAATTTGGATTTAATGGGAATGGGCTAAGAGGTCTGATCTAGTAAGGTGGTTATTTCTAAGACAGTCCCACTGCCTGATGATACTTTGCCAGCAAAGGCCAGGGCTTCACATCAGAGCCAGTTCCCCATGCCCCATCTCTCCAGGTGATACTGACACATGGCCAGCCCTTTGTTATAGAAAGCAATAACAACTCTAAGACAGTGATATTCCAGGGACATGGAAGAGCTAACACTCCAATGGAAGGGACTCCACTGGGGTCTAGGAAGACCACTCCCAAGCTTGGAATGGACCTCTTGTTCCATAGTGCAGTGCTACCCTTCTTCTAATTTTTTTTTTTTCTTTTGGACACGAAAGATGCAAGGAAAGGGAAAAGCAAAACAGAGAGCTATGGTGTTTCCACTCTAGTAGCATTTTCTTTCTGTGTCTCTGGTGAGTCAGAGTTTGTTTGAATGTGAATTATCTGCAATCATAAAAGTGACAGTACAGCTGGCTGCTTGGAGCTGGAGGAAGATATATGTGTTGCAGATGGGGGGGTGCATGTATGAGTGTGTGTGAGTGTATGTGCACGTGTGCATGTGTATGCACACTGAGGGGCAGCAGCTGTGCTCACTTATTAAAGTAATTCCTAAGGGGGTGTTTCTGAGTGAGGCAAGGGCTGGAAGGAATAAGGCCCTCAGAGTCCCTCTGGATGATGCTATGACAACAAAAGGCTGGGACCTCTTCAAGCCAGGGATCCACTTCTGCTATTTCCCCTCCTCTCCAGCCCTTAGATTGCAGTCCAATCTCAGCTTGTCCCTTCTGTTTCCTAGGGATTTCAGAAGAAAAGACACGATGGAGTCTTATGATCACTGCCCTTATTCTTCTGATGCTGGAGCTTCCAGCTCAGGAACCAGGTTGCAGCTGAGGGCCTGGGGATGATGCTCGCATCCCTGACATCAGGGGTGTGCTTTTGTACAGTCTCTCTGTGGGGCTTGTGAGACAGAAAGGAAGGGAGTAGGAGGTCTGTGAGTTTGAGACTGTGGCTTTCTGAGGTTGGTGACCACCAAGAACTGTCAGTAGAGAAACGAAGCAGGTGGAGATAATGCTACTTTTTGGTCAAGACCCTTTTTCTCCATTCTTGCTCCTCCCACAAAATAACAGGTGGTCCAGAGACCATTCAAGTCCCCTGCCAGTTATAGGAGAAACCACAGTTTAGGTGTTCCAAGGCTTTGTGGTCATTCACTAGACACTTACTGAGTGCTTCCGATGCTCTGGCATGGTGCTAGATGCTAGATGTTGGGCGCTGGGTGCTAGATGCTTGACTTCTAGTCTTGGGGAGCTCCTAGTCTGATAAAGGTGACAATCAGGTAAACACTCAGTTGTAATACAGTGTAAGAAACATTAAGTGGGGTAAGTATAGAGGGTTCTGTGGAGGTCCCTGGCGCTGATAACTAACTAAGGTTGAGTGTGCTGTGGAGCGAGGATAAAATGTCTGGAAAGGCCTCTCAGGAAAGTCAGTGCCTGGACTGAGGTTGAGACATGCAGAAAGAGAGGTCTTCTCATCTGGGAAGTCAGGGATGACGGGAGATCATTGTGACTGAAGCAAAAGAAGCTGGTTGAGATTGGTAGAGAGACGAAGGCTGGATCTTAGAAGTTTGGATGTTCTCATGAAGGCACAGGGGGGCTGTTGGATGCATTTTAGCAGAGGAGTGACACATCCAGGAGGACCAATAAGAGGCTGTTGCAGAGAGCTGAGTGAGAACCACGAGTCCTGGCCCAGGGCTGTGCTGGGGGCAGTGAGGAAGGGAAAGATCCCGGATGCTTAGGAAGAAGACTTAACAGGCCTGGTAACTGGTTGAAACTCATATTCTGGGGAGGGAGACAGATCTTAAACAACTAATTACACAATTAATTATGCCATTACCACTGTGATAAGTGTTCTGAAGGAGTGTGAGGGCCAGTTAGGGAGGATTTGCTATGGCCAAGGCTGTGCGGAGGATGTGATGCTGACCTGAGGGCTGAGTAGGAATAGCCAGGTGAGGTGATAGTTGGGGGCCAGGGAACACCATATAGAAGGTGGAGGCAGCAGGGAGCATGGTGTTTTGAGGACCTAAAAGATCAGTTTGGTTAGAGCAGAGGTGGGTCAGCTGTGGTCTGTAAGCCAAATATGACTGTCTGACTGGGACACAGGCACCCATTTGTGTACCTACTGGGCATGGCTGAATCTGCACTTTATCTGGTCAAGACTAGTGTAAGGAGAGAAGGTGCTCCAGAGTGCAACATTTCAGAAGATCCTCATTTGCAGGGTGGTGCACGGCCCCAGTCCTGGTGGACAGCATTTGATCGTGCACCCTGGGCACCTTACCTGCCTTATGTCACTCCTGGTCCTGCCACGCTACAGCCACAGAATTCAGTAGCTGCAACAGAGACCTTTTAAGTTGCAAAGCCTAAAATATTTGCTCTCTGGCCCATTATAGAAAAAGTTTGCTGTGCCCTGGGGCTAGAGCAGCAAGAATCAGGGGGCATGTGGCACAAGCGAAGCATGGATGATGTTGGAGTGCTGCCATCTCCCCTTAGCACTCAATTCTACATGCAGAGGCACCTGTGCAAACACCTGTGCCTCTCTGCAGGGGCTGGCGGGGGTGGGGAGATTTCTAGCTGTGGGGACATGCTCAGTCCATGCACAGGACAAGTGGGAGGTTCTGGGGAGTTTGTCCTGGAAGCCTC
>NW_011888911.1:1599114-1662465 GCF_000151845.1 Pteropus vampyrus | reverse complement strand
TTTTTTTTTTTTAATTCTAAACTCAGGCACCACCTTTCTGTGTGACCACATTGCTGGGGACTCTATACTCCTGACAATTGGCTCCTTGTACAAACTACTGCCCTTCCACCCCTGGAAAAGTGCCCAGATGACTGATGTAGTCTCTGTTTTGTCATCCAATAATTCTGTTTCCTTCCTCCTTAAGGGAAACTGTGTGGAGAAGAATCACTTGAGAAAAGCAGTCTTGGCTGACTTACCCCATCCATCTCTCTTGTGGAGGAAAGAAACACAACCAACCATTCAGTGCTTTTCGTTTTCCTTCTCAAAGATCTCGGTGCAGAGTTGGCCAGTTTGGGCCAGTTGGTGGGCTTCCACCCTGTACTGGCCAGCCCCTGATGGGTCCTCAAATTAAAATGCAAGTTTTAAGCAGTTGCTCTTCTTCCTGGGGGATTGTTGACAGCTAAAGACCACATGGGCTCATACCTGTGATCTTACAGAGAGAAATGATCAGAGAAAATGGTTCCAAATGGGGATGAAAAAGCTTTTACAGTCACAGGGAAGAGATGTTGCAGGCTGCTTGAGAAAATGCACTTTGGGAATATAGGAGAATATGGGCCATTTTGTAAATCAAAAACAAGAGGCAAAAGACAGGAAGCACAAGAAATAACGCAAAAGAGAGAAACCAGGTGAGAATAGAGAGGGAGAGGACAAGGCCAGAAAAGAGAAGAGAAAGAGAGTAAGTAGAGCATGCAAACAGGAAGCAGCCAGAAGAGCGAGAGAGGAAGACAGAACATGTTCAAACATCGCTGAAGAGAAAGGCAGTGGCGGAGGGACTCACGTTCCAGGGTGAAGTGTGTAGAAAGGCTCTTGGTACCCCTCTGAAGAATACAAGAGTGACCTTCAGTGTTATTGACTAACAGAGAAATGGCTCCTCTCCGACTTAGCACAGGATGCAATGTAACTTCGGAGAGTGCCCTCCACAGGCCCAGGATTAATTCTTAGGTGCCTCTGCAAGAGGGTGGGCATGAGAAGTGTGGAGGATAAGGTGAGGTAAAAAGAGGAGAGGGAGGCGAGGAGAAATATGGGAGATGGTCAGAAAGAAGGGAAACAAGAAAGGAGATGGAAAGAGGAAGGAAGACAGGAGGGAGAGAAGGAGGAACAGAGGGGAGGGAGCTAAGATAGTGAGGAGAAAGGAGAGAATGGGAATTTGGGAGGGAGAGGCAAGCAAAAGAGAAGGGAAGGGAGAGACATGAGAAGGAAGATTTTGAAAATCTCAAGATAGGAAGAGCAAAGCAGCTGACATTTATGAGAGACCTGCTAGGCGCTACTGAGCTAGGTGTCATTTTGTTATCTTATTTAATCCTGACGCCAACACCACATTGGTGCTAGCACCCTCATTTTTATAGTTGAGGAAATGGGGGTCCTGAGAATTTAAATAACTTTGCCCAAATCACAACACTGAGAAAGTAGGAAGGCTGGGATTTGAACTCAGGAATAAAGGACGTTTAAGATGATTCAGCATTGGTCCCATCCCAGGTGGACAGGAAACGCATGCTTTTACGGATCCCTGGGGACCAATTTAGAGTAATACCAGTTGAGCACAGAAGATTCCTATACTGTATTACCGCATGTAAAAACTGAGGCCTCCGACCACCAGGGGGAACTATCTCCCCAGCAGAAACAGGAACCAAAATGATCTAAGAACTAGCCAAGGCAGGCAAAGAAGTTATTTGCTAGCTTGAATCTGTGGGAGATGGGTTGGTGATCAGGGAGGGCAACCACTGAGAAAGCAGATTCAAAACAGCTGATTTTCACTTTATCCTGGATCCCCGTAAATGAGACCTACTGGCCATCATCAACCAGTGTCTGTTGTGCTTCCTTTACTCAACGTGCAGTCATACTCTTGATAGCTCTCTGCCTCCCCTGAAAGGCAAAGGTGCACCTGTTTCATTCAGTGCTGTTGGTCTAGGGGCACAGAGCCTGTATCTGTGTGCTGCATTTTTGATAAAGGAATGAGCAGATGAGAGGATGAATACCTGCAGGAAGGGGTCTTGAAGAAGCATTCAATCCTACCACACTCCATTCAGATTGGACTTTCAAATGTGGCTTTTAAACAAAGAGCTCCGCTGAGGAAGCTTTCTGTTTTTTCCACAGACCTCCATGTTGAACCTCACCTTCAGGACTGTCCTTCTTGGTGCTTACTTAGCCCACCGGACCTTTTTGGGGAAGTGTGTTGGGGGTTAGGAGGGCTATCTCCTGTTGTGTTCTGGTAATGATAGGAATAAAGGCTCCCTTCCAAGGCTGTGTGATATCCAGCGATGCAGTGGATGTGTGAATGCAGTTGGCATGCTAAAGCACTTTGAAGGTGGTCACTATGCTCTGAGTACCGCTGTTCTTTATCCTTCTGTCAATTCCCTTACAAGGCTCAAACAGCTGTGTGAACCAGCAGTGACAGAACATTCTAGAAATTGGCTACACCCCACCTTAGACTTATTGAACCAGAATCTCCGGGAGTTCTCTCTGGAAACTGGTCCTTCCAAAAGCTCTCTCAGGCAGGTCTGCGGTGGGATCAGGCTTGGGAATCGCTTCCTGCACTCCTGCATCCCCACTCATCTCTGTCCTCAGGTTACCCAAACATCCAGTCTAGTGTCTTTCTTGGTGACTTCAGGGTCATTGCACAACTAAGAAATCAGTTTCCATCAATGCTATCTCTCCTTTTGAGCCACAGTATAAAACACTTCATTGCGATTACAAATAGCAAAGTTATTTTCTGCCGAGACTCAGCATCTGAACTTAATAGCATGCCATAATGCCACCCTGTGCTGATGTGTGGCATATTTAATATCCATCTTTCTTAGAAATAACAGCATTTAGAAATTAGAAGGGACTTTAGCAGCGAAATAATTAATGTGGATAACCGTCATAAACGCCACAAATGGAACAAATACAGATGGTAGTGAGCCATGATTGCTAATATGCTAACCTGTTTTGACAGAACTTAAAATTTTTTCCTCCGGAGGTTTGTGGATGGAAGTTAAAATGTCCTTTTTGTCATGACAAGAGCCTAGTCCTTCTGGGTCAGGGATTGATGGTTTTCCTACCTGCAAGGGAGCATCACAGAGCTCAGGCTAAGACGGGGGATTGCATCTGGATCTGGGCCTCCCTCCCATCCTGGCTGTCAAGGCTGTGTCGGGAGGGAGACTTCCATTTGCAGCAGCCATGTTTCTGCCTCCGTCTCGGCCTGGGCGGGCCTGGAACTACAGCCATGCATCCACCTCACCTGCACTGGGCTCTGGTGGAGGGCAGGGCTCTCTGGCTGGGCTGCACTCAGTGGCAAGGAGCTCTTTGAAAATCCTAGCAGCAAGCAGGTACAGGTTACAGAAATCAGCTCCAAGAGACTGTGCAGAAATGAAAAATCTCCATAGAAAAAGGACTTATCAAGCTCACAGGCAAAACTCAACTGAGGCAAATGTAGGGAAGGGGTGTTTGGGGGAACTGCAGCTCATGGCTGCTCCTGCTTTCAGGCCCACTGGCCTCTATGCAACATTGGAAGCAGAAAGGCCATCCAAGTATCTCGAGATGAGTCCGAGGTCTACAGAGAAACCCTGGAGTACAAACTAGGGGAGGGAAGAGGCCAGCCTTTGCTGAAACCCTACAGTGGGATAAGCACTCTGCTCTGCACCTATTATTTTATTTACTCCTCACAATGATCATGCTAATATTTAAGGTAAGGAAGATGAGAATTAGACACGAAGTTATTTGCCAAGTTCTCCAGGTGCTCTCATGGAGCTTTTGGGCCCTGGGTAATGCCAGCCTGGCCAGGCACCCCCATCGGTGTGATACTAGAAGGGCTTCACTGAGTCTTTTGTCCCCGAGGCTAAACTCTCCTCTCTGGTGTTGAATTTCAGCCCTTCTTTCTCACCCAAGGACTTCAATCCAAACACTTGTCCCTTTTTCTTCAGCGCCATCATTTCCCCCTTCTCTATGTAATTATCTTATAAATATGCTATAATATCTCTAAGTTTTAAAACATGGAGAAACCTCCTTTGGCCCTCATTTCCCTCCCGCGATAACTCCTTTTCTGAGTTCTCTTTCTGTAACCCCACAGAGCTGTCTCTCACCGTCTCTACTTCCCCTTCATCCATTATCTCTTGAACCGACTCACTCAGATGTTACTCTCAGAACCTCACTGAGACAGTTCTTTTCAAGGTTACTGCCAAATCCATTCTTAGTTGCCCAGGTCAATCAACTCTTCTAGTTTGAATGCTTTCTTCCTTTAGCCTCTGAGAGGACAATCCTTTTGGTCCATTTCACAGCTGGTCCTTCTCCATCTCCTTTGTTGGCTCTTCCCATCTCGATTACTCCCCAATGTTGGAGAACAAGGCTTCTCTGGGCTATCTATACTCACTCTCTAGGTTATCTCGTTTAGTTCCATGGCTTCTGACACTATCCACATCCTGAAGACTAGCCCCTTGCGTGACATCTCCATTTGGGTGTCTTATGGAACCTAAAATGTAACCCACCTAAAACCAACTTCTGCTTCTCAGCCCACTCTCTTCACACTCTGTCTGCTGGCCCCAGCCTCTCAAATTTTTCCCCATCTCAGTAAATGGCATTTTGTTCTTCCTCCTGTTCAGACTACAATGTCATCCTTGATGCTTCTCCTTTTCTCACACTTTACAATCTTTTATCCAGAAAATGACCATTTCTTGCCATCTCTGCTCCTGCCAGCTTGGTCCCTGAAAGCACCATCCTGCACCTGGATGAGGGCATTAGCTTCTAAGAGGTGCCCTGCTTCAATTCTTGTCCCCTACAGTCTCTTCTCAGCCCAGCAGCCAGAGCCATCCAAGTACAGTGTAACTAGAAGCCCGTTGCTCCTCTGCTCAAACCCTGCAATGGCACAGGGCCAGGTTGGGCCCCTTTACCTCTCTGATCTCAGCTCCTACTCATCTCTGTTTTACTCACTGTGCATCAGCTGCACTAACCCCATTGCTGTTTCTTAAACACACCAAATAGGTTCCCTCCTCAGGATCTTGGACCTTACTATTATTTTTTCGCCTGCTGTCTTTTTAACTTTGTCTTATTTTTCTTCATTGAAATAATAAATATATGAATCACCTGACATATATTTATTTGTGACTTGTGTCCTCTCACTAAAAGATGAGCTCTTTGAGGGCAATACTCCGTTTTGTCCACTGCTGTGTCCACAGTGCTCAGAATAGAGGGTCACGAATGCCAGGCACATAGTAGGTGCCCAATAAGTGTTTGTTGAGAGGATGAACTTAAACCCAGGGGCACTCTGGGAACCTTGCCTCTCCCACCCGCCGGCACAGTGGTGCTTGCTGGAGGGCTATGTTTGCTTGGCTCCCTGGTCATACCAAGTTCTAAATGCCAGCGAGGCCCCAGATCCTCCAGGATGGATTTTGCCATGGTAGTTAAAAATCAGACTCCAAGAAAATATGTAAGATTTCAGGATGTCTCTAAGGATATAAAAACATTAGATGGGCAGAAAGTTGTAACAAACTGGAAATTGTTTTCAACTCAGACCCAAAAAAGGAGTTTAGACTGGTGTTCACTCCCATGCCCAGTGTAGGTGAAGACATTCATCATCCAAATAGGGACCCTTTGGAGAGTGAATGGGGAGTTATTAATAATCATGTTGAGATAATAGGCATAAGTCAGGGCTGTCCTGAGCAAAACAGGTATGATTACCCAAACTGAAGAGGAAGAGGCTGGTTTGTAGCTGGGCCTGGTAGGCAATGGGATGATGCTGGAGAGCTGGAGTTGAAGAAGGTACCTGGGAGGAGACAGAGAGGGGACCAGGAGAGGAGGACCAGCCGGGAAAGGGCAGAGAAGTGAGGGGGATTTGGTCTGACATATTAAAAGAGCAGGGGCTGGAAGAAGTCTGAGAGAGGATCTATTTCATGTGCCTGAGGGAGGAGAGAGAAACTGGGATTCATTCCTAAGGGAGAAGCTAATTGGGCATCAGCTGAGCTGGTAAGGGAGGGGCCATGAAATGAGACCAATTTGGGTTGAGAGCCATAGTGTGTTCTGGACCGACTTAACAAGGAGCATCATGGTAATAGGGAAAGAACATGGAGTCCGGACTGATTCGTCTCACCTTCTGACGCTCGCAAACTTGTACAGTGAGTGTTAATGACTGTGCTCTGCCTCACTGTCCTGGACCTAGGACAGCTGCGTATAGCTGATGCCAGGATGGTTCCTTACAGTTGAAAGCTTTTTAGTGTGCCTGAACCACTTGTGTATGTGTTGGTCAGAAGAAAGGGATTTGCAGCAAAGTCCTTTCCTTTGAATAAAGTGAGGACCCCTGAGTATGGCATTCAAGGTTCTCTATTAACTTTATCTGCCTGAAAACACTCCAGTCACTACCTCCTCGCTGACACTTGAACCTGGCTGACTTATTTCAGCCTCCAGGGCTCTGGACTTGGCAGTTCCCTCTGTCCAGAAGTCTCTCTCTTGGTCACCTGCATGGCTCGCTCCTTCATTTCCTATGTGAATTCTCTTTGACCATTTTAGAGATATTTTCTCTGGCCACTCTACTAAAATTCCAACCCCTTCCTCCAACATTTCTTATTTATTTTTACTTTTCTGATTCATGTTTTCTCTTTCACACTTCTGACTATCTAACATAATATACCAGGGGTTGGCAAATTATGGACCGTGAGCCAAATCCATCCCATCCTGTTTCATAAATAAAGTTTTATTGGAACACAGTCATGCCTGTTTATTTTTGTATCATCTATGGCTGCTTTCCATCTATAACAGAGCAGAATTGAATAGTTGTGACAGAGACCATATGGCCCTAAAGACTAAAACACTTACTAACTGGTTCTTTCCACAAGAAGTTTACTGACCCCTGCTCTCTGTATTTACATTGCTCATTTTTGTCTTCACTACTAGATGCAAACTCTTTAAGGGCAAGAATTTTTTTGTTGGCTTCTGAGTTATTGCATTCTCCCTTATCTAAAATAACATAATAGGTATTCAATAAATATCTGCTGAATGAACGAATGTTGAAAATTCTACCCATCGGCAAGGTCCAGCTCAAACATCACCTCTTCACGAAACACTCCTCCATCTAGCCAGATATATTCTCCTTCCTGTTTACTCCCATAAGGCTTTATTTTTACTTTGTATCATAGTTATTTTTACACACTCTCATTTCTCCCACTCGTAAGCTCCAGGGGTCACCTCTATCATAAACCCGTCCTTTTTCCCCAAGAACTGACCCACCCTTTCCATTCCCCTTACAGTCTTCTATGGCTGCACATGGAATATGACACTGCAGTGTTTGGAACACTCAGGACTCCTCCATTTCACTAAGATCTTTGTGGGAAGGAACTGTGGTCAGCTTCATCATCTTTGTCCCAGCATCTTCCTCAGAGCCCGTGGCACTGGCACATGGTAGGTACTCAGTGAAGAGACGTGCTCTGTTTCATCCCACTCTACTAAGAAGAGGTAACGATTTTTTTTTAAACTAATTCTCCTCGGCCTGCTGACTCACATGCTCTGTAGGCTCATTAAGCAGGTGGGGCTGACATTACCTTGCACCTCACCTTCTTAGGCAAGAAAGAGTTCTCTGAACCCTTTTCCTCCATGCTTTTAAAATAAAGGCCTTAGGAGAGCAACAAAAGCAAAAATAATATTTTTTATTATTTTATACTGTGAGCTTTTATACTGTGACTGTGTCTTATTTGTTTATAATCTTAGTACCTAGACCGGTGCCTGATCACATAGTAGATGCTCAATTAATTTCTGTTGAACTACATAAATGACATGATATGATATTAATAAAAGGAAAGGAGGAGGGAAAGAAGGAAGAAAGGGACCAGGACAAATGCCTGGTAGGACTTGGAACTGAGGATAAAATCCCAACAACCAACAAAATACTCAAAATACTTTCAGAGAAGCCATTGTTGTTTAAGAGAGGGGGTATCCTTGTTTTCTCTCCATGTAGGGTTCTTGACAAGTTTCTTCTATTCAAGAACACAGCTGCAGAAAGCTAAATTGCTTATATTAAGCTCCATGATAAATAAGAGAGGTGTGGGCAGATCTAGGGCCACACATGATGGAAAGAGAAAGGCAAGTCTGTCTACTTTGAGTCTGCGTCTTATCTGCCTCTTGTCAAGACAAAGCCTCCTGCTGAGGATAGAGATGGGAAACCATCCCTTTCCTGACTGGCCCCATGGATGGCCTGGAAGACGAGTGAGGGGAGGAAAGTCATCCCACTCTCACCCTTCAGAGGTATGTTCCTCCTGCCATGCCAAGGGGAGGACTGATTCCTCTATAAGAGTTCCTGTTTCCTCTTTCTTGGAGTTGGCCCGTTTTCTGTAGGCCTCAAACATCTGTACTGTGGTACACTAAAATCATCACAAGACAGGCCACTAGTCCAGTACACATGCATGCGTTTTCACACACACCCACGCACACACGCACACACGCACAAGCAGACTTCCTGTCATAGCTCATTCCCCTTATGGACAAAATGCGGAGTGAGTGAACTGGCAGATGCACACCCTGGAGGTTCTGAGCTACGTCACCCCCTATCAGCCCTCTCTGAAGATCCAGGCAGGATCTGGGAGGGGCTGCAATGAGATGGGTGGGCACTATGGATTTCCAGCTGGAGCAAAACCTTTCTCTCCCCAAGGGATGGAGCTGTCTCTACAGCTACTCAGTAGCTGTGTCATGCCGAGACTGAATCCAGGTTTTATCTGCCTCTCTTCTTGAGGCCTTTCTTTCTTCCCCTTATGAATTCCAAATAGACATTTTTTGAATGCTGAGCTTGGGAAGCAAGACCAAGACCTGTTTATGTGCCAAGAGTTCTTACTAGACTTTGAATAGCCTCAATACCAACTTTCCTGCACTCCTCTTTATCAGATCAACCAGTCAATCATAGATTTGATAAATATTCATGGTTCCTTTACTTTGTGTCAGGTGATGTGTTAGGTGCAGAAGTAGGCATTTTCATTCCCGTTTTAAGATGAAGAGACGGAAGTTCAGAGAGGTGAGGGATTTGTCTAAGGTCACTTACCTAGACAGTGGCTGATTCAGGAATCAAAGTCCTGCTTAATGGGCTTTTTCACTTTACCAAAGTTTTAACCAATGTGGGTATCAGTGACGGGAGGTCAGGAGAAGGCAGGACATAGGGGGTTATTTCCTAAGCCTGTGGATAACCACTGAGGCAGCGAGCCAGAGGGACGCCTGGCCGGGTGTGATGTATGGGAGATGACAGCATTGTGCCGGGTGTGCCACGAAGAATTAATATCAAAGAGGTGCTACTGAGCATCAGAAACTTAACAACAGTGCCGAGAGATCAAAGATCTGATATCTCTGGCAGAGTGAGCTATCAGGAGTGATCAAAGCAAAACAAAAGGGTTCATTTTGGTGCCCTATGCATTAGTGGCCTGACTCTCTGACTCTGGACACAAAGCAAATTGTCATGGTTTGGGAACTGTGCTGACACCCACCCGGACTTTCTTTCTTTCTTTCTTTTCTTTTTTTTTTGACATATCTTTACATCTCATTGTTGCCTGTCCATAAAAACAAACATTATTATGCCTGTTTTCCTCTGCTCACCCTCAAGTTGGCTGGCCCTCGCATTTTATTCTGAAAGCTTTGCTGCTTTCTTCGGAAGCCAGCCTTGCTTGGAGGATGCGGTTGGAGGACAGTGGGACTGTCATCACACACTACTTCAGAGCTGACTGCTCTGCTCTGCCCTTGTAATGAGGACCCCAGGAACGAATGTTTAAGGCTGGTGGTCTCTGTTCCTGAGTCCCTGCAGGTCACCCCATTGAGCGCCCTGCCTCCCATTCTAAACCCGATACCCCGAAATGGGTCTCCGAGGCCCTTCTTTGGAAACATGGGGCTCCCCTGAACCCAGTTTGACAACCACAGATTACAGCCACTCTTAAGTTTCTTAAATCTCTGATATTCAGTGGTTCTAGGGGAGCCATGAAGCCTCAACTCTCTCATACATTTATGATCTATGACATGTTTTCTAGAATTTTTCTCTCAGAAACTTCCCTGTGTTTCTTTCGGGATTTCTCTGGGGATAAACCTTTGACTTCGTGGAAGAGCCCAAACTTCTCAAGATGGCTACCTTTCCAGACTCTCTTCTTCCCCTACCATTTCCCTTCTCTCAATGAACTGTGTATGGAACCACACACCATTTCTGGACTTGCCATGCGTTCCGTGCCTCCACGCCTTTGCTTATGCTACTCCCCGAGCTAGGAACACCCCCTTCTCACCTTCATCCTAGAAAACTCCTACTCATCCTTCAAGGCCTGGCTCAGATGCCCTCTCTTGAAAGGTTTTGCCTTTCTTCTCAGAGAAAGAAGTCCACTGCTTCTTTCTCTGAGAGGGCTTATCCTCTGGGACTAGCTTCTACCAGAGGTCTTAGCATAGTCTGTCATGGCTAATTTAGATGATCCTGTCTTCTCCACCAGATTGGAGGCTCCTTGATTGCAGGAGCTTAGCTCTGAATTCCAGTACCCAGGACAGAGCTTCACAGGTGGAAACTAGTCCGGACATGGGTGTGAAATGACTGAGCAAAACAGCAGAGACTCCTGTGCTGCTGGGTGTTTCCCCAGAAGAGACAACTGCTGGGGCAGCGCCCCCCGCCCCCACGAGCCTGGACTGGACACCCTCCCATACACCGCAGGCTGGCTGTGGCCCACTGCCGTGAGGCCGAGTTGCAGATGCTCAGGCTATGCACCTTTTTCCTCACCTCCTGTCCCCGTGGAAAGCATTCTCCACCGGAAACGTGGGGCTTGCCTCAGCCTGAGAAGAATACTACAGTAAGGTCTCAGAGTTGACAGGTCTTAAAATTAACATAAGTAAATGGGCAGGAGTCCTCGGTTTGGTGCTTCGTCTAAATCTGGAGGACTTGGCTTCTGTGGTCAGTAGGAGGCCCAAGGGCTGAGGACCGCTCTGCTCTCTCTGTGCGCCCAGCCCTGCCAGGCTGGCGTTTTCCTCTGCATTGGCCCCTCCTCTGCCCCTTGGAATGTCTGGCCATTCTACCCTGGCTGAGCTGTGTTTTCTCTGGTCCTTCTTCTAATCTCTCTGTCTGCCTCACAAAGAAGAGAATTCAATTTAGTTCCCGAAGAAAATTAGATTTGACTTAGCTTGATCCATTTCCACAATTGCTACTGAAACACTGTCTCTGTGAGGACAAAAGGGCCAAGCTAGTGACTTCCCGTGGGGAAGGGGCCATATAGCACGCCTGTGTCTGAGTGCCTAAGCTGGTACAGACCCAAGCGGAGACATCTGCAGGCACTGATCTGAAGCCCTCGGCTCCAAACTCCAGGGACAAGGAGACCGAGAGGGATGGCGTTAGCCTGGAGTGGGTTCGCCCCAGGTGTGAGCATTTCTCCTGCAGACCCCACACCTAACAACTCTGAGAGGAGCAGGACAGCGGTGCCTGGGAGCCTCCCAGCACATCCCACACGGCAGTGGGACAAAGGCAATCCATTATGGGATAGGGCATATTGGTTTACTGGGATGAACTGAGAGGGTCTGGGTGTGACAGGGTAATGATGCTTCAGGGCGGTGCCACAAGTGGACAAGGTGTGGCCATCACACCAGGGAAGCCAGCGCCAGTGAAATAAACAGGACTACACAGGTCAGGGTCAGAGAGGACCTCTGAATAGCTGTGTAAGCTTGTGAGTCACTCGAAGCCTCTGAGCCTCACCTCAGTCTTCTCCTCTGTAGAAGGGGTGTGAGGGTGTTATATGGCTTGATATCCTCCTGTGGCACCCCATGAATGCCTCTACTGTGCACATTGTACTTGCTCATTATACTAAAGTGAGGTGTCCGGGATGTGCTTCCCCACTAGGATGCAGGACCCTGGAGGGTCAGGGTGTCTTTCTTACCGCTTTGTTCAGGAGCTAAGCATCTATCTGGCCTGTACAGAGCAGCGTTTGTTCACCTGAGCTGAGACAATAAATGTTAGACTGCAGTGTAGGACCCAAAATGTAGCACCTCCAAAACCCTGGACAACCTGGATTTACGATGGGGTAGGGAACAGAGGCAAGAGAAGGAAGCCCTGAGTACTTATCAGTGGAGTGAGGACTGTGAAGGGGGCAGACCTGGTCCAGTAAGTAGCGTGGTCACCTGGAACAAAGATTCTACATCCTTGGTCTCTCCTGCCGCTTTTGCTGATTCCATGGCCCCTCTTCTCTCCTGCAGTCATTCGAACTGAGCAGGGCCGAGGCTGCTTCCCTGAGCTCCATGCAGCTCCCAGATGCGGCCCCAGTTCCAGGGTGCTATCCATATTTGGGGAGCAAATCCCAGGCTCTGAAGCTTGAAGAGCACAAGGGGAGGTGGGGCAGAGCTGGGCAGTGGGCTGTCCAGTTGCTGAGGAGACACTGAGAGAGGCGGCTTTGGGAGCAGGTGTGCATGCTTATAGGCTTAAACTGGGCCAAAACAGTGCATATTTGGCAATGTCTGGAGACATTTTTGGTTGCCAGGACTGAGTGGTGCTGCTGGCATTTAGTGGGTAAAGACCAGGGATACTGCCAGACATCCTACAGTACACAGGACAGCTCCCCCAACCATGAGTCAACAGTCCAAAATGTCAGCGGTGTAGAGCTGAAGAAGTCCAGGCTGAGACTCCGCCACACTTTCCTCACTGGTCTCTCCTTCATCAGGTCCTCCTTTAAGCCATTTTCTTCATTGACTCCTGAGATAATTGTTAACTGACAAACAAATCTGCCTGCAGTTTCTCCATTTCTCAACTTCTTAGTGTACTTTGTAAACTCTCCATGATCTGACCCCTGCCTACCACGTCTCCGGCCCCATCTTCCGTTTCTCTCCTAACTCTCTGCTCCGGCAATACCCGATAATTTTTAGTTCTCTGAGAAAGTCACGCTCTTTTATGCCTCTAGGCCTTGCCCATGGCTCAAGGACCCACTCCCAGGACCCACTCCACCAGCTCTTACTTAATCCTTTAAGACTCTGCCGAATGCCACCTCCACCACCACTTGTAGGTATTCTCATGTCTACATCTTACATTTCTGCTGTCATCTCAAGGTCACAGACGTGATTTTATTAATCTTTGGAGACCAAGGAAAGACCAAGGAAAGACCAAGGTTGACACTCAGGTGTTCAGACTCCAAGTCAAGTTTTGCTCACCAGGCCTCAGGCTACTTGTTGGTGCTGAACCACTTGACCCCTCCAGCTCCCAGTTAGAGAAGAACAAGAGACTAATCAGGCCTGCCTGCCACCACCTTCCTAAGTGCTGCCATTTACTCACAAGCTGAAAGACAAAAGCCCGGCCCCCCAGCATATGTCGGATCAAAAACAAAGAACAAAAAGGAATCTGAAAGAAAGATGCTGGAAACAGTAGCTACTTTGATGCAGGCAACTCTTTGAGGAAGCAACTGAGGACTGAGCCCCCAGCAGGGAGGAGGAGGAGGAGGAGTTGCCCGAAGGTGAATCACATCATTAAGGGAAGGACTTTGCTCACAAGCTGCTAGCTGGGCAGGATTCCAGGGAGCACCAGGAATGGGGGGATGCATTAATCCCATCTCCTCACATCCTGCCTGGGGGCCTTACAATCTGTTCCATTAGGAGACTAAGGATTCCTACAGGAATGGCAATCAGAGCCAGAGATTTGGGAAGGAGGATTATAAGTAAGGGCTAGAATAACATAGTAATTAATATGAGACTATTATTAACAATAAAATGATTTTATAGTTTATAATAATGCAATAATTTAATCAGTCATTATATTGAGCCCAGGGATACAGGAATGCCCAAATCTTGTCCTTGAAATAGTCACTTCTCATGAGGTTCCAATGAGAAATACAAGCACACAGAGGAAAGCAAAACAATGCTTTATTGTTAGCTGGGCTTGGGCTCAAAACTCTGGAATTCTTTAGTCAGCAGATGAGATTATGCTTTCTGCTCAGCAAGTTTTGCCTAAACAGCTTCACGACAATGGCCAATCCAATATACCACCAGCTCCAGAAAGGCTGGAACCAGATACACAAAGACAGTGAGAGAGTGAGCATTTTTCTCCAGCTCCTGGTCTGGAGTTGGCCTGGGAAGCCTGGCACAGGACCAGGACACCATCTCGAGTTTGGCTGCCGTATGGGAGAACACAGGAGAGGAGAGGAGACACTTGCAGGAAAATGATCTTGTGATGCTGGGAGCCTGGCCACCGGGACATTGTGGCTGAAGAGAATCTCAGAGAACATTGGGATCTGACCCCAGAGGGCCGTAGGGCAGAAACGGCAGCTGTGGGAGACCTAGTCTCGCCAGAAAAGCAAACAAACCAGAAGTCAGCACAGGGCCGAACCCTAAGGCAAAAAGCAGTGCTTAAGTGTTTCATTTTGGACCCCAAACAGCTTGCCTACCCACCAGATTCACAGACAGTGTCGGTGAAATCCAATATCAAGGGAGGCAGGTTGGCCCCCATGGTGAACGTTGAAGAAATGACCCTTAGGCTTTCGAGGCTTCTTCAGATATTGGGAGCATTTCACCTCTGCAGTAAGAGGACAATCCTACAATTCAGATGAGTAATTTCTACTACCTTTCTTAAAAAGTCAGTTATGGTACTTTACAGTCTCAGTTTTGCCTTTGGGCTGCTGAACTTTTCAGAAACTTTAAAGCAAGGTGGGAAAGTATTTTTTGAGATGGTAAAGAGTCACAGGGCCATGAACACAGTAGGAGCTCAGCAGGTGTCTTGGACGAGAAGGAAGGAGACCCCAGTCATGGCAAAGATGCCCTGTCCAAATGGCTTCATACCACACAGGACAGTGGCATCAGAAGCTTAGGACACCTCAACCGTCTTCCCTGGCCCTCTCTTCATCCTCTGGAGGGGCGCAGTGCTGGGAAGATCAAACCAGTTTGCATCTTTGGAAGGATCTAGATTATTTTCTTCTCCTGCTGAGCTGTCACTTGCTGTAAAAATGATCATTGATATTCAACCATTATACTTCCATAATCATTAATATTCTTAAAAGGCTCTTGGAAACACATTTATACAAGGCTACACGATCAGTTTCTACATTTACTTTCAATTTAAATAAGGGCTTTAGCCAGAGTTTTGATGTGCTGTTTACTTTAATTACTGTTCTGCCCCTATCTGTGTCTTGACACAGTGTCATTTAATATTTTATAAATTTCCTTTAGCCCATTTTTTTTCCTGATATGTGTGATTCTAAGGAGCTATTGATGCAATTTTTTTTAAAAACTTGCATTTTAAACTTTTCCGAGGCTCTCTGTAAACAAGATGTGGCATGTCTATTGCGTCTCTTCCCCTAGTGATAATGGGAGGGAATAAATAAATCAGCAGACAGCTGCTTTACCAAGCTGGCACAGGGATGCCAGGATGTTTGGCCCTGCCGGGGGCTCAGAGTGACAGCCCAGCAACTCCAGACGAAGCAGGATGCAGCTCAAAAGAAATCAGAGTCGCTTCTAACTGTGTGGTCTGGTGGTTCCGGAAGCACCTGCGAGCCCCACCCCTGAACCACTGAGCCAGAATCTGCATTTTAACAAGATCCCCAGGTGATCTGTGTGCATGTTAAAAGTTGAGAGGCGTTGCACTAAAGGAAATCAATCAGTGGGTGAGAAGAAAACAGGCTTTGTCTCTTTCTCAAAATTCCCAGGCTTTCGTGGGAAAACAAAACAAAACTACTTTCAGGTTCTATGGCAGATGATCAGGGCCAATTCTAAATAAGTACTTTAAATGTTGTTCTGCTATTTGCCCCAAGATTTCTCTCCATTTTTCCATTCATCTATGTGTTCATTTAAGAAATCTTTACTTAGTCTCACTGTGAGCGAGGAATTATGGAAAGCGATAAATAAGACATGGAGTGCTATAGCGGAGGTACGTGCAGTGTGCTAAGGACACACAGAAGTGGAGGCTAATGGAGAGGTCGAAGGCATTTTCATAGAGGAGATTAATGTTTGAACTAATTCTTGAAGGATGAACAGGAGTTCTACAAGTGGAAGAGAGGCGTGGCTGGGAAGATAATGTTAATGGAGGTCAAGGGAGTGACGACTGACAGACATGGGTGTGTAAACATTCAGGACAGGCTTTACGGCTGGATTGGCATATTGTCTTCCATTCCGTCGGCATGGTCCAGATGGTCCTGGATCCAGTCAAGGACGGGCTGACCTGCGTGGCCCGGAGCACACAGCCTCTGCAGCAGTGAGGCTCACAGGGGAGGTTTACCCATTCTTGGGAAGAAAGGGTTTCCTAATCGGGACTGTGGTTGACCGCTGCTGGACAGAGAAACAAGCACGGGGGCCCACAAACTCTTATCGACCAATGCCTGGTGGTGGCTTATGATGGTACCCTTCGCCTCTCTGTAAAATCTGTAAAATGGGTTCCTGTGAAGGTTAGATGGGCGAGAATATGTGAAAGAAACGGGATCTGAGCATGATCATGAATCTGAAATTGATGACTAGAGTAGGAAGGTGAATGACAACAAAGAAAAGGAAAAGAAAAAGGCCAGGTAAGCATTGCTGTGACCCTAGAGCAATGGAGACTTGAGGCATGAATCTTAGAAGGAAGTAGAGAGTTTCCACTGGCCCCATTTCCAGCCTCCTCCGCCTGCTCTGTTGGCACTTAATGTAGAAACTAGGCCCTTGGCCAGCGAAAGATCAATCCTTCCACTGAAGAGTCGCCCTCTCGTGGGGCAGCCCAGATCAGGGATGCGATCTCAGTGATGTGCCTTGGGGATTGGAGGCTTCCTGCAAAAGGGGGCTTTGCAGGTAATAGACAGCTGTCAGGCCTCAGAAAACGGGGAATGAGAGAAGAAGACACAGAAACCTGTAGCTCGGGTTTAAGGACATATTATTTCCTTGTCTCTTTCTGTATGAACTGAAATAAACTGCCCTTTGGGCAGCACCTAACCAAGAGATGACATGAACTCATTGCGAGTGAACAAGTCCAGCTACAAATTACTTTTCCATTTTTTCCCTTCTCATATATGGTGTTTATCGTGGGTAATAGATGAATGGATGATCTTAATTTAATGGCAAAAGTAAGGGGAATTAATTCTGATACTGAAGGTACAAAATAAATACCCTCCTATTTCTAGATCCTGCCCTTCCAGGCATCTGGGAAAGTCTATCAAATATTGCATTTATTAGTTCTCAGTGCTATTTGCATTCCTGATTCAGCTTGAGAATTTTTATGAAACTTCAAGCACAGTACCTAGCATAGAGTAAAAGTTCAACACATGTATTAATTTCTTTCTGTGCATAGCTATTCCGCCTGCTGGTTATCTTTATGTGAATTTGTGTGGGTTTGGTCACAAGAAAGACCGGTTTACTTTCAATTGTAATCATAGCAATAACGGCACCGTTTATGGGCAATCTACTATGTGCCAGAATTTTTATATACATTTTGTCATTTAATTCTCCAATCTGCCCTATGAAATAGGAACTATCATCTTCATTTTCCAGATAAGCAAACTGAGGCTCAGAGAAGTGAAGCAACTTGACCAGTTATAAAAGCTACCATGTAACTGCTAGAGCTAGGATTTGGCTAGTGGTCACCTCTAGCCAACCAGCCCAACTCAAGCTCTTTTTAGTGTTATCTCCTTCTTTTATTTTTTTATTATTTTATTAATTTATTTTATTTTTATTTTTTACACCTATGGCACCTGGTCTTCTTAGGTGGTCACCCATCCAAGTACTAACCGGGCCCGACCCTGCTTAGCTTCTGAGATCGGATGGGATTGGGCTTGTTCAGGGTGACATGGCCATAGACTTCTTATCACCTTCTAAACAGAGAACCTGAGAGTTGGAAGGACTGTCTGAGATCAGCTAGGCCAGTGGTTTTTGACTATGGGCCATTTTGTCCCCAGGGGACATTTGAACAATGTCTAAAGATATTTTTGGTTGTCACGACTAGGTGGAGGGGTGGGTCTCATACTACTGGCATCCAGTAGGTGGAGGGCTGGATGCCACCCAACGCCCTACAGTTCAGTCCCCACAACGACGGGTTATCCTATCTGAAACGTCAGTAGTGCTGAAGTTGAAGATCACTGGTCTAGACCAATCGCCTGATTTTACAGACGACAAAATCGGGTTGGAGGTAGGGTTAAAGGTCATGCTTATTTCACTGGCACAGAGGCCCATGGGGGACCACCATACTTCCTCCAGTCTTTCCAGGACTATCCAAAAGAAAGAACTCAAAGAGTGTGTCCTCCTCTGCTGTCACAGGGCATAGTAGGAAAGGCACTGCCACGTTATCCAGGGAACGAGCGATTTGTCACATCAGAAACCATTATCCTCAGGAGCAGTGCCCTTATTTAGATTTCAGAAAAAAAAGGCTAAAGTTTTCTCAAGTAGTAGGTTTTTCACTTTGCTCTGTCTGGCAATTTTCTAATGCAAATTCGGTAGAATCTGGATGAGAGTGTGCTGAGTTGGGGTGTGCTTGCCAAGGAGAGAAAGAGCGTGTCCTCCTGATTGGGGGCTGGCTTTAGAGACAGCAGTGGCTGTCAGCACATTGGGCTGGGGCCCAGGAGCGGGAGGGAAGCAGGACACCTTTGGGGCAGAGTGTGTGCTGACTGCTTTCAGCTCCTGCCGCAGAGGGTAAGGTGAAGGTGGAGCAGGGTGTGAGCAGCCCCTGCAGCAAACTTATAACCCATCTTTATGCATTACTGCCCAAGCAGCCCCCATGCTCCTGGGGGCCTAGGGGAACGGAGAGAGCAGGGGCCTCTGCGTCACATGTGGACCTGGCAAAGGACCTGGGCAAATTCTCAGCATCTTGAAGTCTCACTTTTTCTCCCAGTATAGTAAGAGCAGTCTAACTAGTGGTGGATGGAGTGAGATGACTAATAAGAACTCGTAGCACGGTGACAACACGTGGGACTCGTCAGCGTATGCTAGCTTCTTCCCCATCTCAGAATCCTCCAGCGGGCGAGGGGGTTTTGGGACATGGAGAACTAGAGGAGACTCTGTATGCAGAATGTCAGTTGGGGAAAGGATGGTTTAAATACACTAGCATACCTAAGGCTTCCGGTGTTCTAGTTACAAAGTGTGCCAGGCCAACAGCTAAGCGCAGGAACAAAACCAGACCTATATCCAAGGTGAGAAGCCTCCAACAGTGCCCCTCTCACCTGCCCCACCCTCACCTGCTCTGGTCCCCTGCCTTCTCTTCAGGAAAGGAGCTCACTCTTGCCCTCCTTGCCCAGAGAGTCCCAGACATGGACCACAGATGGAAAAGGACCTCCCAGAGGAGGCCAGGCCACAGCCCCCCTGGCGTGTTGGTGTCTTCAGCGCCACGTGAGTGTAAGACAGAGTTTATACAGAGCACTAAATGGAGCCCTTTAGTATTCAGGCTGAGTTTCCTGGTTTTTCTAGGAGTGCAGCATTGTGGTTCAATATTTGTTGAGCGGTAATTAATAGCACTTAATCTGTAAATCTTGAGCTTGTTTCTCATTAGTTAAGAAATGAAGTCACCTTACCCAACCCATTTTTGGCTCCTTCCCTCCATCCCTTCCCAGAAATGTCCTTTCCTGTTTTAACTCTAGCAGATTTTAAGAATAGAAGGCCAAAGCAAAGTATTAAAAAAATAAAACCCCAAAAGATGTTTACTGAGGCAGTTACCTTGAAAAAAAAGTTTATGAAAAAAGAAAAAATACAAAGCCCTCCAGGCCTGATCTAAGAAACTCCTTAAAGGCAGAGGAACATTTTGTGTCTTTATTCTTCCAGACAATGTCTAGTAAACAAAGCACCCTCAGCAATACAGTTATCATTTATTAAGTGCCTACTGTGTTCCAGGTGCTTAAATATATCTCTATTTAATTCGTATAACACCTCAGCAATCTCAAAAGGAGAGTATTGTATTATCTCCCTTGTATAAACGAAGGAACTTTCTGAAAGAGCGAACAAGTTGTTCAAGGCCACACAGCTAGGAAGTAGAAGAATGGAACTCTAATGCAGGCTGGTGCGGCTCCAAAGTTGAACACTTCCCACTGCGCCATGTTACTGCTTACTATGTGAGACTTCCACCAATGTGAGCTACCCTCAAAGCATTGGATGATACTCATAATAATATTAATTGACCTCATATTGGCATGGATATGGGCTTCTCTAAAAGTCACTTTATCTTCATCTGCTCTATAGCCTTGTGTCACAGGTGAGCGGGCATTATTGAATTACTTTCATTTTACAGAAGAAGAAACTGAGGCTCTGAGGCATTGAGGGATTTGAAAGATCAAACAGCTCTTAAGTAGTACTCTGCCAGTCAGTGTGCCAGGTGTAAGGTGGCACCTGGGTTTTAAGGCAAGTAACACTTTCTCCCTAGGGAAAATTTCTTGCTGGCTCAGCTGGTCTGTATGATAATATACTAGTAATGTCTGGATTTCAGGTTGGTGTGAGAAGAAGAAGCTAAAGACAGGGTGTGTGTGGGTGCTTGGCAGGCGGGGCAGGCCACGAGTATTCCTGCCACTGGTTTCACGGTGGCAAACACCTATGGTAGAAATGTAGCAAACATTGCAAATCAGACAGCATATATCAGATTTTAAAAACCTCAGGAAGTTCAGGGCCAGCAAATAAAATGTGCTCCATTCTTCCAGAGCTGAGGGGATTGGGCAAGAAGGAGCACTTGGAATTTTGACATTACACTTTGATCAGTTTGACAGGTTTAATATTATAGAAATATTTCATTGTTTCAGTGGAGAAGAGGAAATCTAATCATCCATCCAGCTGAACTTGAGATTTGTCATGAGTCACTGGAGGGGCGGGGGCAGAGAAAGAAAGAGAAAAAGAAAAAAAGCTGATTTAAAATCCAGCTTAACCTGAAGTAATTTGGCCCATTAGTTCAAATAGTGTTCTTCTCCCCGCCTTTTTTTTTATTTAAGTCATTGCTCTATTTTCAAGATATTATTTTTTAAAAGTGGCATCTAATTATGTTTTCTCTCCACATTCATTTTGAGCAGGTAATGAAAGCTACAGTGGGGAGTTCTACTGTGATTAATGGAAGAAAATGCAGATGGTGCTGAATTGGAGCAGCGGTGTAAAATATGGTTTTATAAATAGGATTGAGAGGAACTAACGTGCTCTATTGCTAAACTCAGTGGAGACGGTGTTCGTTCTACTTTTGGTGCTGTAGTCGTCTGGACGTTGTCTGGTGGCGGGGGGAGCCCTCTGGATATCCCAGAGCAGTCTTCAGCTGTCACAATGTGCTCAGTCTTGGGGGTGACATGAAAGTCTCCCACTCATAGATCTCTCTTCTACCCGGGAAGCACTTGTTTATATTTGCAATTTATTCCTGGTAAAGCATTGCTCTCTCCCAGCATCCTCTTTTATTTTGGAAGAGAAGACTAATAAGACAATAATCCTGCAGCTAGTCTGAGACTCCAACGTGGAGGGGCCGGTAGAGAGAGCAGTTGGTGCCTTGATGGAGTAGCGAGGCAAGGAAGGGACTGGGGGCATGGGGCACAAAAATGGGCTGAAAGATAAATTTAGATACATTCTTAAATCTGCCTCACCAGGCTCAGATATATCCTTTTCTTGTTGGGAGCAGAGAAGGTAACCCTTGCTAGATTTACATTGAAATGAGGTCAGGCTACCTGGAAAAAGCCAGACTTGTCGAGCAGAAGATGTACATTGTTCCATGAGAGTCCCCTATGGTATGAGAAATGACAAGGTTCTTGGCAATATCTTTAGACAGTGCTTAATTTGGGCCTGTGTGAGAATAGGGGAAGTGGCAGTTCAGGGAGAAGGTTTCGCCACAAGGAGTTTATTTCTGCAGGCACTGAATGGAAAACCATTCCCAAACATTATGTAACACAAGCCAACTCTCTTTGCAATGGTGGGAAGAGGCAATTCAGGTCAGAAACAAAGTACACTTTCCCTCTGCACAGGCCTCTTTTCTCCTCCTGAGTTTCGTTGCTTGTGTTGTACTTTCTCCTCATCTCCACTTTCACCAGCCCTTTGGAGCACAGGTTCCAGCTCTAATGCAGATCCCACGATGCTACTTACCAACCACCTACCTATGCATATGTATGGAATTTTACTGAGGTAGTTGTAAAGGTTCACCAATTAATCTGCTGGCTTTAGCAGGTCAAACACAATGACTCTTCCAGGGGCTCTGTAATGCAGCTGGATACTGAGCTCTAAGCTCGGGTTCTGCATTAGAGTGTGTGGAGGGTGACAAGTGGTGATGTCTTACATCTAACCAGAGTTCAACAATTACATCAAGATTCTTCAAAGAGAACACCCGAGAGTCCATAATAGGGGCCATGTAATGAATGGGAACGGAGTTTTAGGAAGCAGGTAGGGAAATATGAGTTGAAAACGGATCCTTCGGCAATAAATCATAGAATCTTGTAGGTAGAGAGGAGAGATCCTTACGGATTATCTAGTCTGGGGTTATCATCCTGGGGCAAACATTAGAATTACTTGGGGGAACATGTGAGAAATTCACATTCTAGGGCTTCCTCTTGGAGACTGTAATTCAGTGGGTCAAGGTGAGAAGTTCAGAATCTGATCATCAGGGAGGTCTAATGCTGCTGACATGGAGGTCTTGTGTGGGTCCCAGATGAAGAACCTAGGAAAAGTAAGCGACTCATCCAGTGCCAGACGGCTAGTTAAGAGGGGGCAGAATGAGACTACCATTCCCTGGTCTTTCCATTCCTTTTAACTGTCATCAATTAGCATTTCACTTGTGGTGAAGCTCTGTGGTTCTGTGGATAACAGGGGGTTGAATGGAGGACACTTGGGCGAAGAAGAGAGAACTATTTGGAACACATGCGAAACTCTATTTACACCAAGCTTTAAAATGAACTTCCCATTTTCCAGCTTCGGCTTCCAGAATGCAACCTTAATCTAGTTCATTTGCATAAGCTTTAAAATAAGCCTTTAGAACAAATGTAAATGGATCTTCAAAGAACAATATTATGATGGGTTCAGTGTAAATGACTCAAAAACATATGGACCACATTTCTTGAGAATTTCCCAGAGAGTCATGCTGTCTGTCTGTATATAAAGGAGTTTTATTATAAGGCAAAACTGGGGGTTCAGAGGACGGTGGTACTCATGGAAGGATAACCTCTCAGCGGTTCTGATTTATTTTCGTGCCTCCATGGGCTGAACAGATGACATGGAACAGCCAACACAAAACAGAACTAAATCTCTTCATCAGGCTGAACTTGGATCGTAGGAGCAACTCACATCCCTGATCATGGAACACAGAACACAAATGTCAGAACTGGAAGGAATCAGAGATTCCGTTAAACTTCTCTCACAGTGGGGATGAGGAAGCTGAGGATCAGAGAGGGCAAAAAACTGTCAAGATTACACAGCCAGTATTGGTTGAATTGGGACATCAACCGAGGTATGTCTAACTCTGCATCTTATTTTCCTTTGAACCCATCACCCAGCTGCTAAGAAATCATCTGACGCCAGCTTTTAGAACTAGATAGGCCCAACGCAGCTTCAGGGAGAGGTTAAAAGCCAGAACTTTATTGATCAACAGCTCTGCCACATCAATGACACATCGGTTGCTGGGTAACGTGGCTCCCCTCTGAAGAGGCAAGAAGGTGATTCCAAAGATGATGGATCTGCATTAAGCAAAACCCAATAACAAGGCACTTTCAGGTCAAAGACTTGGTTTGCTGTGGTTTGGAGTTTCTAGGTCAGCTGCTAAGGGGCTGGCCCCTGCTCAGCTTATCTGAAATGAGGCCCTCAGGAAAGACCTCCTCAGAGGGGAGAGTCAGGCAAACCAATTTAAGATCGCCTTAGACAGGAGAGAAGGAGATGCAGGCTTGTTTTCTGCCCAGCATTAGTATCTTACCGTTCAGCTAGGCTGACAGTAAGGAGGAGCTGGCTGTAAAAGCCCCAGCCAGAAGAGATGGCTGGGGGTGGGAGGGAGGCTGCTAACCTTGACCAAGTTATTTAACTGCTGAGGACCTCAGTTTCCCTTTTCATAAAATGGGAGGTGGTGGGTGGACTAGTTTTGTAATGTCAGTCCATGGATAGGTGCTGTCGGCTGCAAATGAAACACCTGAACTGTTTGCTAACAGAGACTCTTGGGCCCGAATTTCAGCCATTCTGACTCAGAAAATTTGTCGTGGTGCCCAGTGACAATCCCATTCATTCACTCACAGGTATTTACTGCACATGCAGGATATGGTCTGAATTCCGTGCTAGGTACCGAGGATATAATTATGAATGCATACTGTGTACAGAGCACTGGAGAAGGCAACTGGAGCACATAATTCTTTAAAGAATTCTTGCCTGATGAATGACTGTATAGTATTACATATGTGGGCTCTGGTCAAATTTGGGTTTGAATCTTCACTTTGCCGCTTACTAGCTTGTGACCTTATTTATGCAATTCACCTAACCTCTTTGATCTCATCCGCAATACAGGGATATAATTATGGCGCCTACCTTATAAAAGCATTGTGATGATTACAACAGATAATCTGGCTGAGTTGCTTAGCGCAGTTCCTGGAGCGGAGCCAAGGCTCACCAACAGTAGGTACACGCACAGATTCCTAGGGTTTCTCAGGAGCATGTGTGGCTTGTGTGTGAGTGTGCAAAACACATGCAGGCAGGCATGTGCAGTGTCTCTGTACCTTGGAATAGATTCAGTGACGGGAAAGACCTGCACTTCTGCTTGGCTCATCAGGAAGGGCCTTGCAGGAGAAGTGACATTTGATTTGGGACTTAATGATGGATGGAATCTTGATAAGCAGAAATGGAGATGGGTAGAGAGCCCAAGAAGGTGGAAGTCTTATTTGGGGAAATAGTGAACAGGCCATTTGTTGAGAGAGTCTTGGTGGGGAGGGCCTTGAGTGCCAGGCTAAAGAGGTCCTTTAGTCAAAGGACACGATTGGCATCAGTTTCTCTTTTGAAACATACCACCTGAGTTTTTTGGGTAAGGCAAGCCTTTTGATAAATATTTGTTGAATAAGTGACTCAGACATTGAGCAGGAAGCAGACTTTCTGGAAAGTTCATCTTGAGAAGACATGCAGATCAGAGAGGAGGGATGGGAGGGTGGAAGCAGGGAGGCCAGAGCTGTCATAATATTCTGAATGTGGGTGACAGGCTGCTGCACTAGAGAGGGTCCAGGAGGAATGGAGAGGATGGAAGCAGTGCCAAGCCTCGGTGGCTCACTAGAGAGGAAGGTGTGGAAAGAAGAGGCAGAGACTTCAGTTTCCAAAATGTATTATCTGGAAGAAAATTAACGCCATTGGGTCTACTAAATGGAGCTGAGGAAGAGGACTCAGAGCCTTTCCTGACCCTCCATACTACGTCAGGGTTCCCAGTCCTGTGTCCCATGGTGCTGGCAGAAGTGTCTGTTGGACAGAAAGGACTCAATGAACGTCACTCTTATTATTGTTATTTATAACAATATAACAGTATAAATAACAGCATTGCAAATTTCTCTGCTAGAAGGTAGGCTTCATGAGGCAAGTACTATGTCTGTCTTGTTGCCCTCTATGACCCCAACACCTAAAATCGTGAGTGCCACATAACAGATGCTAAATAAAGATTGATAAAATAACTTAGCTGGTTAACTGAGGAAAGTAATTGACTCTGTTTGAGGCATATTAGGTTTGAGGGAATGGGCTCTGTCTTGGTGGAAATGTCCTCTGGGTAGTTGAATATTATGGGTTAGAGGTCCAGTTTAAAGTGAGAGATCTCTGATCACCAGTGGACACCCTCTGCCATCTCAGGCATTCACTCTGCCTCTGGCCATCTTTTTGAGAGGATCTCATGGAACTTTCTCCAAAATCACCCTTCCACTTTCCCACTCTCCCTGTATCCTGATTCTTGAGCTGTGGTGATACCTCTGTGACACAGAATGGCCTCTTTTGTCTAAAGAAAATGACTATAGAAGAAAATGACTATAGAATTGCAGGCTTCCAAATGAAGCTTTGAGGTACACCCCATAGCAATTCAAAAGGAAAAAAAAAAAAGAGAGCGAGAGAAGCCTGAATAATACCTTAGCTCATTAAAAACAGCATTTGGTTTACATTTCAACAACTGAAAAAAAGGACAGAAATGAATTTTACAATGCAGCCATGTGGGCTGAGACCGGTGAAACAAGACCATGATGGGACACGGAAAAAGAAAAAGAAAAGAAAAGAAAAATAAAGAAAACAAAACCCAAACAAAAAACTCTGATAACTGGCTGTGTCACAATAAATACTCGATATATTTGGTATGGTGATTTCCAGCGGTTCTTTGTTTCTCCTACTGAATTCCCAAATACTTGCATGAAAACAAGCTTACAAGGTCAAAATCAGAGACCAAGGAGATAACAAAAAAAGTATCTGGCAGCCTCAGGTGGTCTAACTACTGAAATTCACTTCGCGGGAGGGAGGCTAATGTGAGAGCTTAGCCTGCAGTGGCCCTCTGGGTTCTTCTGTCCACCTCATTGCTTGACACAATCTAGGTTTTCATGGCTTCACAACTCACCCCCACGATGCACAGGCTGCTTGGACTTGCAAGGAAAGAACCAGCTGAAAGTTCCAGAGGCCTTTGTACCAGCCCCAGCCTTACGCCTGAAAAGGACAACATTAATGGTCACCACTACCAGCCAATACTCTGCTTGGCCTCTGGGTAGCTACTGATGCTGTCAGGTACCCTGCCATTCTTGAGCATTTGGGGATGTGAATAAGAATAATGGTCCCTTACCCTTCACCAGCCTATGGTTTGGTAAAAGAACAGGTACATAAAACAAGTAGATTCCACACAGTGTGATATGTATTGTACAAGGAGTTCCAGAAGTGTGAGGAGAAGGTGATTAACTCTGCTTGCTGCTGCAGGATCAACTTCACGCAGGAGGTGGCAATAAGTCAAGACTCCCAAATTCATAGTTCTAGCCCTGGCCTGCCTCTACTCTCTTGAACTCCGCACTGGAGTTTCATATGATTTGCCAGCCTCTACTGGTATATCCTGCAGATACATCAAACTCAAGATTTTCAAAAGTAAGCTCCAAACTCCACGCATCGCCATTACCAGCCAGCCACCTAGTCACCCAAGCTGGAATCCTCAGAGTGATCTTGGACCTCTTTTTTTTCCCCCTCACCCAACCACTGATGACTATATCTCTGTGAAAGTTCTGGCCTGCCTCCTTTTATGTTACCATGATCGCTACCCAAGTTCAGGCCCTCGCTGTCTCTAACCTGTAATATTGCAAATGTTGCAATCACTTCCCAAATCATTGGGAAAAACTACGTGCAGAGAGCAGAGAAAGGACCCCAACACCCCTTTCTATGTGCCACAGAGTTGTTCTTTGCAGAGGCTGCTCTTGGTGGCCCTTGCCGCCTAGAGTCCTGTGGTCAGCCTGAAGCCACTCCTGAAGAAGGGCTTCGCCCTATTTTTCTGTCCCTCTGGCCCTGGATGTGGCCTTCCCTGATGACTTTCCACTGTTCTGTGTCTCATTCTGCATTTGAATCAAGTCTAGCGTGGTGGCCCCATAAAGCAGGGGTCCCCAGCCCCAGGCCACGGACTGGTACCGGTCGGTGGCCTGTTAGGAACCGGGCGGCAGGCGAGTGAATGAAGCTTCATCTGTATTTGCAGCTGCTCCCCAGCGCCAGCATCACCACCTCAGCTCCACCTCAGATCATCAGGCATTAGATTCTCATAGGAGCACCCGTCCCTGGTTCCCAAAAAATTTGGGGACCGCTGCCATAAAGGACCGCTTCATTAGTAATCAATCTTCCTGGTGATGGATTTATCTGCTCCTTGAATCTGGTGAGGTTGAGCTTTGAAGGCAAAACCAGGAAGTCACTGCAATTCTGAATTGTTTTATGCCATTCCAGTTCTGGCAATTCAAGGGAGACCTAGGGCCCTCTCATCTTGGGGAGAGATGCTGCCTTGGTATTTTTGGCCTTCCAGGCGTGCAATCTCGCTGTCTCACTGTCCACTCGCTTTTCCTCCCTTTCCCAATAAACTGCTCAGGCTTCCGTGGCAGAAGACAGTGTTAGCCCCAGGAAGCTGTGAAAGCAATAAAAGAACTAAATGTTTTCTAGGTCACCGCCTGATCAAGTCCCCACTTAAATAATAATCTTGCCATTGCATTTGCAAAACCCCAGACTCAGGCCCCAAAAGGTTATTTCATCAATAATTCTTGAGCTTGCCTACGGCTAAAATTATTCCCAGCAGCATTTCAGGCTATCTCTAAACAGGCTCTGTGGAGGAGAGGCCTGGTTCTGCTCAAGTACTTAGGCAGGAACCATTAATATTGTTGAAGGGGGAGGCGGGGCAGGAGGGGGAGGAAGTGTGTGTGGTGGGTAGGACTGAAGAGGATTCTTCCAGAAGGGGGCAGGTAAGGGAGGCCACGGCAGATTCGGCCCTTGGTTGGGTGCCTGCTGTCTGACAAGGAAGCTGCTTTTCGTGTTTATAAATGTGGATGAAACCAGGCCAAGTGTGCCATCCAACGTCATGATAAAAAGTCTCCCACAAACCCAACTCTGCATGGGGTCTCTTTGCAATCTACAGCCTCCAGCCGCTCCAGGGCTGTGTGCTACTCTGCTGTTGAAAAGGCTTCTTTGATTTACTCAGCGTATTTACCAAGCAATTTGCAAGAGCAAGTAATTATTCCTCAGTTCACTGAATCATAGGTGTGGGGAAACACTTAGGTCATCGAATTTGACCTCCATGTAGCCTTCCTGGGCCTCCTTGGACTTGTGTTCCTTTTAGCATTTAATCTCCTCCCGCCTCCAGCCTCGACAGCCCTGGAGCGCTGCCACTTCCCCAGAGAGCCCAGCCCTTCGCCCAGTTGCTTCTCTCAGCTCTGCTTTTTACTGTTGTGCTTTTCATCTCTCTCTCCACGCTGAGGGCTATTGCACCTTGTCCTCCCGGCTTTGGAGATTGTGATTAATTCCCTTACTTCATTTATACTGTTTTCGTGGAGGTATTTATAGACCGTGATTGTGTTCCCTCGGAGCCAGATCCTTTCTCAACTATATAAATTTGGCTCCCTCTCTCTCAACTGATACGACTTATCTGCTAATCCCTGGAACATTTGTAGGTATTTATGTTTGGTTTGAATTTTCTACACCTGTGCTAAACTGCACTGACTCGCCGTTGCTCAAGTCACCCATTCCTCGATATTCAATGAGAAAGTCTCACTCCCATTCTTGCCAGTTTTCTCTTGAGGACACCAGCGGCTGAAAACCAGAAAGATCGTGCAAGGGGAGAGGAGGTTAACAGATGGCTCATAATTATATTACAAGAGCATCTCCAAAGGAAATAGGATCATTTTTCAAGCGACTTCTTTACCCAAGTACTCTGTTGCAATTCTCCCTCCTTTAACAAGAAGTCCTTTTTTTTTTTTTTAAATGTCAACAATTATTTCTCCAAGAAAGAAATAAAAGAAAACTTCCAAATAGTCTTTACAGGCGAAAGGAGACAAATGAAGGGAAGGGAGCGAGAGAGTGGGAACTTGACCGTTGTGATCATTTCCACATCTCTACCCTTGATGTGTGCAGTCCGGCTGGTGAGCCTGGGAAGAAGTTAGGTTTATACTCATCAACTGTCTGGGCCATAGAGGACCCGAGAGACCTTAGCTTAATTTCATCTTCTACATGAGGAAACCTAGTCAGGACTGTGTTGTAGAACAAGTGCCCATTTTGATGTCATGGGCCTTGGGTTCTATTGTCTGCTCATCTGTTGACCAGCTACCGGGGGTCCTTGATTACATTCCCCAATGTTACCAAACCTCAATTTCCTCATCTGCAAAATGAAGGGTGTGCTATCTACCTTGGGCTTACTGTGGATCTTGATGATAATGACTGTAATAAATAAGTCTCAGGCACATGGTAAGCACAGAATAAATGATAATTGTTATTGAGGCATAGAACAGTGAAGTGACCTGCCCAAAGTCACCTGGGTTACTCTGGAGCCAGACTGTGGGCTGTTTACTTCTCAGTTCAATGCATCTAAGACGGTGCTACCTCCTTGATATCTACCCCATTGAATACACCCTATTTCTTGAAGGTGCCAAGGAAAACGTTTTCAGTTGTGCCACACTGGCTGTAAATGCTCGATGCTCTATGCTCAAATTTGGAGGGGCTCAAAGCCCACACTGAAGCTTCCAATGAGGGCAGCCAGAGAGGAGCACTTCTATCTTATTATATCCTCCTTGGAAACGAGGTTTGGCTGAGAGAGACTTATGCATGTGGTGTGAACTTGCCAGTGAATGTCGCAGCAAGGCCTGTTAGAGGACTGCGGGGCTGGAGCAGAGTCACCAGCCCAAGTCGGAATGGGAGAGATTTCATGAAACTTTTTACTAGAGAAGGC
The DNA here is from genome assembly GCF_000151845.1 of Pteropus vampyrus. Classification (NCBI taxonomy): domain Eukaryota; kingdom Metazoa; phylum Chordata; class Mammalia; order Chiroptera; family Pteropodidae; genus Pteropus; species Pteropus vampyrus. The sequence continues at coordinate 1,632,236 of NW_011888911.1, read as the reverse complement.
CCAGGTACTCTGCTGGGTGATTTACGAATACCATTGAATTTCACCTCTCTCTCTCCATACCAGGAAGTAGGTGTAATGTTTTTTTCTTCTATAGATAAGGAAGTAGAGGCTCAGATACACCACATGAATTATACAAGCCAGCAATTGGCAGTGTAGCATTTGAACCCAGGTCCTTAGTGATCGATGATCATCTCTTTCCCTTTTCATGAGTGTGCTAATAAAATAAATAGCGGCCACCACTCCCTCTAGAGATGGCTTTCGTTTATGTGGCACCTATCTCTAAGGAGCTAAAAACGTCGATAGATTTTTATAAATCCAGTTAAGTTTGTTATCTTAATATGATCTTGTCTAGTTTCTTCGTATGGATGTGTGCGCATGTGATTTAGACAGGGAAATTAATTTGGATCATTTAGACCAAACACATTTTATCTTATGTCTGTGCTGTAAAATTTACCAGAAAATTGATGAAACTTCAATTCACGTTGACAGTGTAGACAAACTGTCTGAATGCATTCTGTAGAATGAGACAACCGTTCTACTCAGCTCATTCAATCCACTCACCCTAAGTCGAAAATGCCCCAGGAAGCAAACTGTCTCATTCACAAAGGTCTTCAAGGACAACCTGCCTCAGTAAAACCATCTCCTTGTCTAACAATTTTTCACAGCCAGAAAGTTCTTATACATAATCAGAATGTCTATTGCTTTGAGCAAATCACTTTTCCTTCTGTTCCATTCTTGCAAGCAATGGAGAACAGCTGGGAAGGTTTCAATATCTCTATTATGAACTTGAAAGCTGTTTTAAAAACACTGTTCAAGTGTCTCTTCCGCTGGCTAAATAAACTTGATTCGTTTAGTATTTGTTACAGAGAGCCATCTTTTCTACACATCCAACCCTTTGACAAGAGAGTTACAATAATTTTGGAATGTGAGATCTCAGAGGGCAAGAGTGATCAATGATTACAGAGCTATATAAAGTAATTATTACAATATTTGCTTCAAGTGGATACTTATTAAACATTTTTGTTTAGTGAGAAAGAGAAAAGAGTGAGAACTAGTGCTAAATTCCATTGTCTACCAGAATATAATAAGAAAGCCAGAGAGGAAACAAATTGAAAGGGTAATGTGAAAGAAGATAGATGGAAAAAGAGAGACAAAAGTCTATTCTCCTCAATTTGTATTATCTGTGAGCAGGGTAGGCAAGAGTATTACAGTCGGTCAGAATGTGGGCTTGAGAGCAGGAAAGAACTGGTTTTAAATCCCTACTCTGCCTAAGTGTGTGATGTTGATCAAGGTGCATCTCCTTGTAGTTCAGTTTCTTCTTTTGCAAAATAGGGACAGTAACAGTTACCCCTGAGTTGTGAAGATGAAGCAGGATACCCTAAACATTTCCCAGTCTCATGGAAGGTGTTCAAAACATTGTAGCTCTTATTCTCTTACTCCAGGAAGCTGGCTATGCGGTCTTGTCTTTTGAAACTATCTCTAGGAGTCTCCTCACTTTTGGACTGTGAGGAGACTCTTAGAGATAGTTTCAAAAGACGAGACTTGAGATTTCTTTCCCCAGAATTGAAAAGATGGCTTTAAAGAATGTCAGGATTACTTTGGCACTTATGAATTCAGGGGATCCTAGGCGCTGACTGGCTGGTGAGTTAATTATATAGCTGCAGAACTACCATTTTCATTACTGTGCTAATAATAATGATTGCATTATAACATTATCCTTATAGCAGAATAAGCCCACTGGGTGTTGTACCTGAAAATGGACACAAGACGAGATGACAGAACGCTGAATCTTTTCAAGTTTGAGTACAATTTACGAGTATCTATTGTACAAAGTATCATTGTTATAATGATTACTATTTTTTTCTCCAAAAGGTTCACATGTTAAAAGAATGCAAATTCCATTTCTCCTGACAAAGAAATCTAAATCCATGGATTCGCTTAGCTGTATCGCTGAAGGAGAATTCACCTAAAGTAGAGAGCATAAAAAAAAAAATTGATACTACATGTCTCTTCATGGATTTTCGGAGAAAATGGGTGAGGCTGGGATGGATGGTGTTGGAAGCTGAGCAGATGTTGGTATAAACACTCTGCTTGCTCTGAAACATGTGCTCTTTGTTAAAGGAGGTAGCAATGAACTATAGGAAACTGAGCTCTTGTGCTCTTCCACAGTCTCTTGTAATATTGAATTCTGTTTTAGCAGAAATGCTTTGGGGTTTTCATGTAGCCAGTGGGTATGAAGCAGAAATGTAAGCCCTCCACAAATGGTTCTGCCTTCCTCCAGTCAACATTCAGAAACATGAGGTTAGTGGACTTGAGGAACACCCTACGTTCAATAAACCTGCTCTATACAAGAAGAACAGGAAAAAAACTCCCCAGGATGTAATATGTTGGTAAACGTTTGCCTGCCCACTCTTCATGCCAGAGGAGGCCTCTCAACTCCAAGTGACCGGCATCAGAGCACCAAAGATCCCTCTGCCTCCAAGGAGCTTTAGGCCTTCTCTCCAACTCACAGTCAGCAGGCTTTCCAGAACCAGCCAGGAGGGTCCTTCCATTATCTCTAGGAGCCAAAATGCACTTCCTGCATCATGGGGTCACAGGGCCCCCCTTCCCAGTTGTCCACACTTACAAAAGCAAGTTGGTAACCCAGATGAGTTAGGAAAAACAAGCAAAAAAGACTATAAAAGAAAAGAGGCAATTAAAAAATAAAATTAAAGACAATTGCGGGATATAAATCTTCTCCCCAGCTCCCCAGGTGAAATGTTTATATTGATTCATTTACTCAATAATGGCTCACTTTCTCATTTCTAGCTCAGATTATATTAAGACCTTGTGAAAGGCTACAGTTGGGAGCATAACCTGATAAGGCAGAGGGCTGAGAACCTGGGTACATGATCTGAGCTCCTGCCTGGCATCCCAGTTCCCCTGAGGAGACCAAGTAAATCCCATCACCACCTGTCTCCTGATCTATAGAATGGGGATCATCACATCTGTTCCTCTTATGATGTTCCATGCATCTTCATTACACGCTTGGAAATGATTAGATAGAAGGGTCCACAGATAGTATTAGTTTTAATGATAATGGTCTTAATAAATATTTATGCCAATAAAAGACTATAAGGTGTTGGAAGAATTTGCTTGTGTTCCATTTAAGACTAGAACTGAGAAATGAAGGGAAGCACCTACCTTGTCACTATTTGTCTTTCTTAGTTAACGATGTAAGATATATGATGGCTGCTAAACAATTTGGTGGCAGAACGTTATAAATGAAGCCTGTTTTCCCTGGAAACTGCATAACCATTTGAATTAATTTAATTTGAAATATCAAATTAAATTAAACTGTAGCATAATCCCCAAGGGAGAGCATATTTCATTTGCAATATCTTTTGATAGAGTGTTCCCTGCCAAAAGTTTTGCTTTGCATCTGGCTACAGATCTAAATTTATTGCATTAGCTTGGAGAAGACTTTTAATAGAAAGCAAGATAAAAAGAAAACTTGATGGAAAATAAAGATGTTTAGTGCCGAAAACAGCATCCCCAGAACTTGCTTCTTTAACTTTATGCTCTCTGGATGTCCATCTCTAGTCTTCAACTTGAACCACATAGCTGGGTTGGATAGGTAGGTGGAGGACTTTCTTTTGATGGTACTAATTAATATGTACAAAAAAATATCAAAAGAGGATGGACACAATCTACTTGGTTTAAAGGCTATAAACTAATTAATGTCTTTATTATGTTGAAGGAGATAAACATCTGAGAAGTAAAGAACAGGGATAAGAAATTAAAAAGGTCACCTTTAAGGTCATGGGGTATCTGTGTGTTTAGGGGTGTCAGGTGACTGCTGTGTTCTTCCTGAGTTGTCTCCCTTTCTCAATAATTGCTCCTCTAAGTGCAGTTTTCTACCTGGGACTACAGGTTAGAAGGAGAGGAGATGGTGAATCCTAAAATATAGGTCACCCCAAATCAGCATTTAGGAAATGACTGGTCTCTTTTTCCATGGCAAGACATTGAAGAAAATTGCACCGAGCAGCTGCCTGAAAGTTGATGCAGTGGGAATAATCTAGTTCTTCCTAGTGAGCAAATACACAGCAGGAGAGGCAGTTGTGAAGGGGAATGTTTGCTTGAAACAAACAAGCCTGGCCCTTTAAGGAAGGTGTGTGCGGAGCTTAAATTGAGCTCAAAGAACCCAGATAAGAATATCTTAATCAAATAAAAAAAGCATTAGGCTTTAATCTCCAGCACTTTAGTAACCTCCTAGTTTGTTTTAAATCTTGATTGGAAGAATTATCCTGACAAGAAAATTAGTAGTAAGTCAATAAGCCTGTGGCCCAAAGATAGGGCATTAAGTAACCAGAGGGAAAAGATTTATTCCAGCCCAAGGCCCTCGCTGGCCCTCCAGCAGCCACAAACACAGACTTGCAGGTGGTCCACTCCAGATCCTGTGCACTGCAGTGGTGGCAAAGTTCATTACGATTTTAGCCAGGAGGCCCTGAAGTGCAGGTAATCATATTTAAAAAGATAAGGAACACAACAAGAAAAGAACCCTGCTTAGTGAAGAAATTCTAATTTTCAGTAGTTGTGGGTGGAGAATCAATACTACTCTCCGATGCTAAACTAGACTTGATAAAGCCACCTCCTCACCTGCTCTTTAAAAGAGAAAAGCACCAGAAAGTTTGAGAGAAAGAAGGCCTGCAATAGGAAGAGATGTGCATGCTGACAGTCCTCCCTGAGCACACATGCCCCCACCCCCACCCCATTCCTGTCGCTCCAGAGCTTCCCCCGGAAGCCAGCTAATTCCAGCCTTCTCTCCTTGTTAGAGTGTTTCTCCCTGACACTTCAAGTCGCTCTTCTCCATGCCGCTTATTTGCATTTTTTTTCCACCCTTCACTCCTTCTCCATATGTGTGCTCACCATCTGCCACTCAGATGTGAAGAGAGAGATAGACAGGCAGCTGGATAGACAGGGAGAGAGAACCCCTCACCAGCCTTGATGACCCAGCACCCAATGTTGGTGCCTCACTCAGGAATATTAAATTGCATCTAGTTGTTATCTTGATATAAAGTAAAATTCTGTTAATTGACGAACAATGGAAATGGTGCTTTCTTATACTTTATCATTATTTAAGGGTAACAGTTTTAGACATATTGGGAGATTTCTGTTTTAATCACCAGTTATGTCTTTGGCCAATAAAGCTCACATTGTTAACATTAATATATACATATTTATGATGAAGCTAGACATAATTAAGTAGAATGTTCATAGTAACCATACTGATAATTATTCAAAATCAGGTCTCCCTGATGTTCTCCAGCAGCCTACTTCACCTCCAACACTGCCATAAAAATCGTGAGCTGCAGAGCTATTATGTCACTCACCCCATATTGAAATGAAAACTCTTTAGAAAGGTCAATCAAATGTAATACATGATCAATAGAATGATAGCGAATGACTTAATGTATTGCATTGAATGTCAACTGTGTTCTAAAAACTCTAGTTTTGGTGGAGTTCTTGAAGAGGAAGGGGCTTTCAGGAAAATATGGCAGGTTCCTCAGAAGGGGTGCCCTCTGGATGATCAGGCCAACAGCTGACCAAGACCAGGACAAATGTAGTGTCAGTCCAAGCCCATGGAGTGCCAGTAGTATTATCTCACATCCTTGGAAGAGAATGGAGCCATCTGTCATCTTGGCCTTAGCAGTTAAATGCAACAGGTTCCCCAAGGAGAAGGGGGCTACAGCTCTGGAGGCGGCAGAGGAAACAAGGCAAAAATAAAACCTTTCCTTTGGGTTAATCTGACAACTGCCCTCTCTTCTACCTCCATTCAGATGTGTCTGTGCAGCTTTCCCCTTCCTTTCTTTTGAGCAGTGTGTACTCTGAATTCAGTTTGGGATGCATCTACATGTTCCTGCCAAATTCGCTCGTGGCATCCTGTGTTGTCTCTCTTCAATTAGATTATAGGCTTCTCAAGGTGCGTGCTTCTCCACCTTTTAGTCCTATAATGCCTAAGCAGATCTGGGCAGGTGCTCAGGAAAGGCTTGCTGAAAGAAGGGCTCAAAGAATAAATCTTTCAGAGCTTTATGGCAGGGAAAAATTGGTGGTACTGTGATCTGTTTCTTGCAGGTACTGCTTGTACACAAGGCATTGGTTTCTTTGAGTGCCTGGCCAGACACAGCTACTGAGACACAGGGGTCTGCCTCCAACCAAATGCGGCTCCAATTCTAACATTTTTATATGCCATGTTACACACATCATTTCTGAACCTCTCAGAAGCCCATGCATTTCTGAGCATTGGCAATCAAGCATAAAGTTCTGGGGCAAGCTGTGAAATCTCTGAAATGAAAATCAATTCCATCTCCATTTCATGGGGACTAATGTGGCATTTACAACATAAACAATCACTTCTGTTAGGGAGGAAAATTAAAAGCTGTGCTACATAAAGGCACAATGTTTAAAGTTCTGGTGGAAATGAGCACTTGGCTTTGAGATGATTACAAAAGAATTGGAAAAAGGAAAAAAAAAATGAAAAGGGAGGAAAAGAAAAAGCCAGCCCCAACAATTCAGAAGTGCACAGGTTTCATAACATAAATTTGCTCTGACTGACGCCATTGGCCTCGGCTCAGACCTCTGGCACAAGAAAGAAAAACCTTGGGCATTTCCTAAGTAATGAGAAGAAGGCGTTTCAAGGGCTCATGAAAGTCACGGCCACGTCCTTTCCTGATAGTGGTAGAAGACAGAGGGATTTTCCGATGGGATAGGGCTCAAGACCCACATGATGGCAGTGAGTCCAGTGATTTTAGGGTCCTCCCAAAGTACAGGTCTCTCGAATCCTTAATCTGGTCATATTTTATTATATCAACCTTAGTTTCCCTGTTGTTACAATAGGGTCTCATGAGTTTCTTTCTGTGCGCAGAATCCTAAAGGTTCCAAGGTGAAATATAAATGAAAGGCAGGAAAAGGAGTCTGTTAGAAGCTAAAAAGCCTGGAGTTAAGCCTGGCTTTTCCACTAGCTAATCAAAGAATTCTAGGAAAGGATTCTAACCTTGGATGACTCAGTTTCCTTATCTGTAACTGAGAAGTTAGACCACGTGATCGCTAAAGAAGATTGGCTCTGAAGTTTTTATCCCTCTCTTATTTGGCATTGGACTACAACCCTTCGGTTGGCCTCATTTGCATGGATGGTGGGGAAAGATAGAAGCTGTTGCCAATCAGGAGGAGCTCGTTTGCATAATGGTTGTGATTCGCTAATTAGCCAGAAAGACTTCCAGTACAGCCACGGCAGGGAGGCACCAGGGTTCCTGCTGTGACATTCTTTAACCCTGCTCCTGGTTTTGGCTATTAAGACTCTCAAAGTGCTAGCCAGTAAGGAACTGACTTTTCTATAAAGCTGCCCAGACAATTAAGAACATTAGCATAAAGGAATCTTTCTCAATTAGTTATTATTAGAGTGGGCTGAAAATGCCGTCTTGCAGTCTTTTAAAGATTTTTATCACAGTACTATGTTTGTTGTATTACCAGTGTCACATGTACATTCTCATTCTATTTTTGTTCTGCATCGAATAGTTCGTAGTAATACTATTTTGAGGGGTAGTTATTTCCGTACTGTTTGAAGAGAAGTCAGATGAATTTCAGATACAGGCAGACTTCGTTAATTCTATGGTGAGCACAGGACAACCCAAGGAATGGCTCGTGTGCATATGGCAGCCAATCATCCCCTCAGACAGCTTGATTTGCCTGAATCAAAGAAGCAACTTGTTAGGCATTCCTTGCCCTCACCCCAAAGCGCTAATCACCTTTTCAAGGTAGAAGATAGATGGAAAACACAGCACAAATTGCATGCCGTAACCCCAAAATGCTAATCAATTTCCAACATCTAAATTATGACTTGAGACCTTGCATGATAAGGTAAGAAAACAGTGTCTGTGCATACAGAACTATTATTTACCAGTGTCAAAAATAGCTATCACATTTGCATAACTGTGGGGCTAGATGACAATTTCTCCCTCAAAACTGCTTCTGTGGCAGAAAAAGCTTTGACCAATATGAAGTGTGTCATGTAGTTATTTTTTTTAACCCTTACAAGATGGAATGGGACCTCTTGGAATGAGATATTTGAGTGTTAATTTGGAAAACAGAAGTTACCTGAGAAAACAATTTACAGTGCTTCTTTATATTTACTTCAAGTGCATTGGGTGCCATCTCATGTGAACCGGCGGCCTCCAAAGTGGGTCGTGGGCACCCCAGGAAGTCATTTAACCCTTTGGGGTGCAAGGAGAAAGAATTTTATCTCTTCTGTATTGTCTATTTGGCAGATATGGGTTTTCATTTCATGCATCTAATGCATTAGAACTGGAGTACACCCATATAATTTACATAGAAAAGCATATATTCTGGGTATATGCTAATTTTTTTTTTTTTTTTTTTTACTGTTGAAGGTTAGTGATAAAAGTAAAACCTTTGGCAATCATTTGTAGACAACACATATTGTGGTACTGACCAAGAGGATAGCCTGCTTTTAAGGAGAATTTTCTAGAAAGAAAAGCTCATTAGCTGTATCTACAAACATACTGTTAGGGACGGTGCTTCTGACATAAAGAAACCCCACTGTAAGCATTGCACATAAATATATTTAACATTTTATACACCTTTCTATTCAGACAGTAAAGACATATGTGTTTCTAAAGAATGACCATTATCAATATAGTCTCTCAAAGTGAAGAATGATAGATTCAGTTCTCTTTCAGGTAGGGAAATACATCTGGAGTAAGACAGGATAAAGTGTTTTCAGAGAAGAATGGCCACAATGGAGAAGTAGTAGGAAATAATTCCAGCTAAGCCAGCCTGAAGATAGGCCTAGAGTCCTTATACACCCTATGCCAACCCCACCCCTACCCCAGGACTCCCTGCATAGACAGAAAGACCTGCTGAGATTTCCCACGCAACAGGTTTCTGTGTAGCATGTTTCTCTTTATCCTCAATAGCTTCTGCTCTTGTTCCTCATTCATTCAATTGCAAATATTTACCAGGTATTTAAGGTGTGCTAGACATAATTCTGACAATCCTGAGATTCTCGTTTCCTCTGTACTCCTGCCTGGGGGTCACCTGTGGGTCTCTGTGTTGGAATTTTGAGAGGCTACCGACTCACGGCTCCTAGTTATTGTTCATTGATCCCCTATTGAGAAATCTGGATTATCAAATATGTTTCAAACAGAGCTCGAACAGCAGGACGAGAGATGAAGACTCTCAGAGAGAGCAGGAGCTTTCCTTGCCCAGCCTGTCTACGCTGTCTTCACTTCTTCCTGGCAGCCGGATGCTTCAGAGTGTGACATCCTAGTGTGTTCTTACGGTTTGCATTTCTGAGGACCATCAACAACTATTCTATTCAGAATAGAACTGAATAGAACAAGAAGGAGGTTCTATTTTTGAGAACCTCCTTCTTGTTCAATCTTGAGTTTGATGCAAGAGTGATTCAAAGAGACACCTAAGTAAGAGTCAGTGCCTATTCTCAGCCATAGTTGGAGGAATTAGTGCCACACAGGGGCACAAGCACATGGCAGCACATGGGGAAGTGCTAGGGCTGTGTTCAGGATCTGCTAGAAATCAGGAGGCCATTTACATTAGAAAAGCCTAGGACTTGAAGTCAGACCATCATGAGTCTAGCCTTAGCTCCATCATCAACTAGCTGTGTGGCCTTGGGCAAACTACTTCCACCTTTGAATATCAGGTTCTTCATCAATAAAATAAGAATGATAATATCTACTGATAGGATTGTCTTGAGGAGTAAATGAGTATGCAAATGCCTTGTAAACTAGAAAGTGCTGTACACACTTTAGCAAGTACTATTAATAGAGGGTGATTACTCTGGTTTGGGGTGGTTAGAGAAGGCTTTATTCTGTTGATACCCTTTAGGACCAATATTTTAAAATGTAAATGGAAGTGAGAAGCTGAAGCTCACATCCTCCACGTATTCCTTGTTGCTGGACTGTGGGATGTGGCCCACTTTCTCCAACTTAATCCTTCTTCTGTAGAGTCTGCTAGAGTTTGGAATCCCTGTCCTGACCAGTTGGAGACGAATAGAATCTGGGCAGAAATGGGGTTGACCGGGGCTCAGGGCCATGCAAAGCCTAAAGGAAGAGGGATGGTAAGCAGCTTGTCAGAGCCCCACACTCTGTCCAGGCAAAGGTTACTGACAGATCTCCCAGGAGGCTCACTGGAGGGGACCGTGGTGTGTTGGCCTTTCAGGAGAGTTTCTTATCTAGTGAGGCCTGTGGTGTATGGTGACTTGCCTGCTGGTCGCCAGCAGAGAGCAGTGTCTAGAGTCTGTTCCTCCTGTCTCCTCTTGGGAGCAAGACAACCTCAGTCCCTCCCCTTTCTCCTTTCTCCTTCAATGCGGGTTCACAGTTGACAGTTCAATGTAAGTATTAAGATTCGTAAACGGGAAGAGGATTTAGAGAGTAAACACAAACCTAACTCACAGAACACATTATATGGTTATACTGTTATTACTTTAGGACATGGTTACTCTTAACCTTAACTCATCTTGTAGAAATGTAATTACTGTGTAGTTTCTGTATATCAGCAGATCTTATGACCAGAGGGCACCCCACTCAGCACCTGGGGGCTGGAGCAGAGTTGTGGTCTGTGCTATTTCTTTTTGGTTTTATCTTCTTTCCTATAAAATCTCTTGGGGAGCCTCCCCAAGAGGCAGCTCCCCGCTTTCAATCTCATTTTCTGATATTGAGTTATGAGTTTCCCATAATTGAATTTAGCCTGGGTCTCCTGGTTATTCATCTTGGCTTGCTCACTGTTCATCCTCTGGATGCCCTGGAGAGTACTGTGTCCTGTGGCAGGACCCCTTGGCTGAGAACTGGGTTGTGTTGAGTTGCTAAAGCAGATGTGCAATGTTCATAAGAAACAGTGTTCATGAGACAAAAAATTACTAGCTGTCCTTTAATATCCATTCTCTACTCTTTAGCTGCTATTAAAGGACACCCTAGATATTAGTGGAAGTAGGCTGCCCAGAATAAGCCACACATTCCTCAGCCTCCCTGACAGCTATGTGATGCAGTACTGGCTAGCAGGATGTGAGCAGAAGGGATGCTCACAACTGCTGGGCTGGACTCTTAAAAGAAAGAGGCAAGTGTTTCCCATTGACTGCAATCTGGATTCAATGGTGGGAGCTGGAGCAACCACGGTGGACCAGAGATGGGAGTCATGCTCTCTATTGCCCATTTCCTGAATGGTTGTGACAGAGAAATGAACTCTTTTTTTTTTTTGGTTGAGAACAGTGTGAAGTTGAGCCTTGGTCACATGGCCTTAAATGGAGACCTTTGCTCTGGAGATCTTCAGTGGGGACTCTACAGTGGGGACTCCTGCCATGGGCACCTTCATTAATATGCTGGGCTGGCTCTCCATGGCTAAAAGCTAAGAATGAGCTGGGACAAAACTCCACTGGGTTTGGGGCCATCTTTGCAACGGTCCCCTCTAACCCATTCTTGGCCCTGAATTCCTTCTTTTTTCCATTGTTTCCCCTTTGGTTGTGGCTGACAGCTCTGGAGACATACTCTCAGAGCCACACACACACTCAGGGCTCATGGGATTCAAATTTGAAAGCATGACAAAGCAGGAGAAGAGGGGCAGGAGCCCAGGAGGATTATCCCAACTTTCAAACACATTCTTCTGGCAGAGAGGAAATAGTGCTAGGCCAGGTTTGAGACCTGATTCTGGCTCGACCATTAACCAGCTATGTGATCTTGAACAATTCTCCTCCTCCTGTAGCCAAAAGAGGGAGCTAGGCCAGAGGATTTCTAGAATTCCTTCCAACTTGAGCATTCTATGATGTGATAATTCTATGACCCTCCTTGTGGCTGCAGTGTCATCTTCAATACATGAAACAAATGACCTCAGGAAGGTCTACGTCTGTGCCTCACTCACTTCTCATCATTGCTCAGCACTGAGCAGTGGTTGCTGTGGGGGAGAGGAGAAGGCAGGAGGGAGAGGGGTGAGAAGAATTACAGAGGCGACAGACCATGGTGGTCCTTCTCTTGAGGACTCTAGTCTCTCCGAAACGACATGACACAACACACTCAGAATCTGTGAGTTATTCAGGAAATGGGCCCTTGCTGGGGTCCTGAGCACAGGTGGGTTTTCAGGGAAAGTGAGCAGTGGTGCCAGCAGCACAGGTCTGAAACCAGCTCGCCCCTTGCTGTATGACCTTAAATGAGTTTCCAAGCTTTTGAGCTTCAGTTTCTTCACTTGAAAAATCAGAATGATAGAACCCCCCTTTCACATGTGCAAAGTGGGGAGAGAGTGTTTCTGAAACCCACAGCATATGGTAGGTGCTGAGTGAATTCTAGGTGCCCACCCTCTTCTCCTCACTCCTTCCTCTTCTGAAAACGGACTGATTTAAGTATCTGCTTAGTTTCCAGCTGATAGTCCAACTCTCTTGCCTTCTGCCCCCTGAATCTTTTCTCTTTATTTCCTTGTCTTTCTTCCCTACAACTCTGTACCCACCCTCCCCCAGCAAAGTTCTTCCATCATCTTTCTTTGCAGAGGGCACGGAAAGGTGGGGTTATCCAGATGCCCAGTGATATTTCAGAAGCTCTAATTAAGGGGAAAATTATGCATGCCATTTGAGTTTTAAAAGAGATTCAGATCAGAATGAATAAAATGCTAACTTTTCCCCTGTCTAACCCACTCACCCACATTCCCTGGGGCAAAATGAAACATAACTCAGTTTCTCCACGAAAGGCATCAGACAGCAGGTCAGTCTGGTCAACGGGCCGACAGCAAGCGGCAGTGCCGATGGTCTCGGCAAATATCCATTCTGTTGTGAGTCCTCTCACCACCTCTTTCTTAGCTAGATATAGATAGAGAAAATGACAGTGACGTGTGCTTCATTCTGCCTTAAATAGAAAGCATAGATGTCTGTCCTAGAGATAGGTGGCAGTGTGGATTCAGGTGGTGTGGTTCCCCCAATTTTCTCTCTGCAGATACACCTTTTCCAGAGGTGTTGAGGACCTTCTTTTATATCCATCAGAAGCCCACCTCCTTCATTGTGGCACCCCCTCTGCTTCAGAGGTTCCTGTCAGCCACCTGTGAGTCAATGGCAACTGGATGTCAATCCCTAAAACATTTCTCACTCAGTATATGAGTCTTAGTTTATGTGATCTTCTGCTAGCATTTCTTCCCCCCATTTCTCTGTCTCTGGAAATGTAGGCCCTGAATGCTGGTTTTTGTTATTTCACACATGAGTAGGACATATGACTTAGCTGCTTTGGGCTTGTTCCATGAGTCTCCGGGGCCCCATAAACGTGGTTATTTCCATGGTCCTACCTCAGGACTGAAAGGAGTCTTCCTGCTTTAGACTGGGACTTAGACCAAGAACCCCACCCTCCTGGCCTGGATCCTCATCAATGAACCATCTAAGTGTCACTCCCATCAATACCTCAGTTCTTTTTTTGTCAAGTACAAGAGTTCCCTGCTGTAGCTTGAAGACTTCTGGGATGCCACCAAATAGTATACAGGTGATAAAAGGTATCACACGAGGGGATAATGATGGCATTTCTGGGTAGAAGGAAACCACTCATTAAGATCAGAGGTTAATAAAAAGTATCTAGACTCTTTAAGCCTTCTGTGGCCAGAGGTAGGTAACAGAGGAGCCCCTGAGAATCACCAAGTACCCTGACCCAACCATATTCCGTGGTTCAACAAACTCTTTTTACTGATGAGATACCAGTTTTTCGACCTGTAAAATGGAGACCATGAAGATGGACAACCTTCTAAAGCTGAAATTTTGATACAATTGTTCTCAAGTTCATCTACAGATTTATCTTTTTTCTAAAATCCCACAGAGTTAAGCCCCTGTGTCTCCTTTCCAGGGTAGCTCCTAACAGTAGACAGTATGGGACAAAGACAAAGCCTGCGCCAAGGCGTCGACATGACCCAAGTTCCCCCTGAGGACCAGGAAGGGTGTCTTAAAGCCAGAAAGCCCATTGTTTTGACTGCTAACTAGCTCTCGGAGCCACGTCTTGTGATCTTTCTCATCATAAGTGTTTGTAAGGCTTATCTCAACAGGTTTGTTGCTCCAGCATTTAGCTGTGAAATAAACAATGTTTTGATAATTGCCAGCTCATCATTATTTACTTATACAGTTATTTTTATTTAAGAAAGCCCTTTTCCTTTGGGCTCCAAGAAGAGGTCACTACTACAATTTTCTTCACTGTCTTTTTTAAATGAGGTCAAAGGTCAGGCAAAGGGAGTCAGGCAGTTTTAGAAAGAGCAAGACAGCAACAAAGTTGACCTCTGCCAGGAGAGTTAAATGTAACTCTCTCCTCTAGGCAATGCATCATTCCTGGCTCTGCAGCCTGGTTGAGAGGTGAGGAAGTGATGAGCCAAGAAATCCAGCTAGGTTCAAGTTCATCATTTCTTTTTCTAGTTAATTTTTTAAAAATCCGCCATCTTCATAAAGAAGCATCCTCCCACCAAGCCCCATAATGCAGCGAGGTATATTTCCCATTGCAACTTTCTGTTACAGAATCCATCAATCTGAGCTTGGCCACACTGGAAGGATACTCTCAGCAGAGGAAATTCACCTTGTTGTTTTGTCGTTTGCTTCCAACTCCCATAACCCATTGCATTTGCCAGCCCTCCGGGGGTGGCATCTAGTATCATTTCATCTCTAACGCTGGGAGTTGGTTAAAACAATCACCTCTTAAGATGCCTCAACGAACTGGAGTCTCTCTCTCTGCACCGCCTCCCCTCTCTTTCTTTCTGTCTTCCTGGCCCTCGGTTGGCTGAGAACAGTAGGAGCCTGTAACAGACAGCATGTCATCCATTCCTGACAGCCTCGGTGCTATAATATGGGCCTGCCAAACCCATTACAGTAATGACAGCACTGCAGAATTAGAACACTCACTCCTACATATAGAAAAAAAATTAGGGAAAGAGGGGGCAGGGTTAAAATCTGCTATTTTGCTTTCTTTCTCTTTTCTCCTCTTAAGATGTGGCATGATTCCTCTTTCGTTTTCTTTTATTCCATTAAAAAGATAGATAAACAAGCACGAAACCATATATCCTTAACCTGGCAAACAAGTTTTCAGGGAAAGGGATGGAATCACTTGGGTCTTGGGGAACCATCCAAAAGAGATTATTGTGCCTTATGGTGGAGCTAGCAGCATCATTCCATTATCGTTTCCCCAAATGGGGCATGTTCACGGATGCTCTTTGCAGGGGTTTCATAATCTCTACAGGCACTTACAGAATTAACTTTCTGCCTTGGGCAGGGGGAGGCGGGTATTGCAGAACTTAATGATCATCTTTCTGACTGGAGATCATAAAGTGCTGTTGATAATTACGATAATTAAAGTGATTTGCTAACAGTAATTAGTCCCTAGGACTCCCTTGTGGAGGTAAGAGAAAGAGATTGTTCCACCTGGCCTCTGGGCAAACTGAGGCACAGAGATCTGGGGTACAGGACAGAACACTAATCCCGTTTGGCCACAAGAGACTGGTCCAGGCATATAGATTGAGGGCTTTGCATAGAGGAGAGGGTATAGGGGTGGCTGCTTAATGAATAAGGGCTACCTTCAAAAAGAGATATACAGACTGGTTTAATGCAACAAAAGGATGTGTCTCCAGAGCCCCTGCTAAGTATGGACGTTTAGGAAGAAGGCTTGAAGCATACCAGTGGAAGTGGTGGGTTTTCTGGGGAGTGTCAGGTTCTAGCAGGGAGGCAGAGTGATCAGTAGTACACACTAGGGCACAGGAGGAGACAGCAAGCCTCAAATCAGCCTCTGTCTCCTTGCTTTTCCTACCAGGCACCCAGCCCCAAAGTCAAAGGACCCCTTTGAAAGGCTGAGGGCATTTTTAACCAAATCTGACAGAAGGGGGCTGTGGCATCTTCGGAGCAAGAGGCAGAGCCCATATCATTAGTGATCAGGCTCCGGGGACCTCAGGGAGCCCTGCTGAGCTCTGGATTCAGTTGTAGCCACTGAGCCTTCTTCCGGGAAAGACACTTGCAGGGACTACTAAGGCCAGGAATGTGGTTGGCAACTGATCGCAGGGCAGCATGAGACCCCAGAAGGAGTCCTGAGTCTGAGGTTTGAATCCTGGCTCTGCCGCCTGTCAGCTGTAAGACCTCGCACAGACTGCCTATTCTTTCTCTGCCCTCGTTTGCCCAGGAATGGGGATAATAACACATACTCCACAGGGCAGCTATGGGGACGGAATATGTGATGTACCTCACCCAGCACCCAGACATTGTAGTGCAGGATACATGTGTCCTTTTATTTTTTTAAACCCAATTACCTAATTTAAAAAATCGACATGTAACGTTACATTAGTTTCAGAGTACCACATAATGATTCAAGATTCATATATATTGCAAAACGATCACCACAGTAAGTCCAGTTAACATCCAGCACCACACTTTGTCACATTTTTTTTTCTTATGATGAGAAATTTTAAGATCTACTCTCTTAGCAACTTTAAAATATGCAAGGCAGTATTATTAACTACAGTCACTGTGTTGTGTATCGCATGTCTTAGTTATTTTAAAACTGGAAGTTGCTATCTTTTGACCACTTTCACCCATTTTGCCCTACCCTCGCTCCTGCCTCTGGCAACCACCAATGTATTCTGTGTATCTATGGTTTTCTTTTTTTTTTTTTCATTTAACAAATAAATCAGATCATATGGTATGTCTTTCTTTGACTTATTTTGCTTAGCACAATGCCCTCAATGTCCATCCATGTTGTTATGAATGGCAAGATTTTTTTCTTTTTTATGGCTGAATAATATTCCATCGTATATATACATTTTCTTTATCCATTCATCCTCTTAGGTTGTTTCCATGTCTTAGCTATTATAAATAATAGCGAATGAATGTGGAAGTGCAGATATTTTATTCAAGTTAGTGTTTTTGTTTTCTACAGATAAATACCCAGAAATAGAATTGCTGGATCATATGGTGGTTCTATTTTTAATCTTTTGGGGAATCTTCATACTGTTTTCCATAGTGGCTGTACCAATTCGCATTCTTACCAACAATGCATAAGGGCTGTTCTCTTTTCTCCAAATCCTTGACAATGCTTGCCATTCAGTTTTAGTTTCCTTCTTTTTACTCTTTCAAAGGACCGCATCAGACATTTATTTAATCAATCAAAAGATATTTATGGAGAACCTACGAATTGTTTGACCCTGTACTAAAGAGGTTTAAGAGAGGAAATTTGTCCATATGATCCCAGGAAAATATTGGGTGTTGAAAGACTGTGTAGAATTCTCTGCAAAACTTGTCTAATGCTATGTGGCTGGCTATTTAATTGGTGGGTAAGGTTCAGGCATAGGAAACTCTCAGAAGCCAATGCAAGGCAAGAGATAAATGCTACATTGTCTGATGAGAATGATAATTTCCTAGTGTCCCCATCAGCTCTAGGATGAAGTCTAAATAATCTGCATGATATCCAAAGCTCCCTGAACATCTCTTTCTCCTTAAAACTTTATGGTTTCTCATATTAGCCTTGTCCAGTAACTATTACTCATTCATTTATTTCATTTACTTATTTCGTCTATGCATCCATCCATTTATCCATCCATCCAGTTATTCCACAGATACTGAGTGCCTATTACGTGCAGACACTATGTGTCTCAAGTTTCTGGGAATGCATATGAATCAGTCAGGTAGGCTGAGGATCTCATGAACTTATAGTTTAGTACATGTATGAGACAGACAACATAAAGAAATAAAGATGATAGATTCAAATAAAGAAAAATGCAAAGGAGAAAGTAAAACAGGGTAATGAGTGACTGGAGGTAGGTTGGAAGACTACTTTGTCTGGAATAGTCAGAACGGGACTCTCGAGAGATGTGACGTTTGAGCCGGGACCTGAATATGAGAGACCTTTTCTCAAATTGGTGGTGGGCAAGGGCTATGGATCTGCGGAATGAGAGTTCTGGGTGGATGGAATAGCAAGTACCAAGGTCCTGAGGTGAGAACGAGTTGGGAGACCTTCAGGAATAGAAGGAAGGCTGCTGTCACTGGAGTTTGATGAGCCTGGGGGAAAGGTGTCACGGCATGATGCCTGATCAGGTGAGACCAGAGCGTGGAGGGCCATGCCAGCCTTGGCAAGGCATCAGCATTGCTTTCTATGTTTGTGGGAACCGCTAAAGTGTGTTAAGCAGAGAAATAATGTGATCTGCTTTGTGTTTCAAAATCTTTTAAAATGATCAGTACTTGTAGTTTCTAAAATACACATTTCCACATCTCTACATACCCCATCCCCAGGACTTCCTTTCTGCATCGTGCTTACCTGTCAGTCACCTACGACATCTTTGAGATCTGAGTCTGGTATCTCTTCCTCTGTGAAGCCTTCCCTGACCTTCCTGCAGGCCCTGCCTCCTGTCGATCACTCTTTTATTCTTGCTCCTATGCCTCACATTTCATATACATGTCTAATACTGCACAAAGCCTCATACATTGCCATTATGTGCTTACATGTATTTCCCCCAGTGAAGGGCCCAGAGCATGGTAGAGGCTTAATAGATTTGATAAGGGCCAGTAGTCAGGGTAGACTTCACAGAAGCAAATCTTGAAGGATGGATAGGAATTTGATAGATGATAAAGAGAGGCCAGAGTGACACAAATCCTGCAATATCTGTTCAAGTCAACATGAGACATGATTGGAAAGATATTGTTATCAAGAAGGGTCACTTATCCCAGTAAACACCATGCGACCCTTTCCTCTCTCCAGTCGAACGCCAACATAGGGAGTTAATGAGAATGATAGATGTTTGACTTGCATGTGATTTTCATGCATTTTGCATATTTCCATTTAACATTGACATGCATGGACAGACTTCTCAATCCTCTAGCTCCTTCCTTCATTTAGCAACTTTTAATTAAATGTCTCCTGAATATCCTGCTCAATGAAAGGCCCTGTGAAGGATCAGAAGTAGACATTTGTCTTTGGTGAGATCAGATGCTACAGCTCTCAGGGCAAGGGCTGGAATCAGAAAGTGTGGGTCTCAGTGTTGACTCTGATAAGTTGATCTTGGGCAACTGACTTAATCTCCTTGATCCTTGGTTCTTCCTTTATAAAATGAGGGTAATACTATATATCTAGAAAGGTTGAGTTGGCAGAGTGTTGGACACAATGCTACAGGTTTATTGTCATTTTCTCAGTTCCCTCTATGGGAAGATTTTCAGGTCCATTAAGGACTCCTGGTTAGACTGTTTAGGTGTGTCCAGTTTCCTTTCTTCCAAAATTCCAAGGTAAAGACTGAATAACTGTGGCTCACTTTGGAACAGTGACTGCGCAAGCCACCGGGAAGCCTTCAGTAGGTGAGGGCAGTGGGATGGAGGCTCCCTGCTGCATGCCCATCAAAGGTCACCTCCCTTGCATCTCCAGTTGTAAGCAGAATCTACCCATTGACTTCCTTTTTCTTCTCTTGCCTTAAATATGCCCCAGAGAGATCATAAATGGATTCCCCCATCCTCCAACCTACAGACACCCAGGAGAGTCTTCTGGTTGGCTCCCAAGACTCTGCCCCTTCCCTGCCAGTCAGTCACTTTCTCTTCCTGTCACTACAGTTGCAGCAGCATTTGGGGTCAGTGAGTGGGTTGAGAAAGCTCAGACACCATGTATGGTGTGATTCATTTGTACCAGGGGATTCTGAGTAGATAATAATTGTCTGCAAATGGCAATTAACAGAAACCTTTTAAAAAATATCTTGATGGTTATAAAACGGAAGGCCAAGCACATCATGCCTCTTGTTACAAGTAATTACTGAAGCGGCCTGTTATGCATAGGTTTTGAACGGCCTGATATTTCCACCCAGCCATGCCAAATGAGAGAGCTTCCCTCGACTTTCATCTGCTACCCTTGGAACGCTTCCTCAAAGATGGCATTTGAGGAGGCCTCACATTGGCTTCTTCCTGAAGCTCTGGCTTTGGCTCTGCATTGCAACCCATGCAGGAAAGGGACTTGACAATCAACTCCATTTGAAGATGTAAGGGGCAGAAAGAGGAACGAACATTTACTACAAAGTGTCATATACCACATCTTGTGTGAGCTGTTTTTATTTCCTGTATCTCAGCCATCCTTAACCATCCTGGCAAGCAAAGAAGTTTTATCCCCTCGCTTTATTATTATTTTTTTAACAGGTGAGAATACTGAGGTTTAGAGAGGTTAAACAACTTGATTGAGGCCATTTAGCAGAAATGAGACTTGAACTTTGAAGTGCCTGATTAGGAAGCCCGAGCTCTTTTCCACTCTGCAATACTCCCTGCACTTCTCCCTCGCAGCATTTAAACTGTTATTCATTATCTATTTGTCTAATTATTTGTTTGCCTTTTTTTTTCTTGGCTCTGTTGTAGGCTTTTCCCGGGGCAGGGCACCACTGTCTTTCCTATTCAGCACTGTATTATTGCCAGTGCCTATCTTGATGCTTATGGGCAGTTCAAAAATATTTGCTGAATGAACATCTGGCTTCCTCTGTGTCCATGAATCATTAGAAGTGACCAATGTGAGATCATCTGGTGGTCAGTCAACATCTTTATCAAAAGACATTTTCAAGCGAAGCAATAGATTTGGTGCAGGCTAATTCTCCAGCCAGACATGGCTTTTGTACTGCAGGAATCTATCTCTGAATCAGAGGTCTGAGGCCCATGTCTCCAATTCCTTTGTGGATAGGCTGAGCATGCCATCAATGGAAAATAGAACCCTCTTGTCATAATTATATCCTAATACCTCAAAAGCAGTCCTTCTTCTCTAAGCCCCTCCTTCTCCACCTATTTCCTGTCTGAAGGAAGGGTGGTGAAGGGTGCACTCTCAGGAAACCACAATCTCTCCACGGCCCTGGAGAGTGAGAAGGCTCTAGCTGGCTCCCAGGGCAGACGGAACGGAACAAGCTTGGGCTCTCATCAACAGCTTAGCTTTCATCTTTTCTAGACTCCTAAATCTGCCATGGCAGTTTTGAGGAAATCTCCAAGTATTAGTTGAGAGGCAAGATGAACTACAAATTTAAGACCAAAAAAAAAAAAAAAAATGTGGTAAGACTTTGGGTAGGGGGTGTTCAGAAAAAAGGCTAAATTCCTTCCAGGTCTATTTTTGGGAAAAGCTCCCCCTCAAGCTCGAGGCTGCTAAGGCCATTTTTCTGGGGTAGAGAACAATAGCATGTGTGCAGGTGGAACACAGAGCTCAGCAGTTCCGAACCACACAGGATTGGCTTATAATTTAAGGAAGAGATTTTTGAAGAGGAAGCTTTAAGGGCAGGGTGTGAGGGGCAAGTGAGCAGTCAGGTGGGTAGGAAAGAGCAAAGGGAAAGGCAAGTTGCTAATTGATGTTTTTTAGATGGAACCTATCTTCTCTGAACTCATCCCACCCCCTCTTCAGTAAGGGAGGCTCTGGAGAGGCCAGGCTAAGCACTTCTCAAAGTTCATCTGCAGGTGCCCGTGATGAAGTCACCTGGAGGTTCCTCAATTAAGTAGCCTTCCTTCTGCCATGGAGGTGTTTCTTCCCAGTTCTCAAGTAACTACTTGCTTGCCAGTTAGGTTTTAAGGCTCAAGCCCCCAGTGCCCATGTCACATGGAAGGAATCAGGACCTTCCCAGGTGGGCTGGGAATCTGCTTGGTTCAAAGCTACCCAGGTAATTCTCATGAACATTAGAACTGGGCCACTGAGCTAAGTTATGCCCTGAGGTTTGTCATCTGGAGTAAGCTGGGGTGGGGGGTACGCTGTAGAGAAATTTGGTGGTATCATTCATCTTGGGTAAGCTACTAAAGATATCTTGGCTCTCTAAAAGGGACTGTATGTGTCTCATTTACCAGAGCTATTGGACCCCTCAAATACTGGAAATAAAGCCCTCTTCAAAATTGCCGCTGTTCAGTCTCTTGACTTTATAGGACTGCAATAGTGAATTTCATGTGTCAACTTGGCTGGGCCACAGTGTCTAGATATTTGGTCAAACATATTCTGGTTATTTCTGTAAAGGTTTTTTTTGGATGAGAGTAGCATTAAGTCGGTGGACTTAGAGTAAACAGATTGCTGTCAATGTGCTCACTTGTGTGTGGGCTTCATCCAGTCAGCTGAAGGCCTGAATAGAACAAAGACTGACTTTCCTGAGCAAGAGGGAATTCTGCCAGCAGACAGCTCTAGACTTAAACTGCAGCTCTTTCCTGGGTCTCCAGTCTGCCGGCCACTTTGCAGATTTGGGACTTGCCAGGTTCCACAATCATGTGAGCCAACTGCTCAAAATAAATCTCTCTCTCTCTTTCTCTCTCTAACACACACACACACACACACACACACACACACACACACACACACACACCCTTTTAGTTCTGTTTCTCTGGAGAACCCTGATGAATTCAAGGCCCAACAAGGTGTGAGAACTAAGCTGGCAGATAAGTGAAGTAATGTCATTCACAGTTCTGCTTACAGGGAGTGCACTAGCTTCTGCCATAGGAAGGGTGTCAAGCTGTATGTGTGCATGTACATGCACAGATGTGTGTGTGTGTGTTTTCCTGTGAGCTCTTTGGTGCCTGGGACCCACATGTCTTATTTCATTCTGTTCCAGTCTCTAACACTGCATCTGCCAGGTAGTAAGTATTTAGTGAGTGATTGACTTTTGTGACTCAAGATTTGGATGCTTTCGGAGACTTTCCAAAACCACAGGCAGCAGGACACACTCAGTCTACTCTCTACTCCCCTCCCCATTCCCTTCTTCTCTCTCCCGCAGCCCGAATATCTGAATATCTCGGTGGATAGGCATGAGGCCAGGAAAGAGGGTCGTAGGGCCTCAGACTGCAGGTGGAAGTGATGGGGGTCCCAAGGGTAGCAGAATAAAAACGCCACAGCCTGAAAGGAATGAGGGAGCAGAATCTCCTTATAGCGAATGCCTTCTCTGTGGCTGGCACTCTGCTAGGTACCTGCGCACAGGCTCTTGCATGTATTTTTTATGTCAATATGAAGGAGTAGCTAGTAAAGTTAAAAAAAAATAAAGAGGGGTAGGAAGCAGAGATGGGGGTTAAGGACAAGGGTTCTAAGACCTAAGTCTAACCCAGCAGGAAAATAGGCCCTAAGAAAGAATACCTCGTGTGCAGGAGGAAGGAGAAAGAACTGAGAGTCAGTGCTAGTGGCCATGTCAGTCACCTCTGGCTGGTGCCCAGAGCCTGTGCACTGGGTCCCTTGGGCAGCAGAGTGGGGCCTCCGTGGCCTTTGGAATGGGCTTTGCCTTCAGATACACAGGCAGAGGGGGTTTCAGAAGTGGTCTGGGTTGACTTCAATTATGGAATTTTGTTTTGGTTGTCAGACTCTGGGCTGCTTATACCTGGGACGCCATGTGTGCCCTCACTCAAGCCTAGTGCACTGTGTGTGTGTGCAGTGGGAAGACAGAGGGCTGAGAGAGATTTGGGCTGCATGTTCTGTACCCCAACACTGCATTTGTATGACTTGTGCCTCCCCCAGGGCGAGGCAGATGGGCTCCCGTCAAGTTCTTTCAGCTCCTGTTGGAGAAACTATCCTTTGGACAGCTATGCCCTTGGGCTGGGTTGGTTACTCCAGGGCAGGGCTCTCTCTGAGAGGCTGACCCATCTTCTGAGCCAAGTGGATCTGCATCCTCAATGGAAACCAAGCTGACATCGGGCTCCTGCTGTGGTGCAGCTTCCTACGCTCCCAAGTTTTTATTTGTAAAGGTGCTGCCCCGCTCCTGGCTGCTCCATAACAAGTCTTGGACATTGCCTATAAGCTGCTCTGCCCCACGGCACCCCAAGAAGCAACCTGTGGTGGACCCCAGAACTCTTAAATGTGGTTTACCTTAATAAAACAATAACAGTTTTTCAATGTGCTATTGATAATCAGTTGCCCACTAGGCTTGCATGTTTCTAAGCAGTTGGGGCAAACGACAAACACCCCACCTCTCAGGTCCCAGAACATCTCCTTGTTTTTAGAAATCACTGCATTCGCCCTGAGTTGTTCTGGAAAGAATATGCAAGCCATGGGAGGCCAGCAGAAGGAGCCGTCTGCCAGATGCGCTCACTTAAGGAGTCGATCAATCTAAAAATTCAGATGGATGCGTTGGAAGCTCGTTCCCGACAGCAAAATGGAATTCTCCCCAGTCCCACTGAGTTAAGCACCAAGTTACATATCTTTCCCAGCAGCATGGGCACCTCCGGTACAGTAAGCTTAGTGCAGGGGATACGGACGGAGGAACTCCTTGACCAAGGTGACCATTTTCACTCCCCAGGAGATAAGTATGAGTCCTAGGACTGTGTCACTCCCCTTCTCCTCCTGTGACAGCTCAGTCAGGCCCGGCCTGGCTCTCTAGACTACCGAGGAGGCACTGAGCCTGCCGTGTTCCCTCTGAGTCTTCAGGGCCTTGTCTCATTCCTGGTGCATAGTAAGTGCTCAAGAAATATTTCCTAATAAAAAAATGTCTTTCAGGTACCAGGTACTGGAAAATATCTCATATATGTGATTTTTAAGATTTTATTTTTAAACCGTGGAGGGGAAAATGCTATAATTTGCATTTTATAGAAGAAGGAGCCTAACTGGGGTTTGAATTCACTTCTTCTCAAGTTCTCACACATCGTACTGGCAATATTGCTGTGTTTATTTATTTATTTATTTTTCTAACCTGAAGAACTCAGAGAAAGAGGCTGCCTTAAGACTCCTGACTTCTGTGAATTGAGGGAGGTGGATGCCCGAGATTGATGGACAACATCCCTTCTTGGGGTTCGGAGCCAGACTTCTGAGGCTGTGTGGGGGAGCCTGGGGCAGCTCCCCCAGAGGACAGTCAGGCCTGGCTCAGGGGCTGGTGGGGTCCTTCACTTCAGGGGCTCTCTGAGTCTCTGACAACTCTGCCGGGCCCCCACCTCTAGAGGTTGATCCAGTCTTATGTACAGGAGATTTCTTTCCTACGCCCACTGCAGGGGCAGCGCTAGTTTCTCCGAGGCTCAGCTCATGCTTCGTGCAGAGACGTGTGAAGGGCACTGGGAAGGGAGTGCATGACTCAGATGAAATTTCCCGAGGTGCCATACAGTGAGCATGGAGAGCGTCAAAGAACTGGGTTTCAGGTCCTGGCTCTGGGCTTCTTCAGCAAGTCATGAAGCCTCGCAGAGCCACAGTTTCCCATTGGTTATTGAATAAAGAAAGTCACTAACACCTACTTTTCAGGGTGCTTGTTAGAATCAATCAAATAATACTAGTGCTATAAACATGTATCTTAGCAGAGTCATGGTGTTGCAGGGCACTGGCTGCAAGACTCCATCAACCTTGGGTTTCAATACCAGGTGAACAAATGCTCTGGTTATCCAGGTCCCCTGAGGGATCCTGACTGGGGTCCTTCTCTAGTGATAGGCCCTCGTTCCACACAGTGCAGGACGTCGTTCCTACGCTTGGGGAAAACACTCGCTTTGGTTGAACACGTTTCTGGGATAAACCAGGATTTTGGAATCACACAAGTCAGCTGTTAAAACTTCATGGTTATTCGAAGAGAACAGACAGATTGCTTTCTGAAATACCCTTTCTCCTTTCACCAAGTCATCTGCCTGCTGCTCTTCTCCAAAGGAGGCATTTTCAGACGTGCCCGGGTGATGCGGGTATGCCCTCAGCCAGCAGTGCCCCAGCCTTCATGGCGCTGCCTGGAGCAGTCCACCTGAAGCCCTGGAGAGCATGTCCATGCGAGGCCTCTGTGAGGTCTGAGAAATTTGGATTTGCATCCATAGATGCTCCACGTGGCTTCTCGAAAGATGTCAACACTGATATCTGTGAACAGAGCTGAACCTCAAATGTCAAGAGAGAAACTGTCTCCTTTCCACAGGGCCCTGGCACAGCTTAACCAGCTGGACGGCTGTGTAGGAACACTCAGTGCCTCAGATCCGGACACAGCATGCTGTGTGTTAATTTTTTGATATGTATAGGTTTTGCTTCCCCAGGACTTGAGAGAGCAGGAACAGGGGTTATTTTGGTGCCCCTTCACCCATACCCGACTGTTGAGCATATGGGAGGATTTAGTAAATACAACTGAATTGCCACCATCACACTCTCAGAGATGTTAGTGCTCATCTATTTCTACATCTCAACTTTCTGGATGAGGACTTGGGTCCAGAGATGGTAAGTGGCCTTTCTGAGGTTACAGTGGATTTTGACTAAGGGTGGTTTTATCCCCGAGTGACATTTGACAGTGTTAGGAGACATTTTTGACTGTCACGACTGGAAGGTGCTAGTGAGTGAAGCACAGGGATGCTGCAAGCATCCTCCAACACACCAGCACAGCACATCCCCACGGCCAAGAATTACCTGGCCCCAAATGTCAATATCGCCGAGAAGGAGAAACCTTGAGTTACCGGTAAAGAGAACAATATGTTTAAAGTCATTGAGTTGTTCAAGGGTCTAGAAGGTGTAGAGGAGGTGATAGTTCAAGTGTGAAGCAGGAATGTGGGGTTCACGAAGGCCATAGCAGGAGGCGAGGCTGGAAATGTAGGTTGGAACCAGAGACAGGGCTTCTATACCAAACAACAAAGTTTTGCTCCACAGACAACAACGTTTTTTTGGGTAAGTTGAGGGCAAAGCTGGAGCTCAATCTCAGCACAGTGCTCCTTCTACCCTACCATGCTGCCTCTTTCTCAGCTACTCTGTTAGACAAGAATAGATTCACGGAGAACAGAACTATAGTAAACTAATGCAAGTCACTTTTTATCACCTACAGGATAAAATCAACTCATTTGTGAGGCCATAAAACCATGTAAATATTTCCATCACTGCTTTACCTGCAACACCATGTTATAACTATTTGTCTATGAATCAATTTTCCTATAAGGACAGGAACCATGTTTAATTATCTCTATATCCCTGGTACCTTCCATGATGCCTAGAAATAATAGGTACATCAAATATGATGGCTGAATAAATTAAAGAAAAGGAGAGGGTAGATCAAACCATGGCACAGTGGTAAGAATGGCAATGGATTTCCTTCCTCCGTCCTCCTTTTTCTTTTTTTTAAATATAAGAAATACATGCTCACTATATAGAAAAAAAACTAGAGACAATCCAAAAGAATAAAATAAAAACTACTCAATTCCTATGATTCCCACTCGTGATACATACATTTAACATTTCAATAGATGTCCTGCTACTCTTTCTAAGGCTAGATATTCATGAAATTTGCATGCGCATATTTTTTCTTTTCAATTAAAATAGGATCATATTATATATGTTTTTCTGTTTCTTGCTTCTCCACTTGAAAATATGTTGGAAACTGGTGTAAGGGAGGCCAGAGAATGTGTCTTAAGCTGTGTTTGCTTAGCAATCACCCACTTTTATTTAGACTGTTTCTTTGAAAAGGGGCTACTACATCGATGTGAACATGTTTCCATGCCCATGAATATACTCACATCATGGCGCGTAATTGCTGCAAACTATGCGACTGTGTAGTTGGGCTATAATGTATTAAACCAGTCCTCAATTGTTGCAATTCATATTGCTTTGATATTTTTACTATGACAGCAATGCTGTGATAAATATCCTTTTAGCGAAATCTCTGCATATGTCCCTAATTTTTCTTTGGTTTGAGTTCTAGAACAGAAATTGCTGGAACAAAGTTGCATATTTTAAAGTGTTTGAAAAGTATCACCGTGCTATCCTCCAGAAAGGTTGTAGCAACATGTAGTCCCACTAGCAGTATATGGAGAGTGCCGTGTTAGCTTTTTCTGAAGAAAAGCTATCAAATAGTCTATGTAAATACCAAGACAAGCTATTTCAAATCCATTCATGGACCTGCGTATATCATTTCAGCGTAGAAGAACTGTCATTCTCAGTATTTTATAGTCTACCAGATGTGCGTACTTAGTTTTGGTATGATGGGCTATGCAGTTGTTTATATGCTTCTGAACTCACAGGAGGTGATATATATAAAAGCTCTTGGCCCAGTGCCTCGTACACAGCAGAAACTCAACAAATGCTCCTGCCACCTACGCCATCTCTGCTGCTCTGGGTAGCACCTTTACCATCTCTGATCTGGGTGGCTGTCTCCAGCCACCTATCTTGGAAACCTATAACCCAACCTACACAACTGCCAGAGTGATTTATCAAAAAAAGCAAGATGGACCACAGTATTCCCTTGCTTGAATGTCTTTAGCTGCTCCCCACTGTCCATACACTAAAGTCCGGACTCCTTGGTAAGGTTTGTAAGGCTCATGACCTGGTCTTGAGCCCCTGCAGCTTCATCTCCCATGGTCTCCCACACTTGCCCACAGCCCAGCCATGCTCTACTCATGGGTCTCTTATCAGGGTTCGGCCCTTCATTCCTCTGCAACTGGGAATAGGGCTATTCTCTCTCTTGGAAATACATCTGTTTCCTTGTCTACCTTTTTTTGTGTACAGAATTGTCTCCTGGGAAACCTGTGTTAATGGCCTTTTCTGCTTGCGCCACCCAAACAATGCTATCTTCTCCTTCTACAGTCCCAGAAAATCTTATACCATGTCCGCCACTGTATTATAATGATTGTTTTCATGCGTATGTCACCAACTAGACTGTTCAGAATCAGAACCTTGTTTTACTTTATGTCTATAGTCTCAACATCTGACACCAAGCTTAACAAACAGTAGGTGCTTAATACACACTTCTTGAATAAATGTATGAATGAAATAGTAATGTCCTTCCATCCTTTCTTCTTTCTTTTCTTCCATCTAGCCATCCACAGGGCTCCATCTGTAATAGTCACTGTGGTAGCAAACTAGAGTCATCATAATATTTTCTCTTATTTAGACGGTGTTGCTGGTTTCATGAACTAATGACAAGCCATACTATTCCTTCTTAGCATCAAGCAGAATCCAGTGAGCACCAAGTGCTCTGCCACTATCTGTACCTTTAGGAGGAGACACAGAGCTGGCAGAGATGGAGGAAACAAGTTCTAGGTCAGTCACTCAAGGGGAGGGGGTGCTGGACTGAGCCTAGCTTCCTGGCATCAACAAAAAGTCCCATGTTGTGTACGGAAGGGTGGACGACTGTAGTTCTGAGACTGGAAACAGGAGTCACAGTGAAGGGAGGGGACAGAAAGGGATTAAGAGAGGGAAGATGGGCAGGAAGCACGGAGAGAGAGAGAGAGAGAGAGAGAGAGAGAGCGAGCCCGAGAGAGAGAATCAGTCACAGGAAAACAAGGAGAGATTACAGACAAGAAGAAAAGAAATGAAGAAGCAACAGGAACCCAAGCTCGCATGGGTGTGTGTACTGTGGTTGTGTAAGAATAGCATCTTCTGCTGAAAGAACTTGAGAAGTGTTGTGCAGGAGCGAGCCTTAGCTCTTTACTCAGTGTAATTAATTACTTTGTGGCTTTAAATAAAAACCAGCTATTCGTGGGGAAGCCTGACAAGGTTTCTTTTAACTTAATGTTTGCTGAACCATCCCTTCTATCTCACTTACCTGATGTGGAACATATGCCGGGATCAGAGTGACAGAGAATAAATCACCAGATTTGCTTGGCTTCTTTGAAAAATGAATTTGAGGGCTGAGATTTCTCATCAGTATATATCTTCCCCGAGCAGCCTCATGACAGGGCATCAAGCTTGGGGGATGTCCTATGCAAAGGTAAACAGGTACCGAGAAGTGCCCAAATGCCCTCATCTGGCAACATATCTATCACCTCAGGATGCGGGCCTGGCCACCTGTGCTGGGCTGTCAGGTGTTTTCAGTGTGAGGTATGAGAGCCTGCTGAAATCTCAGGCATAGGATATAATTGCAGTCTTCACGCGAATTCAACAAGTATATATGGAGCTTTTAATATGCATCTGAAATATGATACAGCAGGGAGGCTTAGTCCAATGGTGCTCAGGTGAGGGCCTTTGGCCAAAAAGCCTAGGGCGAATCTGCCTCCCAGCTCCGTCACTTTTGACCATGAGTGTGCCTCCGTCCCCTTATCTATAAAATGGGGATGAAGCAGCCTTATGTCTTAGTTTGCTATGAGTTCAAATGTTACTCATCCTCTCCCCACTCCCCCTTTCCCATTCTCACTGTTGCTTTAAGTGAGTTATAAAGTTCCAGCACAATGCTGGCCTACCTCAGATGCTAAATAAAAGTTCCTTTTCCATCTCTGGAGATTGCAAAGGTCCCAGGCCTCTGGGCTGAAACCGACGAAGGGTCTGAGAATCATTTTTAACTTGGGATATTTTGGATCGACGGGAAAAGCCGGGGGTGTGTGGATATGGGTGTGGTGTGGGTGTAAGTGGGGTTGTGATGTTTTCCCAGGGCTTAGCCTACATCTGTCATACCCTAACTGGAGCTGTAGAGAAGAACACACTCTGTGCTAGCACTTGGGTTCTTGACTTTTCCATTTAATATCTATGATGTTGAAAAAATCGTTTAATCTCTCTGGGCACTGCTTGTCTCATCTCTACAATGAAGAAGTGAGTCGGATTGGATAACTTAAATTTTTTTTCTTACCATTCCTGTTCAGATTTTAAATACTCCGTAATGCATACTCATTATGGAAAGCTTAGAAAATACATCAAAGTACAAACAAGATAATTAAAAACACCCATTATTCCACCAGTCAGAGAAAACCATTGTCAATATTTTGGTATATTCCATTTTCTCTGAACATAGTGTATTACAGAGTAAAATCATACTGCGTATACAATTTTGTATCATACTTTTTCTTCCCATTAATGTTAAATTATCATAGGTGTTCTCTCTGTGTCATTAAAAATTATTTAGACATCATTTTTAAGGTTCTTTCTGACACTAAAATTCTATGAAGAACAGGGCTCATCTCCTTTCCTAATAAAAACATTTGTTCTCCTACAGAAGCATCGTATGGAGGAAGGTGCCCTTGCACGGCACCTTTCAATTCCTTTGGCCCAGCCATCATACAAGGACACTAAAGGGTTCCACGGACCATCTGACCTACCCATTGCCATTTGCTACCTTAGCTCTAGAGAATAAAAGGGAATCGTGGAGCTGCTTGGAATGCGTCATCTACGAGTGATAAAGCCTTTTAAAAAATGCAAAGAAGATGTGGTTCATATACATATAATGGAATACTACTCAACCATAAGAATACTACTCAACCATAAAATACTGCCACTTGTGACAACATGAATGGATCTTGACAGCATTATGCTAAGTGAAATAAGTCGGACGGAGAAGGACAAGAACCATATGATTTCACTCGTATGTGGGATATAAAACAGAAAGCAACAAATGAACAAACAAAACAAAACAAAAAAACCTCATAAACACAGACAACAGAATAGTGGTTACCAGAGGGGAAGGGAGTGGGAGGAGGTAGAAGAGAGTAAAGGGGGTCAAATATTTAGTGATGGAAGGACACTGGATTTTGGATGGCGAATACACAATGCAATATACAGATGATGTATTTTAGAATCGTACACTTAAAATTTATATAATCTTGTTAATGAATGTCACCCCAACAAATTTAATTGAAAAATTAAATATCATCAATAAGTTTGACCTTATGTATTGGTAGAAAAGGGGCTACCTATATGATAGATTTTCAGGGGAGGGGCTAAAAAATTTCCTAAACCACCTTTTATCCCTGGTTACAAAAAATCACAATTCCTTTCTCATGAAATATGACCCTTTGTTAAGACAAAATGAAAATAAAACTACTTTTGGGGAAATTAACACATTGACCAAAGTTCACATAAAGATCAATGCAGAGATAATGCTACATGCTTAGCACATGGTTTCCTTTTCCTGGGCTCACGGGGCTGTTGCCCAGTCTTCCTAAAATTATCTTTAGGCCATGAAACAGTTCTGGATGTTGACAAGTGGGTAGAAGAAATATGAGTGACTATCAGGCCTGAGACCTTAAAAAATCCTGCATGATCTTTCAGGTCTCTCTTGTCCCTACTTTGGGGGCCACAAGTTCAAAATGATAAAGCTAAAGGTGGAGGAGGGCTGCCCAAGCTGCATCAGAATCTGATGAGAATAAGAAATAAAGCTTTGTTGTGCTAAGTGAAGCTGAGATTTTTATGTTCATTTGTTCCCACAGCTTAGCCTAGCTTATTCTGCCCAATATGAAGATATAAATAACTGATAACGAATTCTTTTGAAAGACTAGGTTTGGAATTAGAGAAGATAAGGAAGAAAGTACAGAAGTAAAAAAGGTGTCTCCAATTTAACAATTCCGATATGCTCTACAAGTACATTGGAGTTGAGCAAGTAAGTAATAAGATGGTGGATGGTGGGAACCAGGTTTCTCACTGACGGTTATAGATAAGCAAAAGGAGGCAGGTAGAATGTGGTAATAGATCCAGGTAGTAATGGATTAGAGCTGTAGATAGTAGTATAAATGCATGTCTAGCTTATTATAGATGGAGATGGTTACATATGGAAATATGTGTAGATATGTGTATATGAGAGGGTTAGTGTACTCATGTATATTTCCTTGCTCTGTCTTCTGAGAGGGCATGGAACAGCAACAGTCCAGTAGCAACAAGCACATCTAGCATTCAGATTTTGGCTTCTAATTCCATGCTCTAATAAGAGGAACCAAGGCTCCTTGAAGAAATGGCTGATTATAGGACTGGGACAGGTGACATACAAGATGAGCCTAGAGCGTCTTGTAGTGCCAGGAAATAAGGAGTGCTCTGTGTTAGTTTCCTAGGGCTGCCACAACAAATGATTACAAATTGGGTGGCTTAAAACGATAGGAATTTATTCTCTCCCAGTTCTTCAGGGAAGAAGTCTAAAATCGGGGTGTCAGCAGGTACATACTTCCTCTGAAACCTATAAGGAGGAATCTTTCCCGGCCTCCTCCTAGTTTCTGGCATTTACAAGTAATTTTTGGTGCTTCTTGGCTTGTAGATACATCACTCCAATGTCTGTATGTGTTATCATATGGCTATCTTCTCCCTAAGTGTCTCTCTTCTCTTCTTATAAGAACACTAGTCACATTGGATTAATGGGCTACCCTATTCCATTTGCTTCATCTTAACTAGTTACATCTGCAACAACCTTATTTCCAACAAAGGTCTCATTCTGAGATATTGGGGGTTAGGACTTCAACATATTTTGTTTGGGGAACACAATTCAACGTAGTCCATAAAAAAAATCCACAATGATCTAAATACCAAAGGGACAGACAAAAGGATGTAAAGGGACCAAAGACAAAT
>NW_011888911.1:1579420-1597781 GCF_000151845.1 Pteropus vampyrus | reverse complement strand
ACACACACACACACACACACACACACACACATATGCCTCACTGTTGAATTGTATACTTGAAACCTACTGGATTTCGGTAACCAATGTCATCATAAAAAAAAAAATGGTAGTCCTAGAATAATAGTAATAAGTGGAGACAGCCTCATGCTAGGGTACATGAATTAGATAGTGGCTAGTGGGCTGGGTATCAATCTCGATTTACCCTGTACTCACCCCAACCCCCACCAGCCAGGTCCTCTCGTGCAGTGAGCAACCTGCAGAACTCTGAATGGCAGTCCTAAAGTCAGTTACTCTCTGTCACCATTCTGCCTTGAGCTTGTCCTGCATCTGAAGATAGTACTAATTTATACTGGAAATAATGGGATAGTCAATTAAATGGGTATACTACAGAAGATCACTTAAGGGTTTCCAGGAGAAAGCTCATGAGCTACCAATGGTCATGGAATCTTCAAGAAAGTACTGCCTTCCAAGCCTGGAGGATCACAGCTCTGCTTTTCCACCTGTTTGGAGGTAGAAGAGCCCAGTGTGTCAAGGGAGATGATGTTCTCATGGAGAAGCCATTCTAAAATTACTTCTTGCCCGCAAAGATAAAATAAGGGGAGAATCCTATACCAAACTCTACCAAACCCCTTGGAGGCAAAGAAGTGTGGAAGGCAAGGGGGCAAGGGTGGTAGAAAGTCAGGGAATCCATCCAGAGCTTTGCCCTCAGACATTTGTTTTTCACTATTTACATGTGGCCCCGTGACAGCTAGCCAGCTTTCTCTCTGTAAGAAAGTCTCTTATTGCAGCAGAAACAAGCATTTTGAGTTATGCATGACAAATCTGACATTAATTTTCTGCTTTTCAGCCCAACAAAGAAATGCACTGATCTGTTTCTTCCCAAGGCTGCCTCCACCTACAGCATGGCCAGGGGATTCGTTTGTTCCCTCCTTGTCCATCAAGTGCCCTGTGGTGGGATGTGCTCCAGGGAAGTGGAGTGGGACTTCCAGAGGGCCTTGTTTCTAAGGGACAAGATATCTCAGACTGTCACCATATCAATGCAATGCAGGGAGGCATATGCCTCCCAAAACATAAAAAACAACTGCTGACTAAATAGCCTATGGAATATGGTGAGACTGAAACACAGATTAGAAAGCAATTTGGCAATCGAATCAGAAGTTAAAAAAAGTTCAAACCCTTTGACTCAGTTCCCTGCTTTTGCAAATCTGTTCTAAGAAAATAATTCTAAACACTAAAGAATCTGTAAGAGTAATAGCACAAATAGCCTAAATATTCAACAGTTGCAAAATGGTTAAATAAATTATGGTTCATAGACTTGATGGAATATTAAGGAACTCTTAAAATGATTGTTTATGAGAATTATATAATAAGAAATTGCACAGAACTATGCTAAGTAAAAAAAGGGAAGATAAAAAATATAAGTAAAGATAATTACTACTATGTTAAAATATGCATAAGGAAAAGACTCAAAGGAAATTCACCCAAAGGCTAACAGTGTTTGTATTAGACTGGCGGGATTTGAGTTCATTCTTTTTTCTTTTCTCTAGTTTCTACATTTTCTATGATGTGGTAATATTACATCCTTATGGAAGAAATTATTTAAAAAATATGTCAAGTCCTATCCCAAATGCATAGGGATAGTAGAAAGGGGTTCCACTGTATTTGTAGAAAACATAATAATGGTCATCAATAATAAAAGAACCTTAATAAAAATTAATAACATAAAAAGAAACAGCCTGGATGAGAACGGTGTAATGATTTCCCAACCCTGACACAATGACTTTCTCCAGGATCAGTTTTGGGGCTCTATTTCTTAACAAAGTGTTTGGAGTTTTGTCATGCTAGGCTGACCCGGCGAAGCTGGCCAACTCCAGGCTTTCGTGCTGTTCACAGCTGGGCAGCCAATGCTCCCTAACACTGTGCCAACGCTCCCTGCCCTCGGCTTGCTCAGGCTGAAGGATGCAGCACTAGTTGGGCTATGGCTTGCAGGGCACCTTGGATGAAGCCCTTGCTTGATTTCCTAACTGGAATGGAGTTTCTGGATAGTAGTGGCCATTACTAAGGGAGGACAAGAATGGAGCTGGTCTTTCCGAATGAGCCATCAGTAGCAGCTGTTCCTGCAAGTGGGGTCTGAAGGGAAAGGCAGTGGCTCTCTGTGTACCCCCTTATTGTAGCTGGAAGAAATCTTGGCTGATGGAGCATGGTGGGCTTTAGGTTTTTGCCCAAATAATAGCAAGGAAAGGGCTCACGGGGGGCTAGTTACTTTATCAGTAGGAGGATGAGCTACAGCTAATTTTAGCTGAGCCAGGGGGCCACTTCCAGGAAAGAAGGGCTGACATAATGAATGAGAGAATGATGAAATGATGGCACCAGTCCATCTCCAGCTATATGGGTTTGTCATTCCCAGTTGTACCTGTTCTCAGATCTTCTTTGATTTGCAGTGTTTGGACCACAAAGAAACAGACTGCTTTGTGCGTGGGGAGTTTTCACAATTAATATCATCAGGGCCCGCAGCCTCACAGTATCTGTTATTCACATAATGTAAATCTTTGCCAAATGTTAAGAATGATAAACTTAAACCAGCCCCATCCAAATCAACAGAAACCCAAACACAAGAGAACTTTCACCACACTCTTTTTCCTCTCAAAGAAGGGAGACCTAACTTTTCATGCCGACTTCTAGCATCTTCTTTTCATGTTTTTTACTAAAGGAAAAGAAGATTGCTTCTTTTTCCTGGAAAGATAAATTTTTAATGAATGTAAATGTTCTTTCAGCTCCTTCATTTGGCGGATGGGATGGTACAGCTTAGACAGCTAGTCTCGGGAATACAATTGACTTGCTTCTTGTTATTTCTTTTCCCTTTCGCCGCCCAGTGAAGCACATATGCTCTCTGCCTGGGCCTTTGTTCCCGAGCCTGTACCCTCAGCCAGCAGAGACAGCTCGCCTTGGAAGGAAACACTCCTGATGAATTGGCCTTCTTGGTTTGTCTTCTAACAATGGGAGCAGTTCTGCCCAGACACATCTACTCTTCGCCCTGATTCCTCTCGGCTTTCATCCAGTTTTCATTTATTAAATATCTACCATGTGCCAAGAACTATTCTATTTCATCCTTTTAACAACCCTATAATACAGTATTACCATCATCATCATCCCCACTTTACAGATGGGGAGACTGAAGCACTGAGGGGTCCAAACTTGCCATAGGTAATGTGACAAACATGTTATAATCTCAGCAATGACAATATTCTGCCTCCGCTAAGACCTAACATCTGCTAGGCACTGTGGGTGTGGTGGTTTGGGGGGTGAAGTTGGGGTCAGGACAGAGATGAGAAATGCACAGTTACCACCCTCACAATTCTGGAAGGAAATTGTTTCTAAACATTTCTACGTCCTTCCTACAGGACTGCTCTGCGAGTCCCGGTCCTTTTGCATTCCTCTTGGTCTCATAGGGCTCCCATTTCCACTGGGTGAGACATCGTTGTTCTCGCTGCAAGCATACAAATGCATTCTAAATTTTTGCAGGGTCTGCAAGCCTTGGCTTTGAGACTGAAGCAGGGCCAGTCTCCTTTTCTTGCCTCTCTCCCCAGTCTATAACCTAAGAGTAACTTGCCAGAGTGCAAACAATCCTGTCAAGAGGTCCAAGCGAACAGCATGGCCACTTCTTGGGGTACGGGGCTGGAGAGGAACATCTGCTCTTCAGCTCACCTCAGAGAGGTCTGCTTTAAGGCTGTAGGGAGGACCTGTGTTCTGTCAGGCCAACTTGTAATTCCTATAATGCTTGAGTTAAGAGCCAGCCTTCGCCTCACCTGACCCATCGTCCATTGTCACCAGTTCTCCACATTATTGACCACAAGGCCTGACAATCACTATAAAAGAAACTGATTGTTTTGATCTGGAGCAGCCATAATTCAACCTGGAGTCATCCGGGCAGCTGCACATTATATTATCAGTGTGTTACAGGAAAAGGGAGAGAAATTAATGAGCTGTTTGTAGATTTCAGTTCTCAAATCAAGACCTCCATTTGTAGAAAACTGGAATTCTAAATAGTCGTTATCATCAAAGCACCTATTAGTGTGTGAGGTTGGGCACCCTGTCCAGCAAACCCAAGCCACGATGACCAGCTGGGTTGTGGCCCCTTCTGCACTCCATGCCCTGTGAATAACTCTATCATGTGAAGAGGAGGCATCTGTCTCCCCCATGTGGATGATGGACTCTTTAGGGGTAAAGGCTACCCTTCATCCCTTTTGCAACCCCAGTGCTTAGCAGCCCAGGCACATAGTAGGCACTTAATATCAGTTTTGTTAAAATTTCATGTTTCTCACACTTTACAAAGAAACTAAATATTTCCACCATCAATTCTATAAATCTACCACACCTACATTCATCTTTTCCTTCTTCCATCCTGTTTTATATATATATATATATACACTACATATATATATGTATTACATATATATATATTACATATATGTAATACATATATATATTACATATATCAAAGCCAATCCTTCACCATGTGCTCTGCTGTCCATCTCCTCTTGTCCTCTCAAAGACTCCTTCTGTTAGCTCTTCTCTTTCTCTCTTTCCCGGATCATTCCCATTAGGCGAAAAGCAAGCAAACCCATATTCAATTATCCCCCGGTCTTGAAGTCTCCCCTAGACCCCACACCTTATCTTATTCTGGCTATGATCCCATTTCTCTGCATCCTTCTCAAGCAAACTTCTGGAAAATCTGTCTGTACACATTAGCTTTACTTTGTCTCCTGCCATTCACTCTTGAGCCTCCTTTTTCTGGTTTAGACCTGACAATTACAAAAACTCGTTTTTCTTCAGGCCATAGTCAACCTTTGAGTTGCCAGATCTTGGGCTCCGTCTGCCTCCCTTCTCATTACTCGAGCTACAGGAAACATTCCATAGCGTAGCCTACTCCCAGTTCCTCCATGCACATTTCTCTTCAGCTTCAGTGACAGGGCACTTTGTGGTTTGTCTCTCATACATCTCTTTCAGCTTCTCAATCTGGGTTCCTACTCCCTAAACATAGGACCTTGACCTTTCTTTTTCTATGTTGTACTCTTTTAAATAATCTCATCGATTCCATCATATATGATTGATAATGCCCATATTTATATCTCCAGCTCAAACTTTTCCATGACACTCTCCCTTGGATGTGTCATCTTGAATTCTCCTCACTCACTCTGCCTGAGTGGTCCTCTCATCAACCTCAATTTGTTCATTTGTTTCCTCACCTTTGGTATGTTTGGTGCCATTGGTCATGGAACTTAATTTCACTATGATTCAGTTTCTTCTTCTATAAAATGATACTAACAACACCTAACTCACAGGGTTATTGTCAGGATTCAATAGCAAACCACTAAGCATATAGTTAGTGCTCAATTCATGCATAATTTAAAATAGCCTGTAATATAAACAACCCAACCATTTGATCAATTATTTTTTCTTACTGTTTTGGCATGTTACACCCAGCCTGAGGTACACTTAAAGAGCCTATGAATGAATGAATAAATAATGAGCACACCTCATCGCCAGCGAGTCAGAGGCAAGAGTGATTTCAGCTCTGATCCCGGATGAGCTGAGAACGATGCCAGCTTAGATGTAAGTCAGGGGCTTGTCTGTTGTCCCAGCTCCTGTCTCCACCTCTGGCCCAGGCTCTGCCACTGTCTCCTGTTCCTGCTCCAGCTCCCAGAGGGGAAAGTGATGGATGGAAACGTCATAAACAAGAACAATGCCTATTGTGCTCTACTTAGAAATGGCCTGTGTTCTTTCTTAAAATTATGAATAAAATAATACACTGACTACATCAGGTGGTATGGAAGATTTGCAATTGAGGATGCAAATGAAAAAGAGTTCACTTGTTAGGTTTGGGAGGGGACAAATGGTCCTGGAATGGCCTTTTTCTACTGCTAGAATGGTTCAGAGGAAAACCATCTGTGAACAAAGGGTCATAAATTGCCTCCAAGCACTGTCTGTCCGCTGTAGAAGAAAGGTCTGTGTTTGGGGAACCTCGCGCTGAGGAAAGAGTACACATTTGGGATGCCTGTGCTGACGATTTGGTTGTTATTTGTTAACTTGACGAGATGGGTAATAGTTGAAGTATGAAATCCTAAAGGGAGTGCAGAAAATGTTACAATAAAAACCCCAGCTCATCATCCCTGGCCCAGACCTAATGCAGTCAGCTACTAGCTCGCCAGGCTTCTGCTCACAGGAGTTTCATCTGGGCCTTATCTCATGAGAAATGCAAGCCGGCCACTCCTAATGTTTATGGGATTTACATATCATGCAGATCTACTTTCTTTTCTTTCAAAAGAAATGAGTTCTTGGGGCACTTATGAAAATGCATGACTGAAGAGAGGAAGCTAGAGCCAAGCTTTTTGGAGGCAAAAGGATTTGAGAGCAGTTTCTGAGCCAGGTGAACAAGCTGTGGTTCTGGACCAGCCAACCCCACTCCTCCTTGGCCCTGCCACCAGACCCTAGGTCAGGATGAGGGAGGGCTGACTTTGCCTTTTCAAATCTCCATTAGTTCTCTTAGATATGAATGCTGAGTCAGGGTCTGTGAAGTTAGCTGGAGGGTGAAGGAGAGAGAGAGAAGGAGACATAGATCTCAATGAGGAAGACCAGCCCGGATGTCAGCAGGGTCTTGGCAGAAGGCTCACAGTGACACTAGGTGGACACCACCGCTCACCTACAGTGAACCCACAGAGGAATCAGTGCAAAGCCAGGGTGAATCCTTTCTAAGAGGATTGGTTGAGAAGAGTTTCAGGGAAAGGGTGTAACTTGAGAGACTGAACAATTTCATCCAGATACTGAGAATTAACTAAGGGAAATGTGTAAATTATTATATTGGACCGAATGTACTGGAGTGAACCAAATACCTGCTCGTGAGAGGTTCAGATAAGGAACAGGTAGATGAGTAATTGTAGCGCCTCTGCATATCTGAGCTCTACTGTGAATAAATCTGCAAGCCAAACACACATGTTGCTTCTTTTCACTCTTAGCCAGTACTTGGATTTTATAGGTAGCTATTGAACATCTGGAAAGTTATACAAAGGTCTAAAAAAATGCATTTTTAATAGTTGAATTTCTAGTACTGGTGATAGGCTGAGAGACATCTTGAATAGTGAGAGACCATGGCAAGATTGAAACCTTTAAGGGATGCTAAGCACTGAAAATATTATAATGTGCCTTTCTGTGTTTTTGGAAATAAAAATATTTCTAACACATAAAATTATAGTAAGGAAGCCCAACGATGTTCTGATGTTACCCAGGATGGCTAGAGTTAAGTTTTATAAACACTAAATGTCAAATTTTATTCAAAAGATGGTTTAGGTTTCCTCAGGACATGTTTAGTCTATCTCCTGGGTAAGTGAGCCCTAGCAGAGCCTGGAGGCCTGGTCGGGGCCCATAGCTCCCTCCTGGGTTCCGTCTCCTCGGCTGGTTCGATGGGACATGAGCAAAAGGACATGGACTTTGTGCTCAGAAGATGGGTTCCGGTCCCTGCACTTGTCCCTTAGTGTGTGACCTTGGAAATTCATATAATCCTTTTGAATCAGTTTCTTCATCTTTAAAATGGGGGTAATAAAACCTTCCTCACAGGATGATAACAAAGATCAAATGAGAGAATATGTGTGAAAATGTCACATAATGTTGGTTTGTATGGTTACAAAAATATTCTAACCGTAAATTATCACCAAACGCCAGAGAGGATGTGGAGCAACAGGAACGGAACGCTCATTCATTGAGGGGAATGCACACTGATGCGGCCTCTTTGGAAGACATTTTGGTGGTTTCTTACAAAGCTAAATATATGTGTCCCATACAATTCAGCAGTTATACTAGGTATTTACTAAAGGGAGTTGAAAAATTATGTTCACACCAAATCCTGCACACTAATGTTTATAGCAGCTATTTTTTCATAATTTCCAAACTCTGGAATCAACCAAGATGTCCTTCCATAGCAGCCAAGATGGATAAACAAACTTCTGTACATCTAGACAATGGAGTATTATTCAGCACTAAAAAGAAATGGACTATCAAGTCATGAGAAAACACGGAGGAGCCTTAAATGCATGTTACTAAGTGAAAGAAGCCAGTCTTTAAAGGTTACATACTGTATGATTCCGACTATATGACATTCTAGAAAAGGCAAAACTATGGAGACAGTAAAAAGATAAGTGGTTGCCAGGGGTTGGGAGTTTGGAGAGAAGGAAGAATAGGTTGAGCACAGTGATTTTTAGAGCAATGCAAGTATTCTATATGATACTGTAATGACACTGTGCATCTGTTAAAACTCATAGAACTGTATAACAGAGGGTGAACACTAATGTAAGCTAGGACTTTAATTAATAACAATGTATCAATATTGCATTATCAATGGTAACAAATATACCACATGACTATAAGATGTTAATAATGGTGGAAATGGAGTGAGGGAGGGTATACAAATATGTGTACTTTCTGTTCAATTTTCCCGCAAAATTGTAAATAAGCCTAAAACTGCTCTAATAAATAAATCTATTAATTAAAAAACATAATTACAGAGCTGCTCGAACCACTGGCTCTTCTTCACGACCCCAAGAGAATCAACTCTTCGGAGGCAGTATGTAAGGTATTCTGTGCCAGCCCACCCTGTGTAAAGGCTCACACAGACATTAGGGAAAGCATGAATCAAAAATGACAGCACATTCTTCACGCTAAACTATTACCTTGTCTGGTTATTTTGCCATTCATACGGACAATAATAAGCTACTCTGCGATCACGTATTCATTTAATTTGTTATTTAGTCTAACCTTTCACTTTTGTATCCATGGGGGACACAGGTTTTATTTTATTTTTGCAAATGTAATAAAGTTGGAATCTTGAAGATACTGTTCAGTCTCTAGAGGTGATTGGGGAGCAGTGGGGGTAAGGAAAGAAAGAGGCAATACACAACATAAGACCTGACTAATTATACATTAAAATGGAAAAGAAAAAACCAAAGACTTGGCTAATGGGATAAAAAGGGAGGGGGCTCGATCCCAGTCAGCTCCTTGGCTTCTGGGTCCCAGCCCGGGGCTGGCCAGGGCATGGGGTCGAACTGTCTCTCGGACGGAGGGATTGCCTTCTGCTGGTGGGGCCTGTGCTTCTGCTGCAGTCGGTGTGGGCCCTGCTGATCTAGAAGGAGGGAGGGAGCATGTGGAAGTCCATTTCCGAATGAAGGCTGAAGGATGGGACTTCACAACCATGGGAGCAGAGCTGGCCTGCACCTGAATCAGAGCAGGTTGCCTAAGTGGTGTGGTTTGAAAAGCCCCACTGTCTCTGCCACTGAGATCGAAATTCTCCTTCTTTCTGTGTGGAGCATGTAGCAGCGCCCTACGTATTGGTACTTGGTCCCTCTTGTGTTAAGAATTGGCCTCTTCCCTGTTCTTTTTAAATGCTGGTTCTCTCAAAGCAGAGCTGCAGCTTAGAGTGCATGAGTGTCACAGAGCCCTGGGACTCAGAAGAAGGCCTGCCTGAT
This sequence comes from Pteropus vampyrus, assembly GCF_000151845.1. Taxonomy (NCBI): domain Eukaryota; kingdom Metazoa; phylum Chordata; class Mammalia; order Chiroptera; family Pteropodidae; genus Pteropus; species Pteropus vampyrus. The sequence continues at coordinate 1,588,269 of NW_011888911.1, read as the reverse complement.
AGTGGGGGTGAACTAGTGCAGAGAAGGTGTGGAGCATATACCAAAGACGATGTTTCTGGGGTGGGGGAGGGTCATCTCAGGTCTGGGGCCAGAAAAGTGACACTGTGCAGAAGTTCTGCCAACTGTTTGGAGGGGAGGGAACTCCCTGCAGGAGAGGGAAAGAGAAAGCATCATCCAGAGTCTCCGACACCCACATTCAGAACCACCTGCAGTCAGCACACCAGAACTCTGGGGGGCGTCCTGGTGGTTTTCTGAACCTCGAGTGCTGAATTTGGGGGGTGTGGCGTTGTACAGGGACTGTGAGCCTGGGCTCTGACTGTCTCGCAGATTCGGATTTATTTGGATTTAACTCCGTCTCTGCTACTTATTTAACCTCTCTGAGACTCAGTTTCTCATACATAAAATAGAGTCATAATAATCTTATTTCATAAAGCTGTGGTGAGTATAAAACATGTCAAGTTCTTAGCACAATATCTGGCACAGAGAAGTACTCAATACTGAAGTTTTGATGGCATGGCTGCTATTGGCAGGAAGAATCTGTTGGTCAGTGTCCAGTGCCCTTCAATGCCTTGTGCAGAGCTGCCTGTCTGTCTGTTACCTGGGAGTAGGCTTAGCCACATCCTCCTCCACGCTGGTCCCCAGAAGCAGGTGCTGATGGGCACTCCACTTTGATTACTGGCTTACTGTGGAGCTTGGTCCTAATCTACCTGGTGGCCTGGGGCAGCTGGGGCTGTGTGAGGGGCTGCTGATGGGGCCCTGGCAGCCTGAGTCTCAGCCTCCAAACACAGTCAGCACTGGGCTGATGTATATGAGGAAAGCACAGAATCATATGGTTGAAAAGAACTATAATTGTAATGGAAATTCAAATCACTCCACTAAACCTGTTTTCTGCATTCACGTTTTGTTGTAAATCAGAAGCACTGGGAGCAATTTATTTCTAAACATCAACAATTTGGAATGGGAAGGGGAATGAAATAATTGCATTCTGACTCGCTTGAAACAATTCATCTGTGTGTACGTGCACATCCGGAGGGCCTGTGGACACTGCAAAGTAATGTACACCTTCGCTTCTGTTTTTCATCTCTCACATGTGCCTGGAAAGAGGAGGAAGCCAGGTGGCTTTCTACTCCTCCCTGTGCGAATCCGATGGCTGTGGAAGCAATGGCTCATTGCACCTGCCGCAGCCAGGTGGAGAGGGAAGATTTCTCTGTGGTTGGGGGCCCTGGGCAGCCCCCTTCTGCTTTCCTAATTCATCAGTTCCAATGGTGGCCTGGAGAGACTCCCAGTGGGCCTACTCTGACACCCCAGGAGCACAGCTCCTTTCTCTCTTAAGAAAGCCAATTCTTCCTTTTCTGTCCCATCTTGCTTTGCCAGAACCCTACCTTCTTCCCTCCTAGGTTTCCTAACCAGCTGACCAGTGTCCAGGGAACCTCCTCCGAGCCCTGCAGGGGGCTCAGGGTCTGGTGGGCTGCAGAGACAGATGCTTTGGGTTCTGGAGAAGCGGGGGTAACTAATGAATCAGGAAAACTTTTTTGGGGAAAGAATTTACTATTTGATATTTCATTTAAAAAAGTGAAGGGATCATCATTAAGAAAAGCAGAGCACTATGGGGTTTCTTTTCACTGACTTTGTGGATTAGTATTATTTATAAGCCCATATTGGCCTGGGGCTCTAGAGCAAGTGTATGGGGACTCATGTAGTCTTTTTAACACGTAGAGCCTCTAAACATCTCACTCTGGTCCTGCCCCTCCTGGTTCTTATGAGTCCTTTGGGTTTCTATGGTTCTAACTGTATGCGTGGACATGTCTTTGGGGTTGCCACACAGGATCTCTTTAGAGAAATGGTGTGGAGCAGCATTAGCCCAAGAAACACTTTATGACTGAGGAGGCAAATGCTTTAAGAGGAAAGAGCATGGGTCTGGGATCTAAAGCTGGGTTCGAATTCTCAGTGACTGTGATTGTAATCATGCCATGCCTCAGTTTCTCCAGAGGAGCCCCTGTAGGGATTTGTATGAAAGTGCTCTATGAACTGCAAAGAGCTGTGTGTGTATGTGTGTGTGTGTGTGTGAGTGATGAAGAGGAAGAAACATTATTATATAAACATCTGCACTCAGGATTTCTCTTGGGTATGTAGTTTTGTTGGAAAAGCAAGATGATAAGTGTCTGGGGAAAAATGAGACTCCCAGGAACACAAGCTTAGGTTGGGATTAACTGTTCAGCAGAAAACTGGGGGAGAGAGGGCGGGGGGAGAATCTGGTGTTGTTCTTGAGAGAAAAAGAGCCAGGAGGAAGGAAAGGGGTTGTGTAGGAGGAGCTAGGAGAGCCAACGAGATGGCAGGAATTTCTTCATCCTGGAAGCCCTTGTACCCCCAATATTGATGAACAATGGGAGGCTTGCTGTAAGTGAATACCCAAAGTAGCTGAGCCTGCCTTCAGGGGGGCTACAGGGCAGACAGTGCCTTGGAATCTGGAAGCAGACATGAGAAAGCAAGCTACTGGGTCTTGGAGAAGGCTTTGGACTGGGGATTCCCACTCTGCTCTTCTTCAGACTCATATGAGGAGTTGAAACAAATAACGATCCAGGCCCCATCCCAAACAATTCGTCAGAATCTGTGTGGGTGGGGCTCCAAGCTCCAGAGTTACTTTGAAACTCCTATGACTCGAATGTGAGCCAGGATTGAGGCCCATTCTCTACATTGTCCCTCCGTTACCTGTGACCATAACTCAAGGGCCTGGGGCACATGGGTTTGGCATCATTAAGAATTTCCTGGGAGATCTCAGGGAAGTGTCCTACACCACCTAAAAATGAATTAAGTTGAGCCATTTAGAATTTGACCTAGTGGAACGGAGAGCCTCCATCTCTGTCTACCGGAACTTTGGCCCATCCCTGTGTCCTCATCTGAGCACTCAGTGCCTGCTCCACCTTCTAGTCTGGAGACAGGCGGATTTTCACAGTAAGGCAGGGGCTTGAGCTATGATAACCTGGGTGAGAGGAGCTCAGAGACCCAGAGGGGAAAAAAAATCTTACCAGAGTATTAGAGAAACTGCCACGAATGGCAGGTACGCAGGTCTCCAGGGACAGATTTCTCCCTTGACTGAGATTCAACCGTAGTGAAATATCAGAAACCTGACATGTCTTGCATGTGCCAAAAAAAAAAAAAAAAAAGTGTCAGGATTCTCAAATATCTCTAATACGCTTCTCTTGCTTTTTTTTGCGTGCGAACAGCATTGGTGGGACTGTGACCTTCAAGATTACCTCAAGAATAATGAGCCCCAGGCATCTTTTCAGCTTCATTAGTGACTAAGATGCAACATGTTGTCCCAGCATACAAACAGGCCTCCTCTGAGGGTCAGATGTGAACTCCAGGCTCTCCAACTGAAGAGAACTATTCAACCTCTGGACAACGAGGGAGCAAATGGGAAGCCAGGTATCATTATATAGGGATGTGGCTGTGACAGTGGTTAATGGGATGGTAGAGCAGAGTGGCTGGTTTCTGAGCCGCAGCTTTAAGAAGCTCCAGTTAATAGGATGTCTGCTGGCTGTTGGGGTTGATGAGAGACAGGGAGTGAGGACACTGCTGGCTGTTGGGGTTGATGAGAGACAGGGAGTGAGGGCATACTGTTTCAGCGCCTGATATCTCTAGGGCATGCATGCCCACAGATGTGGCATTGCAAAACTTCAATCTCATCGGGTGTTCTGATTTTTAGTAAAATTTTTATTAACTTGAATGCTTGAAAAAGATGTGGATTTATGGTTAGCTAAGTTTATTTTGCATAACTGAGAATTACTAGAAACTCCATCCTTCTAAATTTCAATTTTATAGACAATCTTTTTTTTAAAAAAAATGTACTTGCTTTCTTTTCTAGGTTAAGAATTAAAGTATAGTTAACTTAATTGACAATTTCAGAGTCTTTTGGAGCAGGGGTCTTCAATCCCTGGGCTGCAGACCCAGTACCTATCTGTGGCCTGTTAAGACCCGAGCTACACAGTAAGAGGTGAGTGGCAGGCAAGAGAGGGAAGCTTCATCTGTATTTGCAGCTGCTCCTCAGCACTAGCATCACCGTCTCAGCTCCATCTCAGATCATAAGGCATTAGGTTCTCATTAGAGCACCAGTCCCTGGTGCCAAAAAGGTTGGGGACCGCTGTTTGGGGGGCATGAGATGCTACATTATTTTTCACTGATTCATATATGCAAATGTTTCTCGAGTTTCTGCTTTAAGTGAAACATAGTGTAATGTGCTGGAATATTGCTACCATAGGTTGCTGTGGGTGAGGGTGATGTCGTACCTGAGTACATAACCACGGAGTCTGGGATATCCATCCCCAAACCTCTAATCTGTGGGAGTCAAATGAGAAAACAATTCTCCCCAAATACAAGCCATGTTAGCCCTGGGATGCAGTACAAAGAGGGTAAGGTTCTGAGTCAGAGGCCCTGGGTTCAAGTCCTAACTCTGCCACTCACCAGCTGTGGGACCTTGGATGGGCACTTTGTCCCCTGACCTGTTCTCATTTGTAAGATGGAATCATCACACCTACCCTACAGTGTGGGACAAGAACAAGTAAGAAACACACATGTGCCTAGGGTAGCACCTGCCATGGTATACATTCTTAGTTAATATTTGTTTAACATAAAAAGTTGTCTCATTCTGAAATTTAAGAGAAGCCACATGAAATAAGATTTCACTACGCTGCTATCAGACATTCCAAACCGGTTGGTTATGACCTAAAGAATCACTATTCCATAGGCAAATGAGCTGCCCATCACTTGTTTGTGGCCATGATGGAGAAGAACAGTAAAAACAGTAGACATTCAGAAACTCAGTTTCAGCGTCACACTTACTGCTTCCCCTTACTTGCTGCCTTGACCTTCTGCTTGTGGTCTCTCTTGGTTTCTTTGCCCTGATGCTGCCTCAGTTGGAGAGGTTAACCAATGAGGAGTTAAATATCTTCTACATGGAATGGGTATGGTTAAGGTGGGTGGGAGCAGAAAGGAAGAAGACCAGCCTAGGAGATAGCACTTAGTGCTAGAGCTCATCGTTTAGATGGCATGCAGAAATAGGTTCTATGAGGAAGGGAGGTGTGCTCCCTGTGAGCTTCCTAAGTGAGGATTACAGAGTTACCTAATTGATCCCATCCTTCATCAGTTCAGAAAGACTGAGTACCTGAAAACAAAGTGCCAGCCTAGGCAGGATGCCAGGTGCTAGGAGGAGCAGAGATGCGTCTGAGGGCACACCTGGCCCCCTGAAACATTCAGGCTGAGGAGTCTAGGTCTAACTGATTAAATGTAACACATGCTCCACTTATGCTCCCACAGTGGCATGTGCGTTGTGCAGTGGGACTTTACATAAGAAAGTGTAATACATCGTTCTGTTTAGAGGAATGTGTAAAGGATCCACAGAGATGAGCATAACTGAGATGGGCCCTGAAAATGAGGAACAAAGACCACCAAGCACAGAATTGAAGGAATAGCTTTATGAATAGGGGGAACAGCTTATGCAAAATGAGGAAGTATGAAAGCTCCTGATTCTCTCAAGGAGATGTAGCTAGTCTCATGAGCATCAACAGAATATTAAGGTTAGGAAACTTTTACCTTTTCTTAAATCATTGGAAGAATATATATTATATATTAATTATTAGTGGGATTTACAATACTGAAACATTGTAATACGTGGCCACTATGAAATTCTCCCGTAAATTACTAAGTCCCCAGGTTAAGATAAGCTGGAGCAAATGGAGGCCTTCCATCTCAATATGATTGGAGCTAACTCTCCATACAAACTCTTGGCAGTTGCTCGCTGTCACCTGTCTCCTCCCCAGGACAGTACATGGGGCCTTCGCCTCTTTTCTAACCTGTTTATTTATGTGCACTTTGTCTCAGCTATCAACTAGATACACTCTAGGGTAAGAGCTCCAGAGGGACCAGGGATCATACTGCCACACAGACAACATCGATATCTGTTGTCAAGGTAATGGCTAATGACATCAAACTGCTATAGGGACCCTTCCGGTAGGACATAGTTGAGTGGTACATCAAAGAGTTATCCAAACTGAAAAGAATGGAAACAAGTGGCGTGTGTGTCTGCTTGAGCGTATGCATGTATGTGTTAGTTTGTAAGTATGTGTATATGTATGTACGTTTGCTTGGGAATATGTATGTATATCTGTGCATGATTGAGTGTTTCAGATCCTCTGGCTATATTTTGATAAGGGCACATGAGGTATGATTTACATCCCAGTCAATAGCTAGCAATATTCTAGGAAATAAACCTGCTGAAACCAAAAACATATGACCACTGAGGTCTTAATCCATGAAGGAAATTTAGGAGCATGTGATTTCTCTACTTGCTGTCAAGAATCTGAGTTCTGTGGAGTGCAAAAGTCTGAGGATGACCTTTTCCTGGCAGAAGCAAAAGTGAAAAAGCCTATTATGGCGCATAAGCCAATTTACTCTATACAAATAAGTGGCAATTTTGTTCCTTAAATACATAAGTATGGAAGGAAAATGTCTATAAACTGAAAGATGATTTCCTATGGCAAATCTCTTCTTGTTTGTGGGAAAACAGAAGATAGCAGCCCATTTAGGGGTTTATGGGCAGATGTCAAAGGAAGAACATCTGAGTCCTCTGGTGAACTTCACCTGGAAAAATAGGTCTGAAACTGGTCTCTGGTTGGGTAGAAGTAGGAGGTGATATATGAGTAAATACCTTTTGATAGAAGCATTTTAAAGGAGACGTGAAGGAGAAAGTGAAATATACCTCCTGCTTTAATTTATCACCTCTTTTTATTTAAAAAATACATGGCATTTGTAGGCTGAACAAAATTAAAAGTCATAGACAGATCACATTTACTACAGCATTTACTAACAGAAATTGGAAAGTCATTGGTATAGAACAACCTCTGTTTGAAACAGGGGTCCCTAACCTGAGGATGCTCCGAGCTCTGAGTGAATGAACAACCTGAAACCAACTGCAAATGATGGATATGTTTTTCTAGGGAGCAGGTTCCAGGATTTAATTAGGTTTTCAAAGGCATCTCTGATACAAAAAAAAAAGGTTGAAGATCATGTATTAGTGACTGGTGGACTTTTCTTGCCTGGAGGATGAGATCAGAGGGTGGATGAGGCTGGTTGGATGTTTGGTTGTGGGAGGGGTTATAAAGGGATTAAGATTAGAAAAGCTGTTTTATCATTTAAGGAGCACAGTTCATAAAGCCTGAGGAGTTTTAGTGGATGAAAGACTTATTATATAGGTGTGCATGTATACATATATACATTAATGTACTAAAACAACATCTTTGTATTCAGATTAATTCCTTTATAGATGGATATATAAAACAATGCAACAATGACAAATGTTCCCAAACCCATAAAAGACTTGTTTATACACTTAGGTCTCATAGTGAAAGTCAGGGGAAGGGCTATTTCTCATTGATAAACAGACCTGGAGGGGGAAAAGAGACAAATCTTGTAGAAACTATAAAGGATGGAGGGACTCTAACTACTCACACGTTTTGCTCATCTTCCTCAAAGTTCCCAGGGCACTATTTGGACCCCTTCCCCGACTAGCCTCACCCCACCTCATCTGGCTTTGCTCTGAACTTTGATGTTTAGTCAGGTGTGGTGTCCTTTTGAAAGAAAACAAACCTTGATCTGATTACAGACTGTCGTCTCTAAGTTGTCAGTCATTAATTAATGAATAAATTAAACAATACTTGCCCACCTGTCATCCTATCACCTGAAGAACAATTATTTTCAGAGCTATTGCTAATCTCCACAGTACAAGGTATATAATTGCCATTAAATATTTATTTACTATGTAAATGAAAAAAAAAAAAAGACAGAGTAGGAAGGGAGATGAAGAGAGAGAAGCAAGAAAGAAAAAAGGAGGGAAACAACCTCCCACCCCACACCACAGGACCAGAGGCTCAAACCCAACCCCTGGGCAGTGGTGGGGTGGGGTTGGTGGGTTGCATGTCCTAGTGCCACCAACTCCTTGGCTGTCCTCTTAATGTGCCTGTGTCCCCAACTCCTTCCTTCAACTATTTCGACACATTTTAAAAATCCACACCGAAACTGTCACATGCCAAATTAAACGGCTGAACAGTCACCAGCCCAGCAGTTGTACAAACATCCAGACTTTGAATCCCAATTTGAGTTCAGATGGCAAGAAGACAAAAAGAGAGGCTGGGGAATGAAAAAGATGAAAACCAAGCTAAGGTCTTCAGGGAAAGCTATTGTCTTGATTCTTCAGCCCTGATGAGCCTCGTGGAGATAATAAAAACATGAAGAATATTCTCCCTCATGTACGCACAACAACAATGTGAGCACTAATAGTGATGATAATAAAAAAAGAATATATTGCCTTCAAATACAATCCCTTGCCTAGCATTGGTCCACGTATCCTTGGGGTCCTGGGCTAGCAGTCACTCATTCCTGCAGATCTCCACCTGTAAACTGGGGATTTGGCAGAAGAGTAAGTCCTTTCCAGTCCTAAGATTGCAGAATTCCATGATGGGGAGCTCCAATAGTGTTAGTAATGATAGAAGACTTTTATTCAGCCAGAGATGGAGCTCCACATAGCACCCCCTTTTCCTAAGCTTTGGAGTGTTGCTCCCTGAGTTAAACTCCTAGTTCTATGGCACACGCGCTGTGCACAAATTCAGGCGAGTTATACAACCTTTCCTATGCCTCAAACTCCTTACCTATAAATTAGGGATAATAATAGCATTATTGGGTAAGGATCAGGTATTGACCACAATGTTTTCTGCACTGAGAGCCTGAGAAAGCAATGCCTTTTCCAGTACACAGGCAGGTATGAGTAGGATGTGGTATGGGAAGATGGAAGGGCTGAC
>NW_011888911.1:1510732-1578595 GCF_000151845.1 Pteropus vampyrus | reverse complement strand
TGCGACATGTGCGCATCACAACAAGGAGCACAAGGTTTGCCCCATTCCCAGTCACATAGAACCACTTGCAGGTTCCCAGTGATGCTGTGCTCTTTCTTATCTTTATGGCTTTGAACTTGTTCCTTCTGCCTAGAATGTCTTTTCCCCTCACTCATCACCTGGATTTTGCAAAAACAGTCTTTACACTGTTTGTAGAAGGCTTCTGAGATTATTCCACACATCTCCTCTGTGATATGGGTCGGGACTCCTTTTATGAAGTCCCATGATTCTTTACTCGTACAGATATGGCTACCATTTATTTAGTGCTTGCTAAATGCCAGGTGCTCTATTAGATGGTTTGCATGTATTGTCTCAAATACTGCACATCATGGCTCTCTAGGGAAGATGATGAAAGGAAACTCAAGTTAGGTACCTGCATAACTCGCCCCAGGACACAGAGCCTCTATGTGTCAGAGTCAGAATTGAACTCATTTTTGATTCCAAAGTTTCGCTTTACAGATTCTCGCTTAGTGTTGTAAGTACCTGTTTAGGTGCCTGCCTCCCCCACTAGACCTTGAGGGCATGGAGTGTGTCCTCTTTGTCTGTGTCCCTCAGTGCCTGGCATGGGGCTTGGCTCATAGTCGACACTGGATGCATGTGGAATTAATGAATGTCTGCACCAGTGTGGATCGGGAAGAAGGTGCCAAGCGCAGGTGCCCTCCACTCCTGCAAGCAGCGGGCATGCGAGTCTGCCCTGGGGCTGATGAACAATTGCCCGTAGTTCTGAGAATGGAGCTCCCTCTTGAGGCTGGGAGGGTAAAGGAATAGGGCATCAGTGTAGTAAGATGGCCCTTTGGGGGAACTGTTAGCAAAAGAGAATACAATACTCCCCCCTTATCCTTGGGGAATACGTTCCAAGACCCCCAGTGGATGCCTGAAACCACAGATAGTAGCAAACCCTGTGTGTGTGTATATATATATATTTTCCTACTTACAAACCTATGATAAAGTTTAATTTATAAATTAGGCACAATAAGAGATTAACAACTAATAACAAAATAGAACAATCATAACAAAGTAGAACAATTATAACAATAAGAATTATGTGAATGGCTTTGGGGTCATTATTACATAAAACAAGGGTGACTTGGACACAAACATTGCGGTAACTCGACAGTTGATCAGATCACTGAGAGGGCTACTAACAGGCAGGGAGCGTGTACAGTGCGGAAACGCTGGCCAAAGCGATGATTCATGCCCTGGGCGGGATGGAACGGGATGGCACGAGATTTCATTATACTACTCAGAACAGCGCTCAATAATACTTAGGAAATGTTTACTTCTGGAATTTTCCATTTAATATTTTCAGACCTTGTTTGACTGCGGGTAATTGAAACCGTGGACAGTGAAACTGTGAATGACGGGGAGAATACTGTACTTCTGTAAAAGTTAAATGTCCTAAATTCTTTTTCATGATTTGCTTTTGGCAAACTGTGATCAGGAGCAGCTTCCAAGGGGTGACTCTAGCAGCTTTGCTTTGTCCTTGCCACGGGGCAGACTGGCACCAGCTCATGCTATGGGGAGGTGGTGTGTGCGTGTGTGTGTGTGGGGGGGCGCTCTGCCAAGTTGGAACAGAGTTTTTAAGGCCTTAAAATACAGTTTTTTCTTTTCTTTTTTCCCCAGTGACCTTCTGATGCAGCAGGCTCCCCAAGTTCAGTGCTGTCCTACCCAAGGAAGTACTTTATGTCCTCAGCGTTATAAATCCATTTTAATTGTAACAACAGAAACAGCAGCAACAAAATGGAGCCAAGCAAACTGGGCCCTTTTCTGCACTCTCTAACTAGCTCAAATTAAATGCTGAATTGTATTTTGGGGGTCTGAGTTTTGTCATGCAAACGAAGAAAAACAACTTGCTTTCCAATTTCTACATGCAAATATAGAGTGAATTGTGGAGACAGAGAATATATTTTGCCATCTCAGTGGTTCTAGAAAAGATAAGGGGCTCTTGCAAAAAGTTACACAATTTGTCAGCTGTCAGCTTATTAAATACCCAAAACAAATGTTTATACAGCATTAGAGGGACACTGTCAAGGTCGGGAGGTTCTAAAATGGACCAATTTGGTTTTTTTCATAACTGTTTACAAAATTTCTTGTCCTTTTCCTCCCTCAAAACAAATCCAATGATTCTGTTTTCAGCTGCTTTGGGAAAAAAACAGGCAAGGAGCCAGCCCTGCGTACAGGCCTCTAATAATAAACGCAAATGCATGGCTAGTTGCTCAGCAGTCATGAGCAACACTACAATAACCACAGAGCCCTTGGCTGCTGCAGAACCTTCATTAAGGGGTAGTGGAGAAGAAGAGGTTCACCTGATTTTGCAAACAAACCCTGACTCCCATGCCCTAGGAGCAAATAAAATTAGGCAGGAGGCTGAAGGGAAATGCGATCTCCTTTGTGCTCAAGAAAGGGCATTAGAAAGTCATGGACCTTATTATCAGGTGGGACCCTCATTCAATCCAATAACCATTTATTTAGGTGCATAGTAAGGGCAGTGTATGTTGGATGAGGCAGAAGACAACAAAGAAGGCACTGACCATGTCTCAAAAGGATTTTATAGTCCAGTGGGCACATAGGGGAGACAGACACCTTGGTAACTGCAATGCTGAGTGGAATAATCAGGGTGTGATTCAGAGGCAAAGGGAGAGGCAGGAGTAAGAAATTAAATCCACCCCATCCTTTGTCTTTAAATTGACAATCTATTGGTAACCTTATTTGAGATTTGTTCATTAACTCATTAATTAACTCAATCTCTCTAAGCTAACTGGAGAGGTTAGGGGATTCACAGAGATCTCCAGCTGCTTAGTGGTCAAGGACAAACTGTGTTGGGTCCTGCCCTGTACAAAGCTTGGCAATTAAGGTGGCTTCTAGGAAATAGCTGTGGCCTGCAAGGTGGAAGAGAAAAAAATCCCTGAAATTTCCTCCCATTTCACTGCATATCCCTCCCTCCTTTCCCTACCCGACTTCGAAATTCTTTCTCACATCCAGTTAACTCGAGATACTCTCAATTTTGGCAAAGAAGGTTCTCCTGTGGCTCTGGGGGCCTAGGTGTGAAAAAGTTCCTTTTTTTTGCGATGACACGTCAGTCACCTCAGCTTGCTTCATGGCTAGAAATAGATTTGTCATTCTTAATAATGGCCCCATTGGGTTTGGGAAGGGCAGCGTGTTGAGTCGCTGATCATACAGAGCTCTGAGTGGCAAAGGGAAGGATGACGGGCAAGGGGGAAAACTGTCAGCCCCTCGCTCACGCTGGACTAAAAGCATGTAATTCACAACTTCTGTAAGCCTGGGAACTTATCATTTGAAAGTTGTTGCTCTAGAGTGCCTTGACAGTCTAACAATACAAAATAAATCTTCTATTCACGCCTCTCCGGCAAGCAAGGATTCCAGAATATGCAGCCACAGCAGAAAACAGCGATAAGTTCCTTGTTATGTTGTTGAAACTTACAGCCACTCACACTGGCCTGATTACCATATATTAGCTTTCTGCACACATGTGAAGAGTTTCCCAAGGCCTTATTTCTGGACAGCGTTTTAAAAATTTTTTTGTGTTAATCCCGTAGGGTCCCTCCAGATTGTCTGATTTCCGTGTTTCTAAGTTGTAACATGTTTTCTCTCCTTGGGTTAAGTAGCGTGCAAACATCCCATAAATGGGAGCATGGAACCACAGGAAAAACAATAAGCCCGGAGATCTCTGTGCTCAGTCTTACACCTGGGCATCGCTAGCATTTTGGAGGCTGGTTGAAATCAGAAGCATTACTATGGAGGAGAGGAAATTGGCTCTCAAGGAGAGGCTCAGGAATGGCTCATAAAACGAACATCTGTCAGAGGAGTAATTGCAAGAGATGAAGACCTCATGGGCTACTGAGTCTGAAACACCAAATTAATCAAGGAGACTGAGCAAGAGAGAGTGATTTCCATCATTTGTGGCGGTCTGGGCTGCAACCCGGAGAATGCTATGGTTGTTCTGGAAATTGCCTTAAGCCCCCAAGCCGTACGCTCTTTCCCTGACAGCTGTGGTGTTTGAGTGCATGTAGGTGTGTGTGCACAGCAATGAGCCACGTAGCCCGTCTAACAAACCCCATCTGCTCCATTCTACTGGCTACCCAGACTCTTTGCCTGTACCCCGAGCACGTGCCAGCCCCTGCGGAGGGCTGAACCTGGCATGTTTAAATTCCCAATTCTTATGTCCTGCTGTGGCTAGGCTCTGAGAAGCCAAGCACGCAACTCAGTGCCTGGGGTACCACCAGGATCCATTCAGTACCTGGGAGTTTATAATTACCTCTTTTGTCCTGTTCTGAGAAATCCGTTCTTCTCCGGGAGGAGCTCCTTAGCACTCTGCCTCCTTCCTTTCCATAACCTGCTTTCTCCAGGGAGAACTTTGAACCAGAAACTAAATGACTTTCTCATGGAGCCAGGTGATCCCTATCTTAATTTTCCGTGTGGTTGTCATCTTGTAAGCTCCCAAAGGGTGGTAGGACTGTGTCCAGATTGTTGCTGTGTCCCTAGAACCTTGCAAAGTTCCTGGCATAGAGCAAACTCTCAATAAATAGTTGTTGACTGATTGGATGGATAGATGGACAAATGAATGAGTTAGTGAATAGGAACCAGTGTGCTTTGGACAAGAACAGTGCCAGCCACAGCTAAGCCTTCTTTTATAGGACTTAACATTAGCAATGAACTTTTTAATCCTGGAAGCAATCAGACCAAGCACTCAACACATTCACTTACAGTCAAGAGACTGTTTCTGAATCCAGCCCTCCCACTAACTCCAGCACTGATATTGACACATTATAGACCTTTTATTGTCACTGGTAAACATGAGAAGGTGAAGGCACTTTCTAGATTGGAGAATTTTCACTCGATTTCCATGAGAACCATTTATCCTGATGACCAGGTATAATAGAGTTTACTTATTAAGCAAACAATTTACCATTTTCTGTTATTTCCAGTGGCCCCCAACCTTTTTGGCACCAGGGACTGGTGCTCCTCTGAGAATCTAATGCCTGATGATCTGAGGTGGAGCTGAGGCAGAGATGCTAGCACTGGGGAGCGGCTGCAAATACAGATGAAGCTTTGCTCACTTGCCTGCCACTCACCTCCTGCTGGGCAGCTCGGTTCTTAACAGGCCATGGACCAGTACCAGTCCGTGGCCCAGGGTTTGGGGACCCCTGATTTAACCTATTCTTTATATTGTGATCATAAAAAATAGAAGGCCAAAGTTCTTTACTCTCCCTACTTTGAAACTTTGGGGCATTTATGATAGAGCTGTGTATGTAGCAGGATCTCATTAATATTAATTTGAAGATGCAACTGATGTCGATAGTGGCAAGGAGTTGAGAGAGCAGAAAGGTATGCTCCCCAGGCTACCACTTCTGGTCTAGGTAGTAGAGCTCCTTTCAGAATTTATTCACACTTTGTGACAATACTTCTTGATGCACTCTGACAGCATTCCACAACGAATGCTGTCCAGTAAACAGAATGATGCTAAGTATACTTCCTGCTAAAAAGGTAAGGCAACACAACCACAGGAGTCAATTCTGTATTTCCGGTACCCAGCATGGTCTCTGGCATATCAAAGACACTTCATAAATTCTAGTAACTATTGATGACTGGATTCCAACTTGTGCAATTGCAGATGTGAGGTAATGATTAGTAATTGGGCTTCTTGGTTTGCTCTGACTTTGAGTCTTTGGCTGGAAATTCAGGCTTTTTGTTAGGATGAGCAGCTATGTCACTGTTTCACTGAGACCTAAGCTCACGTAATTAGCCAGTGCATTTCAATCAACCTCCACTATAATCCAAATTCTGGGGTGGATGCTGTGTCTCAGATCCCGTGTGAACAATCTCCATTCGCTTGCTCAAGAGCACTGCTCTGTCCCGAAGGAAGAGGGCCGTGGTAGCCAGCTCACCTTGACTCTGACGAGAAGCTGGGGCTCTCATTGGAGTCCACAGCCAGGTGGGACCACACTGCCGAATATAATAAACAGATCGAGGCAATAATGCCTGTTTTCTCCATTCCACAGCTCACTCTGTGTCAAGTCTTGTTTTCCCCAGTTCAGACTCATAAACCGACTTCCATCATTGAAGCAGGACTTGTCTCTCCTTATAGTAACGGCAAGACTTTAGGGAGGCAGAAGAAATTTAGCAAATATAATTCAGCAATGGGTTTGAGCTGAAAATAACTTCACTCAAGGACTGTGCCAGGACTCACAGAGATGAAGGCATTGGTAGCCTGTGTTTCTCTTTGTGGCTGGAGCATTAGAAGGCTCTGGGATTCTCATTAAAACCATTAAAACATGTTCATTAGTCCAAAGACCCTCTCACCTCCTGTGCGTGAAGTAAATAAATAAATAAATAAACGAACAAACAAATAAATAAATCATGGCGGACCCTCTGATTCCTGTCGCTGCTGCTCCTTGAGCAGTCTCTCCTTTATCTCCTTATCTCACGTTCACACTGCCAAGATGACATTTTTGGTTAAAAAATTACAAATATTTTAGACCAAAAGATGTCTTTGAGATTTTGCCCACCTGACTTCCAATGCCATGAGTGGGAATTCTGCCCAAAGAACAATGGAAGAGCCAATTTCTTTGCTCATTTAGAGCTTAATATCTTCACAACCATCTTGATTATCACCAACCCTTTTGCCACTAAAACCCTTTTGCCATTAGGATCCATGAACATAAACAATTGGTACTGAGGTTTACAAATCCAATGAGTTTCAAGCAAAGGTGTCTCCATTATGAGTAAGAGAATAGGGTCCTTAACTCAAAGCTTCTTATTCAGAATCTATGAACTGGTAAAACAAAGCCAAGACGAAACAAAGAGTGGGTTCTTTCAGGTTACCTTTCTGCAATCATACCCTAAATTTAGGGGGTTAATTACTGATACAGAAACACTTAAACCTGTTGATCCAGTCTTTTGACTCCAAAGCTTTAAGAAAAAAGAAGTCCACTTGATGGTGTTGGCTCACTGGACACGAAAATCTCTGGTTTATATTTTGTCATTCTTCTCTAGGACCAGAAGGAGCAAGTAGCCTTCGTGGATTCATTCCCACAACAACTCCAAGCACACTATACTTCCCAGCTGAGTCAAATCTGAGACACGAAGCTTTCAGCTCAGCCACTGAAATGATTTGAGTCTACTCTTGATTCCAGGTGGAAGAGACAGGCCGTGAAACAAGACAGCCCCTGCTTCTGTTCTTGGCTCTCACTCCTCGCACTCAGTGACCTCAGGCATTTTGCTAACTTCTCTGAACCCTCAATTTTCTTCTCTGTAACATGGCGGGGGGGAATAGTTCCCTTTTTGTATACGTGTTGAGGGAATAAAGAGGATGATTTTTGAAATCACACAATACCTGACACACAATAAATGATCTACTATTTTTATGACAAGATGCATTTCTTGTACCATTTTCCTTTTGATATGGCTCTTAACAACTCTCAATAAACAAAAGCTGCATGATAATAGTGTTTTTAACTGGCTTATGTAAAATTCTCACAAAATCCAAAGCTGAGCTCATCCACCACAGGAGAGGAGGAATTAGTGCGTGTTTTGAATATTAATGACTAGATGACCTCCTTCCTTATTATGTATCTGTATTCAAAATGCCACATCTAGTTCTAGTGATAATTGTTGAATTTTCAGCAGTTTATAGAAAAACAGCATATACAGTGTGGAGATAATTGCCCCATTGGATTCTTAAGAAAGAGTCAGTTTTCTACAAACACAGAATTTTGTAATTATCACTAGTGCTACGTGTTAAAATGAGAAAGTAGGTAAATAACAAAAAAGAACAGTATTTATTCATCGTCTTTCAAATGTATGTCAGCTCAATTATCCTAAAATTGCACTGACAATATAGGAAAAGTGTTTTTCTCTTTCGAGGGGAAGACTTCTTTTTGAATTTGTTCTCTGAGGTCCAGTGAGTCCATTGTTTGACAAGCCAACACACAATAAATGATCAACTAGTATTATAATGGCCATTGTCTTCAGGAGTGGGCTGATGGCAGGTTTCATCTCTCTCTCAGTGCTTTGGATTTTTTGCCTCAGTTCTGAATTAAGTGTGGTAGAAATGCTTAGAATTATAAAGTTAAGAGATCCACAGTGGAAAAAGAAGGTCCTGGCTATGATTTTATTTATAATCCCCAATGCTAGATTTTAAGGTCAGACCTGAGTATAAACCTGCAAATCAGGGATCTCCCAAGTGCTCACAAGGTTTCAGGCATGCTTATCAATCTTCTCTCACCCAGCCTCCTGCACCCCAGCAGGGAGGTCAGCGGCCACATGAAACCAAACCTAAGTTTATTCTGTGTTCCAAGGCCTGCTTTCCATGTTGTTACAAACGGAAGCACTCAGGGAGCTCTGGGAAGCTCTCTGCAATCAATAATTGTCCAGGAAACAAACTCAGAGAAGAGAACTCAGTGATTTATTGAAAAGGCACCCGGAAATGGCAGAAGCACAGCATTCCTTCTAATCATAAGCTCAGCATCTAAGAGGAGCCACTGAGAAGAGCCATCTTAAACAAACGTAGATATACGGGGCACAATCAAGAGCAGTTACAGGGAACATGCTACCTGATGAAAGGGAGAACATGCTGCATCAGAAATAGGGCTAAGGTAAAGAGTACTTAATTGGAGAA
Organism: Pteropus vampyrus; assembly: GCF_000151845.1. Lineage (NCBI taxonomy): Eukaryota > Metazoa > Chordata > Mammalia > Chiroptera > Pteropodidae > Pteropus > Pteropus vampyrus. The sequence goes on along the minus strand of NW_011888911.1, from coordinate 1,569,918 downwards.
GTGCAGGGAACAAAGACCAAACAGAAAAAAGCCAACACTGCTAAAATTAATAGGAAAGAGAAAACACACACACACAAAACAGCTGGACCATTTGATACATAGCAAAAAAGCCAAGTGTATAAAAACAGTTCATCTAAGACCAGAGAAGGCAGAGAAGATAAATAGCTCACAGTGTGTTGAAGATGTTTACTTTTGCATCTGTCAACCGAAAAGGAAGGAAATGAGAATTTGCCTGAGTTAGAATGGGTTTCCAAGGAGGGAAAGAAGAAGCATGCTGAGAGCTGTGGCAATGGCAGAACCAATTAGCGAAAGCTGACGGTGACTTAGATGACATTGTTCGCCATGGGTTGCAGGTGACCAAGGGCTTCTGCCTCCTGGCTCCCAGAGGCAGAAGACGATAGGGTAGCAATGCTACTTGCTGGTCCACTTAAAAGAAAGGCCAGAGGGAGTGATGGGCTAATTCTGCCCACTCCTCTGACCGTCAGGGATCCGTATCACCAAGCCTCTGATGTCCTTTCATAGGGACCCTCCCATCAGTTACCACCCAACCCCCCTCCACAACCAGGAGGAGACACTGCTTTCTCATCCTTCTAGTCTGAGGGATAGCAAAATAACACTCATGAAATGACAGGTAGAAAGGCAATCAGACCCAATGCCAGGTCTCAAAGGGATCGAGAAGTTTCACTGAGCTCCATGTTCTGAGCTCCCCAAACTTGTTCCTGTCCTGACACATGTAGAAAATAACAACATTTTAATAGAATAAATAGAAGATGGACTCATATGTGGATTTGACTCTCTGCCCTAGTCCCACCCTGATCTGAGGGCTGATGGGTCATGATGTTGACCCACCAGTCACCTATGGGGAGAAGCTCTGACTTGCTCACCCATCACGGTCCAAGGGAGCAGACTCTGGATCTCAGCCTCTTTTCTGCTTGGCTCTGAGGTGGTTCTCTCCACAAACACTTCTGGTGAGCCAGTCAGCTCTCTAATCAGTGGCTTCACCAGGAAGAGACCCTCAAAAGAGCACAAGCTGATTAGCGCAGTCACTGTGCTTTATAGAAGTGTGGGTAAATCTCGAGGAGAGTACTGGCACCTTTTAAGGATGCCGCGACTCAGCAGACAACTGGCACGGCAGTCTTCAGGTGGGCAAGGATATCTGCCAAAGATTAGCTTGTGAAGGGAATCTAAATATCTAGGGCCAGGAACACTGCGCAGCCAAGGGAGCAGTCAGCCATGTGCCAGAGAAATGTTTCCTTAGCTGGGGACGTGGGGAGGGCCTCCAGTAGGAAAGAAAGGCACAGATTACGGATCAGCTCTTTGTAATGGCTTCTGGTTCATCAAAAAGGCAAATAATGACTTAGGAAGTGTACACGATGGAGAAAGGAAGTGTTTTTAGGGAAGCAGTATGGCAGAGTATGTAAAGCTCAAATGGCTTCGTCGTAAGGCAGAAGGCACTAGAATCTTTCCTCTGCCACTTACTAACTGTGTGGCTTTGGGCAAGTAACCTAACCTCTCTGAAGCTTAGTTTTCTTACTGAATTATAATGACATCTTTCTCACAGAGTTGTTTGCATACATTAAATAAAACCATGTATACAAAGAACCTAGAATGCCAGAGTTTCAATAAAACGTTAACTACTCCACTTCACTATATGAATTGTTTAAACTAGAAACTGGTTTGAAGTGTGTGTGCATGTGTGAGTGAGCTTAGGAAATACTACAGAGAACTACATCTTTATTGATTGACAGGATTCCCCTCATTGTATGGACTTACAAAGTTACTGTAATTGTTGACTCCTGGTCTGCCTCAACCTAGACTCCATTTCTTGGTGTGTGGCTTCCGAATTCTGCAGGGATTGTCATAGCCATTCAACCTCCTTAGATATGAGCCATTTATTAGACTATGAGCCACCCCCTCCCACCCCCACACCAGTGTCAGGGAATGAATCTCAACATCCCTGCCTAGGCCCGCTTCTGGTCCATGGGGAACACTCAATACCTTTTGTTAAACTGAACCTGGAGAAGGAAGATGCAGAGTGCCTGGTGAGGACATGTGAGCAACTTTTGTCATCTAGATCTCTACAAACCCTGTGGAAAGAGGAGAAAAGGGGGAGAGAGGTGGAGCCCCAAGCAGATAAAATCAATAGAAAGGTGGCAAGAAAATCCGGGATCCCAAGCACGCCAGGCAGCCTGGGGTGATGGGCCGGTCTGCTAGGGTCAGGCCTGCCCATGAGGGCTCCTCTCAGTGTGCACCGTTCTCTCCCATGCTGAAGACACTCAATTCCCCCTTCTGAATAGAGGTCCACTCTCTGTGCTGTTCAGGGCAGCATCAAGAAAAAGGACAAGGAAACAGGGAGCAACTACCTCACATTACTCCACCCTGCTTGTCGCAGCGACACAATAGGAACGTGAATTTCTCAGGCATAATGAAGTGGACAAGCAGGGGTGAGCAGGCCCATTGTGTGGGAGGCTGCTCTTTCCTGCTGTTTGTCTCTGGCAGAATTGATAGATGGGCTTCCAGGCAGCCTCCCAATTAGACACATGTAACCACCCCAATTAAGAGCCCTTTTGCAGGTCTCCTCTTGCAGGTACAATAGCACGGGATCAGTGGGCGGGGCTTAATCAGACTTTGGAAAATGACTGGAAGGTGCAGTCCTCCACCCACCTCTCTGAGCAAAGAGAGAATAGGTCATTTAGGCCAACCCCTCGGCTTGTCAAAAGATTTCCACCTGCAGACAATTTATCAATGTAAACTAGAGCCTTCGGCCAGATTCAGAATCAAAAACTAATAATTCTATAAAGCAGCGATTCTTATACTTTGTTATATCAGAATTATCCAGGAAGGGTGTTAAGATTATCATTATTTAGACCTCACTCCAAACATCCAGACCTGGACTCTGAACTTGATTAGGGTCTAGAACATCTGGGTCTCATTTGATCCAGGCTGATTTAGTCATTTAATTCATAGCTAATTAAGGTACGCAACTGAAATTCGTATTCAAAATCTTTTTAATAGTTTTCATTCATTCATGCAATATTAACATGTAGAGCTGACTATATAGTACAGTACTAGGTACTGTTCTCGGTGCTGGAGGTATGCCAATGGGTGAGAGGTAAAAATTCCTCCTCCCATTTTACTCATGTGGTAATTTTCTTTAAGACAAGGATTACAGCTAGCCCATAGGGTAGACAAAGTGCTGAGTCAGGATACCTGAGTTTTAGATTTAACCCAGCGATGAACTGGCTGTGGATGCTAGATGGGCTCCTTAGTTTTCCGAATGAAACTTTATAGTAAGCTTCTTCAACTAAGAACCAAGCAGATATGAAGGTAAAGTAAGTCAATCTGCAGATCGAGACATACCTATCAAACACCTGTGCAGCTGATCATTTGGGGTTCCATGATAATCCTTGATTCTGTCCCAGACAAGTTCACAAGCTATCCTGGGAAAATGGATAAAACTGAGGGATAGAGATGAATAAGACAGGTTACTATACTGTAAGAGGTGAAGGATTTCAGTGAAAGGAGGAAGCAGACAAAGATGGAGCAGCCACGACAAGTTTTGCGATGGTGGGCGGGGGAGTGGGGCGTGGATGGGCCAGGAGGTTCTGCTAGATGAGAGATATGGTGAGACACCTCTGGGAGGACAAGTATTCAGCAGCGGCTAAGCAGGCAGGTGATGAAGAGAGCACCACGTGGCCAGGACATGGGGAGGAGCCAAACAGGCCTGGGTTCGAATCCTACCTTTGTCACTTATTGGCTATCAACAGCTTACTTATCCCCATTTTCTCAGCGGAAACTAAGGTTACAAGAGGTTAAGATCTACCTAGTGGGCTTTTTGTGAGGAGTGAAGGTCATACATCTCAGGTGTCTGGCTCGCTGCTCGGGCTCAGTGAATGGCTACTTCAGGTGAGCAAGCAGAGCAGTGGGGCTGGCCAGAGTGAGGCCCTGCACTTCAAGAGGACTGGGGCAGTGCCCTGCAGGATACGTTTAGAGCTTTCGAGGTCTGAGACACTGCGGGCATACGCAGTGTTTTTAAAGAGCTCCAAAAACATTCCTTCTTTATCTCTCTTGGGACCGAAAGGGTTGATGCACTAGAACGATTTGTGACTTCACTATGAATGGAGTCCCGTTATCATAGAGTTCATTATCAGAAGGCTTTACTGGATATGAGAATAGCTGTTTCTTCAATTCTCAGGGACAGATAAGCGAGCAATCTCAGAGGGGTTCTCCTAGACGAGGTCTCTCTCTTTCGTTAGGGCTGCAGAAGCTGGCAGGGGGAACCCCAGTAATGCTTCTCCCCACTATAAAGATGGCAGGAAATTGTATTTCCATAGGTTGGTGAAAAGGCATAACGGTTGTTCAAGTTTACTTCCAAACAACACCTCTGCCTTTGGGAAGGGCTTATCTGGCTATTTTCCAAATACTTCTGATTTTTAGTCTGAAATTCTAAGTTTTTAGGTGAAGTGGCATTTGGTGGGTGTGACCTTTGAAAAATTATTTAACTACCATGATCCTCAGCTCCTTCATTTATAAAAGTAGAAACATAATCATTCCCATTTCATCGGGTGTGGTAAGCAGAATAATGCCCCCTATCTCCCCAAAAAGATGTCCATGTCTTAATTCTTGGAACATGTGAATGTGTTATGTTCATTATCAGAAGGCTTTACTGGATATGGGAATAGTTGTTTCTTCAATTCTCAGGGACAGATAAGCGAGCAATCTCAGAGGGGAGCATTAAGTTTGTTAATTAGCTCACCTTGAGCTGGGGAGATATCCTGTGTCATCCATGTGGCCCAATGTCATCACAAGTGTCCTTATAAAGGAAAGAGGGAGGCAGGGCATTCATGCAAGAATGGTGCAATGTGAGAAAGACTCAGCTTATCAACTTGGCTTTGGAGATAAAGTTAGGGAGCCATGAGCCAAGGAAGTTGGAAAAGGCAAAGACACAAATTCTCCCTCAGAGCTTCCAGAAGGAACACAACTCAACTGACAGCTTGAATTCAGCCCAGTGAGACCCATTTTAGGCTTCTGTCCTCCAGAACTGTAAGATAATGAATTTGTGTTGTTTTAAGCCACGAAGTTTCTGATAATATGTTACGGCAACGATAGGAAACTAATACATAGGGTTAATGGGAGAATTAAATATTAAAATGTACCTTTATATTTGTAACTTTGGACAAAACTCTTAAATTCTCTGTTCCTCAGTTTTCTCAAGTGTAAAATAGGGATGAGAACAGTCGTTCCTTTGTGGGATTGCTGTCAGAATAAAGGACTAACACGTGCGAAGTATTAGAATGCCGCCTGATACATGGCGAGTGCCACATCAGTGTTGGCTGATGGTATTACTATTATATAAGGAACACGATCTCACCATGCAGTATATTCTCAAACATAACAATGATGATCCTTGTTACATGGGAAGGAGAAAGGAGAAAGGACCGTGGCTACTGCTCTAGGACCTCCCATCCCCTTGCAGCAGCTCCAATTACAATCCACGCACATATTACCAAGTCCAGGAGGTCCTGCACTTCTATATTTTGCCCAATTCCTGTTAATTTTAATATATACATATTTTTATTTATTATTATTTTTTCCTTAGGAAAGGTGGTTTGACCCTAGAAACTTTTTGTAATTCATACAGTGTTGAGGTTTTTATTATTGTACCACCAACTACCCCAAAACGTAGTGACTTAAAATAACCATTACTTTACTGTAGCTCATGATTCATGGGTCAGGAATTCAGACAGGGCTTGGTTGAGTGTTTCTTCTCCTCTACATGGTATCAGACTTATTCAGCTGGTTTAGAGCGGAGGGTCCAAGCCAGCTTCACTCATGTGCCCAGTACTGGGTAGGGCTGGTTGGGAGAGCTGGAGGTCGGCCAGCATCGTTCTTCTTTCCTGGATGCTCCAGGTGGCTAGCTTGGGAGCAGGGCTTACAGAAAATATGTTTGTAGAGATAAGCCTCTTACAAGCTGGGCCAGGGAACACACATCACTATACCCACCATTCCCAAAGTAATCAGAGGTCTCACCTAGATTCTGTGGGATCCAATGACCCACCTCTCAATGGCAAGAATATCAAGGACTCTGTGGCCCTTGCTATTCCACTACACATCTCTAGCATTCACTAGAGATAACCCAGAAAAAGAGAAGTGGAGGGAAGGTATAAGGGACTAAACTGCCCATCTTGGGCAGTACAATAATAAGCAGTACAATAAGTTGGCCTGCATTACTCTAAATGTTCTGGATTCGACTAACATTTACTGGGGATCTACTATTTGAAATGCATTATGCTAGGTGCTTTCATATTCATGATTTCTTTTGCTTCTTCAAAAGGAAAGCGTTATGCTTCAGCTAAGGTACAAACCAAAGCTTGGAGGACTTGGACGCCAACTGAAAGTCGCTCATCTAATCTCCAGGGCATTTGCTTTTTATTACAGGCTTATCTAACTTGGGCTTTGTGTCTCCATTTCTCTGACTCTAGGCAGACAGAATGGCCTCAGCAGGAATGCACGCTGTCTTAGACATCTATGTGCTGGGAGGATCCTGGGGCACTTTGAATCCAGGTCAGAATGGACCCCAAATGAGCTCATGTTTCTAAAGTGCTTTGAGCTCCTCAGAGAATAGAAGCTGTTTAAATCCAGAGCCTGGCTGGTCTCACTAGTGGGTCCCTGCAATGGGAAGCACGCTTTGTCACTGCTAGCACCAAGCTGGTGCCTTGGATAAATTGGGAGAAATCAGTCTCCAGGGTTCTCCGTCTGCTTTCTTTTCAGCCACAATAAATTAATTTTCAGAAAAAAAGGACTTAACAAAAGAAGAGAGAGAAGGAAAAAAACCAACAAAACTGACAAGCCTGAAAAGGAAAACAGAATTTCTGCTTCCTCTAGCTGTCCCTGGCTGAAGTAAAGAGGTGAAGGCTGATGACTGGGTCTAGAACAGCAGTCCAGGCACCCTGGCGCCAAGCAGCCTTCAGAAGGGCAGGGAGGAATAGGAAAAGACCAGGTAGAGAGCAAGGGAGCTACCTGTAGATATTCTGGATTCATTAGTATCTCTCAAAATATGGTCAACTTGATTGATGCTGATTAAAGCTGAAAAATCCCGCAAGCCCAGCATGCTGAATGTCTGACTCTAGGGCCCTCAAACAAATTGTTTTCCCTTTTCATGCCAATCCTTTTGAACTCTTCAGCTCAGCATGGTTTGCCCATGGGGACAGGACTGGAAAATGAAGCACAGGTTTCCTCTTGGCACCGAGCTGTCAGAGCCATTCCTGAGCATCCCAGCAGCCTCCAGTCCCAGCAGGTGGAAGACAGAAAAGCATTCTCTTCCCACAAGGTGATGTCTGCATATGCAAATGGACTGAGGACGCCACAGCTTTGATCAGATTCACACAATGTTTATGGAGGGCTTACCTGTGGCAGGTGCTTTCACATAGATCATCTCATTTCGTACTCATGACAACCCTGGAAGGCAGGTATTACATGACTTAAGGTTTGTTATGAGGACTATTTGTTTAGAGAGGGTAATAACTTGCCCAAAGCCATGCATCTTGCCCTGGAAAGTTTCTAGGTATAAATATGGGCCTTCTGACTTTTAGTTTAGTATGCTTTCCACCATCCAGTAGTTACATATACTGTGGCTCTCGGTAGACTAATAAAAATGGGGCTCTCGGGTACTCAAATTATGCTTAGAGCCTGAACCCTTGACTAGAACAGAAATTCTTAAACTTTGGCAGTCTAGTGACACTATGGACCTCTTCTCAGAATAATGCTTTCAAACATAAAACAAAATATATACGATTACAAAAGAAAACAATTACATTACAATTATAAAAATATTAAAAAACAAATTTGTGGTATAGTAAAGTATGAACTTCTTTATCAATACAATGAATACCGAGATGAAGCAAAGGTCTACTAACCACTATAATTTCAAGTAGTGATGAGCATAAATAATATTTTGAGATTTCTGCAAAAACATCGATATGATATGGAAACATCTGAGATTTTCACTGGTGACAAAGTCGTAGGTAACTGTCATTACCACTGCAACTGTTATCTATATTTATAATGAAAGGGGCTGCTAAATCCCTGTTAGAAGTTAGTGAAAATAAAATGTGATTTTATCCCCCCATCCAAGTTCATTGGTCTTCTTGGGTTCCCCCAGGCTAAGCATTCTACATATATTTACACATTTAATCCCGACAAAAATTCAGTGAGGTAGGTGCTTTTCCTATCTTTATCTTACAGATGAAAAGCACTGAGCCACAGAGTAAACCCAAGGTCACACAAAGTCCTTATAATTGATGTGGGTCATCAGTTTCTCTTCCTCTCTCCAAGTGGGGACTCTGCAGCCCTCTAGGAAAATACTCTTTGAAGAAGAATCTTCCTTTTGGATTTACCCCAGTTGGGCTCATTCCGACAGCTGAATTTCAGGGTCTGAGCCTGCTAGTCCTCTTCTGCCCAGTTCACCAGGGCAGGGGCCCATGAGGAGAATGGCAGGGTGGACACTGATGGTCCCTCTTCTAGGCGCAACTATCACCTGCTCTTTCTCTCTCCTGAGGTCTTTTCCATTCATCGCCTTTACCAGCCACTTCCCTTCTGCAGCGTTTTTGAGTGCTCTTCCTTCCTCTAGGCTAGTTAACTCCTGGGCATCCTTCAGATTCCCTTCTTCAGGGACTTCCCCTGAATAGACACCCACACATTACATTCGTCCCTCGCTCGAAGGCCTCTTCCTCTCAGTGCTTAACATCATGGCGCAGAAACGTCGGTGGGGATGATCATTAAGTTAACATCTATTTGTCTTGCTAGATAGTGAGTGCCATGAGGTGGAGAATCTGCCCAGTTTGGATCACTTTTGTATCCCAACCCCTAACCCGAGTGCCTGGCACAATGATGCTCAATACCTGTTTGCAGAATTAATGAATGGCAAATGAGTGAATCAATAGTCCCAGAGACCTCACTTGTTTCCTCACTGTGATTGGTGACTTACCTGACCCTGACTCCTGCATTACCATTTGACCATAGATTCCTTGCATTAAATGAGTCCCTTTTTCTCCCTGGCCTTTGTGTCCTTATTCTTTCTTTTCTCTGAATTTCTTCCAAATTTTGTAAACATTATGTCTGCTTTGAACTTTCCAGGACTCAAATGTTCTGGGAAATATCTGTTTGAGGTGTTACGAGACATCATTCAATACAGGTGCTGGCTTTCTTCCACAGCTGTGTGTTCTGGTCTGCGAAAGGTGGGAGCCTGTGGAGTTTCAACCTGAAGCCACCATGTCTACTCATCTCTAGAAATGTAGCTGTGAGACAGGAAAAGCATGAATGGCTATCTATCATGATGCCTAAAGTACTTCTGCAAACAACATGTTTTCATAAGGACATTTAATTTCTGACCCTGGAGTGTTGCCCCCTGCGGAGCACAGACTTTCTGCCACAGCTTCTTTATTATTATGTTGAAAATGAAGCAGCTGGAGCAAGGATCACCCTCCCTTCTAAGTCTGTTAGGATATGGTGGGGAGAGAGGCTTTCCTTTGTCTGTTTTTGGAATGCTTCTCATCCAAGCTACCTTTAGTTTCTTCTGTATTTTCCTGTTTTACTACTTGGCATTTAGATAAATAATAGAGAAGAACCAAATGTCACCCACTCTTTTGTGCCCGTGAATATGAGGGAACAGTCAATCCAGAGTCTTCCCAGATTCAGATGCTTCATTAAATTCCTTGACTTGGACGATCTGGATTATTTGAAAGGGTGAGAGTACTGCCTCTGGGGGTGAGGGAAATGTACTTTAGAGGATATTCCTTTTTTGAATCACTGTTGATAGTAATGCTTAAGGATTTCTAAAACTGTGTAAGCTTATAGCTGCACCATTATATAGGAGGGTGTATCCCAAAGCGATGGCTTTAAAAAAGATCTATACATTTTTATATGTGTCATCTTTTACTTGCACCTGAAGTTAAAGGGGTACCAAGTGTGGGAGGGAGACCCTCAAGTCACAGGTCATAAGAGGAACAAATTTCTTCCTATCTTTACCTGAACTACTCCGAAAGAGGGGCTGGCACCACCTTGTCATATGGTCTCCACTGGATAAAATTCCAATGAATTATACAATGTTAAGAGCACTGGGCTTTAGAGTGTGACTGACTTGGGTTCATTCTTAGCTGACTTGTGACCTTGGGGGTGGTGATACTTATCCTCTCTGACTTCGTTTCTCATCTGTACAATGTAGATAATATCACTTTTTTTTTTTTCAAGAGGACGTTTAATTTCTGGGCATTGGATGAAATGAAGTATGCAAAACATTTAGTACAGTGCATGACACATGGTAAACATTCATTAAAAAGCAGCGATTTTTAAAATGAGTAATTCATCCAATGCTTCACGTATGTTGGTTTACTACTTAGAGTTTACTGAGTGCTTTACCATACAGGATCCCAGTTTATCCCTACATCCACCCTGCAGAGCGGACATGATTTTCCCCATCTGGAGTTGAGAATAGTGAGATGACACGACTTATTTGAGGTTGCACAGTCAGTGGCTGTGGCAGGGGGCAGGGAGGGGCAATCTTAGAAGGCGGCTCTCCCGGCCTCAGTGGGGCACCTATCCCCACAGTTGTCCTTGTTTTCTCCTATGAAAGAATCTTGAAAGTCATTGAACAAGAGGTCTGGATTTCTTAGAATGTGACAATTTCAAATAAAATCAGAATCGAAAACTAGGAGTGGTTGTCCAATGTGCTTTGTAAACAGCAGAGCCAACATGAGGGGGAGGCATGAGAGGCACCCAAGGAGAGCACCCCTCGTCTCCCTCTGCACTTACGTTCGACATTCTAGGTGCCTCATCGCCACACCCTCGCCCGTCCTATAGAGAGGTCCTGCAGGCACTCTCAGGAATGCTTAGGCCAATGGCAGCTTGTGACTTGAGTGTACAGCCTTCACAGGTGGTGATTTTCAAAGGTATCTTCATGTGGTTGTCTACATTTGGGGACTTTTAATTAATTTATATATTTATATCACTGTTTTAAAGATCTGAGCTGAGGCAGACTGAGAAGTTTGGTTCCCCTGAAAGTAGAGCCTGGCATCAGGGCTTGAGTGTGAGTGGTTTATCAGGAGGGAATTCCAAGAAGCAGGTATGAAGGAGTGGGGACAGTGGGATGGGGAAAAAGCAAAGCCAGCATGGGAAAGCGTCATTGAAGTCACTCCTATGAGCGCTGCTCTGTGTCTTTCCAGGAAGTATACAGAATGCTTCCCAGATTTGTCCCCAAAGAATAGGCATCTGGAGGGTTTATCCACCTGCTCTTGGCCACCCCCCATTGGCTGAGGGTGCCCCCAGGAGTAGTAACTTCCTGACAGTTCCAGGCACGCTTGCATGCAGGCGGAGGAGACTCTACTGGAATTGGTGATGGCTCTGGGGCCACTTCTGTTCTGAACAGCCATCTAGTAGGATGGAAGCAAGAGGAGAGTCTGAGCACTATGGGACTGTCAGACCAGTTTGGCCTAAAATCAGAGGTAGACTGACGGGGTGTGTCACAGGGCATTGACAGCAAATTAAGAGAATTTTCTTCACCCCAGAAAGGCAAAGAGTAAAAGTCACAAGATGAGCAATCAGATGCAAATATAAATCAATTTGTAAGTCACTCACGAATTAACAGACTTTGCTAATTACTCCTCGATGATTAAGAAGATCTTGGTCAATATTTTTGATCTAGCGTCATCCATTAGATTTCACAGGCATTAAGAATCCAGGTAAGAGGTAGGGTAAGCAATTTGCCTTCCAGGTGTGATTTCAAGGGCTTCAAGCTTCAATTTCAAGAGGTTCGAGATTCAAACTACTTTCTTACCTATCCCGGAATTACTTAAACTCCTTGCCTCGTAAGTCGGCTCCTGGCATTGGGAAGGATACTAGGTCACGCGCTCGTGCACACAGTTATTTATTTAAGAAATAGTTCATGAGAACTGTTAGGTGCCAGGGACCGAGTATGGGGGCTTTGATGGGGTCAAGCTGGGGAAAAGAGGTAAAAAATGGATAACCTTTAAGAACTTACAGTATATGTAGGAAGATAAGAAATGCACAGTAAAAGTCTTTACCAAAAAAGGACAAAATACAATTAAATGCTAAATGAGTGCAACGGAGCCAGATGAGTGCAGTGGGGACTTGGGAGGGAGGGTTCCAGAAGGCCGACGCTGCCAAAATGGCTGCGAGAAGAAGTGAGTTTTGACTGGAGCCTTGAAAGAAGTGCCTGATCTTTCCAACTCATTTTCCTAAACATGCAGACTCTTTTTTTTTTTTCCCTTCCAGACTAAACCTCTCAAGGTACAAAAAGTAAGCCAAGAGCTTTCTTGATGGCCATGTTATGAGCTTAAACTCCTGGTTGCCTTGCAGAGGAAAAAACACATCTTGTTACTGGTGGCAATCAAATTGCTGGTTTGCTTGTAAGTCATTCATGAACTAACAACCCTTGCTAATCACTCCTAGTTGAAATTTATCATAAGTACGTTTTACAAGATGAATTCTGTCATCGATGCTGGCAGCTACTCACCAAGTCCCACCAGCAGCTGCAAATATTCATTAATAATACTTTGTTTTGGTTCCCACTTGCCATTTTCCATCCTCCTGTTTCATAACTAGGAACAACATCATTACCAAGTGGCACCCACAGAATGGAACACAAAGGCGACTTGGAAATTTTAAATGAAAGCAGATGTTGAAAAATGCCATTATCCCATGCATACTGCAATAAATAGCATTAACATTTCTAAGCGAAGGCCCTCTGAATTGGACTGCAAGGAGCTCTCATTTACAATTAAATGAGAGCCTTATCCTTTTGCATCCCTGGATTCTACAGGTGGCTTGGTGACAGTCATTTTAGTATTTGGATTTTAGGTGCAGCTGTTAAGAGCCAGCTAAGCAGGGATTGGACAGGCAGGCATTTAGAAAGGTGTTGGTGCCAGATGCATTCATTGTCTAACTGCCTGGATGCAAAACTAGCTTAGCATAGCAGCTGAAGTGTGAGAGCTCTTGAAATGATTTCTTCCCAGACAGTGCACCTCCTTGTGCCAAAGAGTGGCATTATTGTCTATGTTACTACTGACGGGATACTGGGGCCTCCACGCATTTTATCATCCTAGTCCTTCATCAAAGCCGTCAGAAAAAAAGATCACATTATAGTTACTGGAATGTTGCTTTATGGACAAAGAGTACATGCATATATGTTTTCACGTATGTGAATAATACCACCGTAGGTATTATCACACCCAGACTTTATAGATGTTAAACTCAGCATGGTGATGAAGAGCATGGATCGTGGATTATACAAAATTGGGGATGAATTCTGGCACTGCCACTCGCTAGCTCTGGTCTTAAGTAAATTGTTCATTCTGTATGGGTCTCACTGTCTGTACCTGTAAAACTGGGACAGTGATATTTACTTTAGGGTATTGGGTATCAAATACCTGGCATGACACTTACTGATAGCTCCTGGCTTAAGTTCCATTTTGAGATCACAATTTTCCCATCTATTCACTGGTGCAAGATTACCTTCACTAAGCTGTTTTAGGAGCAGAGTGATGACTAGAGAAATGTTTGGCTCAATAAATTAAGTCAGGGCACAGCTTTCTTGGAGAGTATGCTCATTATTTATTAAATCTTTCTCTCTCTCTCTCCTCCCGTCTCTCTCTTCATCCATCCATCCATCCATCCATCCATCCATCCATCCATCCATCCATCCTATTCTATTCTGACTAGTTGTCTAGGCCATCAGGTAACCTCCATATAGCCTGAAAACATTTTCTTGAACCCCTTTTTCAAATAAATGGGTACATATAACTTTAAAAAAAAGAAACAACCGCTGAATGTGAACCTCAATAATTTTTACCCTAAACTTATAAGTTGGGTTTACATATAACAGAAAACATGTATTTTCTGTTTTGTTTTTTTTGTTTTTTTTGTTTTTGACATGCGCTGGGCCTGGAATATTTCCTAAGGGAATCCTAATACCTTCCTACTAAAGTGACGATCTCAGGCTGTAAGTTTATAGAAACAGTTGGAGGTGATGGTTAGACACAGTAGATGGTTAAAGGACTAATGACAAGTTCATGCTATTGCTTGAACATTTGAAATGCCTTATTATTTGTAAAACATTATTTAGAAATTACCTCCATAGCATATAACTGGTTGACATGAAGGTATTAATCTATCTATCTATCTATCTATCTATCTATCTATCTATCTATCTATCTATCTATCTATCTACCTACCTACCTATCTATCTATAACTGTACAAATAATATACTCCTTAAGTCTTTATAGTGAATTGGTTTTATCCTATTTAAACCTCGGAAAGTCTGAAAAAATCAAGTTATTTCTTCATCAAATATTTCTGCGTTTTCTTTTAAAATAAGGAAAATGAGCCACATGCCTCAGATTCCACAGCAAGTCCAAATGGAGCAATAGAGTCACGTTATTCACATGCTTGATGGCATGTTCTGAATCATCGTAGGTCTGTCCACTGTGTGGATAGATGCTTTTCCTCTGGCTCAGTGCCACATTAAATGAGAGTAAACAGCACCTGCTAATTTAAGGTGCAGGGATCAGTGCATGTCTGTTTTTAAAGTGAAGTTCACGTAATGATTATATGCTCAGAAAATGAATGTGATGGAGAAAATAAATACACGAACATGTGGAAATTATAATTGCCTTAAAATAAACCCAATTCTATAAGGAGATTCCTGGAAGAGCATGTACATAATGGCCACCCCCCTCCCTCTCCCAGTAGCTGACATATTCCTAAGGAAAGCTTGAGGCGGGAGCGTATTTCAAGACAGCAGTGTCCTTGCACATTCATAACTACTCAGGGTTCGAGTGCATAGCTCATTAGGGTAGAACCAGATCGACAGATAAACTTGTGGTGCTATGATATTACTCTTGAATATATATGCTCCTAAGGGATCTCCCAGGAGGTACTGGCTTGCATGCTGGGAATGTCTTAATGTCTGAGAGGGTCAGCGTGGCTCAGGATGCAGCAACTAAGGAAAAAGAAAATCTGTCCCTTTTCAGTCTGGACTCTTTCCCCGCACTCTTACTCATAAAGGACTTAACAGTGCTTGTTTTTGTGTTTCTGTTTAGTGCACAGATGGCACATTCTTTTTAACACGGATTTGTTCAAGTAGACTTGACTGTGGTGCACAGATCAAGCTATGTTAAAATGATGTTAAAGGTCTGCATTGAGGCAATCCAAAGCAAAGAATTTCAAGATTCAGGCTGCCACACCGCCTTTAAATCATCGGAATGTGCAGATGTACGGCTGTCCGTAGACTCTTCTCACTGCTGTTATCCTTATAATAGGATCATTTGGGTTTTCTTATCTAGTCTCCTAGATGCTCGGCTCCAACTATTTCAAACAGAAGTGATTTGTCACATAGCACCACCCTTCCTGCTGCAAACAACACAGGCTAAGGTAAGCTTGCTTTAATGCGGGACCCAATCTTCCTTTTTCTTACTTATTTTACTTACAGAGGTAATGAGCCCTTAAAAGCAGGAAATAAGAACACCCACATATTACAAAAAGGCACACATAAGTGCAGGTCAAAATAAGTTATGGCAAACCGGATTCTTGGGTGGTCCCATGGGAAATCGGTTCGCCCACTGCTAGTTCACACAGTCATTTTTCTGTTTACAGAGAAATGCATTTGATTTGCTCTACCTTCACAGCATTTGCTGTATTAGCTAAATTTTGTCTCATCTACTTATCTGTGGGTCCCACTTAAAAACCACCCGTTTTGGTACCAGCAGCGTTCCATTTGGAGAGCTGTAAAATGTGTCACAAAAGTGTCTCCTTACATTGAAATATGGAAATTGAAATTCCTTTGTGAAGACAGTTGGTGACATGCCACTGTGTATGAAGAATGTATGCCCTCACACCTTTAGCTCCTAAGCATGGCATGTCTCCAGGGAGACGAACAGCCTGCTGACACATGGAGCTCTCTGCCGTGTTCGACAAATCCTGATTTGATATCATATACACATCACCCCATCTTCCTGAGCTTCACATTTCTCTCAGCTTGTTGTTTTTACAGGTCCGATTAGGTCTTATACTCTTGAAAATGATGTTCAGCCTACATCGGACTCCAGACTGGTGAAGAAGAATCTACGTTCTCTGCTTCCTGGGCTTTTATTCCCTTGGAAGTCGGCATTTCTGTGCAGCCTTCAGGGCCCACCACATCTTCCCTTTCAACTTCTAGTGCCCTCAGTGTCTGCTCCCTAAATGCATCTACCCAAATGTACAAGTGTTTGGGAGAGAGTTTGTCTTCTGTCTATTTAATATATTTTTTATGTTATAATTTTGTACTAGGGGTGGCTGAAATGCAACCATTAAATCAATGGCAATCAGTCTTTTATCTATCTATCTATTTATCTATCTATCATCTATCTATCTATCTATCTATCTATCTATCTATCTATCTATCTATCTAATCTGTCTGTCTACCTATAATTTCAAACTGTGGTTTGAAGTTGGATCACCTGTGATTCCTGCAGCCACTCTATAGGGCCTCCTGATCCCATCTAGGAACCTCAGCTGGATGCCAAGGCTGCCATGGTTCATATGCCCTGGCATTTGGGTGAGAATTGCTTTATTTCAAGAGTTTATCTTCCAGATGACTGTAATAACCACCAGAGCAGGTGAAAGCTAGGGTGAAACTACTCATTAGTATAATGGTTAACGCCCTAACCAATTTGGGACTAAGAGAAAAGACCAAGTCATAGATACAGTGTGGAAGTTCTCTTCTTTTGGAAGCCCCAAAGAATCTCCTCTATCAGACTCTGGCTTTTGGCAGGAGAGAGGACAAATAGATGACACTGTAGATTAGCTCGGTGGCTCACTATTGAGGAAAAATTAGAAATTAGATCACTCAAGGGCAATTTGAATGCCATTACTGAATATTGTTTTGAGATGCTGTTGGCTTGAAATTTTGCCATCTAAGAATCTTGCCCTATCCCAATTTGTAAAAAAAGGAATTCTCATGACAGAAGTCTCGGAAACCTGACTTGCAGCCCTTCCTCACTAATGCACACTGTGGCAGGCTGCACGGTGTGGTGCTGCTAACGACATGCTCATGTGCACAGCTGGCAGAGTAGCCCCAAGTCTGTGCCATCATTCTGGACACATTAGGAACACTCCACAGCTGGCACATAATTAGAATCTCACTGCAAGCAAACCATTGCTTGTATGTGTGTGTATGTGCATGCTTACGTAGTCCTCCTACTGATCATGCTCAGAGAATAGCAGCTACACCCACATGACAACAAATATATGACAACAAACAGATATCAGGGAAAAAATAAACAGGTGCATCCAGTTGTGCATTTCTCAGTGGCTTCCCTACCGCTTCTCAACTTTTACATTTTGTTTGAAATATTCTGTTTCTACCATAGCAGAATTTTCTAACCAAAGTCCTGCGATTGATTCTTTGCAGGTTGAATCCTCTTGCAGACTTATCTTTAATAATGTCACCACATGAGAAATAATACAAAACAAGGAATAGCTGCTTTTGACTCTATTCTTTCATGGTTTTGGAAATAATGTTCTCCTATAAATATCATCAACATGACCAGGAAGGTATACAGTACTTGCTCACGCTTAAGAAAGTTCGCTGGCCATTAGTAGAAGCTGAGATGTGGAGGTGAATTTTACAAGCTAGTAAAAACTTCAAAAATGTGTGATGTCCTGCCCTTGGATGTGAGGGAAGAATTAAGTAAATGTCAGCCAGAAAGCAAAAGAAAAGCAGCAAATCAGATCCAAACACCTTACAAATTCAAACAAAGATGGATTTCATGGAATAGAAATAATTCAAATAGAGAAATTCAATCCAAGTAAAATTTATTAAACACCTACTATGTGCTTGACCCTACAGGTGCTAAGTGGTAGAAGCAGAATGAGTATTTAGACATGGTCCCCAAGGAATTTATAGGAGGTCCTTGAATAAAGCCCCAAGGAATTTATAGGAGTCCTTGAATAATGCCTTTTCATTATAAGAGTGGGGGAAAAAAAAGAAAAAAAAAAAAAAAAGGTTCCTGGCCAGGGCCACTGTCTAAGTGGAGTTTGTAGGTTCTCCTCCATGCTTGAGTGAGTTTCCTCCAGGGACTCTGATTTCTTCCGACATTCCGAAGATGTATACGTGGGATAAATGGGCATGTCTCAATTGTACCAGTCTGAGTGAGTATGTGTGACTGTAAGTGTGCCCAGTGATGGAATGGCATCCTGTCCAGGGTGGGTACCACCTTGTGCCTTTGGTTGCCGGGAGAGGCTTTAGCCTTCCATGATCCTGAACTAGAATAAGTGGTTTAGAAAAGAATGATCTGACTTATTTTTATTCATCTTTCTTAAATGTCTACATAGTTCATACCTATTTCAATGTTTAACTTTACAAGCATTTTGTGTTTTTATTTAGAAGTTTGGAGATTTTTTATGAGCAGGTATATACCATAGGAACTTAACTCTTGTTTATATCAATTAGCTTATGGTAAAATTTGTTTCATTATACGTCATTTCACTTAAAGTTGCTGTTTCCAAGAAACCTATTGACAACGTTAAGTGAAGACTTTACTGGTACAGTACAATCAATGCAAACAGTGGCATGGGCAAAGTGCTATGGGAGTCTAGAGCTACGTGGAAGGAGTGCACCAGTGAGCAGAGGACTGAAGGATGGTGTCGTTAAGAATTCAAACTTGCCCCAAAAGAGGATTGGCCTTGGTCAGTGTCTTTATTTGCCTGGATGCTTCGTTTCACGCTGGATAGTCTAATGGTGTGATTTAGGATAGAGGATTTGAATTGCATGGTATCAATGGACCTGGAGACTGAGATCAATCACGTGAGCCATCAATTAATCAATCATGTCTGTGTAATGGTGCCCCTACTTGAAGTTTTTATTAAACTCTGAACACTGAGGCTCAGGTGAGCTTCCTGACTGGCAACACTCTGTGTGTCTTGTTATACATCGGTACCAGGAAAGTGACACATCCTGACACCATGGGAAGAGACAGTAGGAGCTCTGCACTGATACTTCCCCAGATTTGCCCTGTGCTCTTCTTCCTGTGGCTGATTTTAATCCTTTCCCTGTAATAAACATTCATCATGAATGTAATAGCTTTAGTGAGTTCTGTAACTTCTTCTAGAAAATAATCAAACCTGAGGGTGGTTTTGGGAACCCTCCTGAACTTGAAGTTGATGTCAGAAGTGAGGTGGTTTCTTGTGGGAACTGTTCTCTCTAACTGGATAGTTGGTCTAACTCACACAAGAATGAATGGAAGTTTGGTAGGCAGAGAATAAAGGTGTCACAGAATAACTATTAAATATGATATCCTGAAGGTTCTTACCTGGTATAAATGCTGACTCCAATGAAGCCTTGATAAATAGCCTGTGTTCTCCCTACCAGGATTCTAAGGTATATGATAAGGATCTGAGCCAAGAAGATATAAGTAAGATGAACAGACTGCCTGAACTTAAGTTAAACCAAACAGTTCAAAAAGTCTTTACTGTATTGACAATCTGCTTAAAGATGCTTGTCTAAGACTCCTAGTGGATAGCGTTTTTCTTTCTTTTTCTTTCTTTCTTTTTTTTTAACCTTATGAAAGAACATGGTAGCAAGGAAGTCAACTTTCTTTTTGTGTATATGATTTGTGTAGGAAAGAAAAAATATTCAGAGATGTTTTTCATTTGACCTCTTCATTGCAGAATGGGTCAATAAGCTTCCTAGTTATGAGTTATGACCTCCTAATATACAAGATGGACATTGTCCAGGGGAAGGCAGCATGCAAGTGTTTCATGGCAAGATTTGACATAGGGCTCCCTCTTCCAGGAAGCTCTCCCTGAGATCGGTGGTCATGGAGACTGCAGATATGCTTTCAAGACACCCAGTGCACGCCTTAGCTGTAGCTCTTATAAGAGCACATTTAACTTATCTGTGTGCTGCTCTCTGACAAAACCTGAGATCCCTAATAGCAGGGTCAGTGTGTCCTTGCTTTGGTATTTTTGGCACCTCAGACATTAATGGGCCTGGCATACAGAAAATATTCAGTAAGTATTTTTGGTTAAATGAATGAGTAAACAAAACAACAGCTTTTAGAGTAGTGTGATATAGAGGAAAGAATAGAGGTTTTGGAGTGAAAAACCACTTGGGTTCAAATCTGATTTCAGTCTCAATCTTTGTCAAGTGTGTGACTTTGGGTAAATCACAACTCTGTCTAAAACCCAGTTTTTTTAACTGTGAAATGAGTTTAATCTAACCAACCTCATGAGACTGAGGGAGACTCCCTATGTGAAACGTTTGCTCAGTGTGCAGAAAAGAAAACTTTCAAATAAAGCTCAGACGACATTTCAAAAACTGTGATCCTCCACATAAGGATGCTCCTACACTCGGAGTGGGAATGAAAATCTATTGGTGGTTTGGATTCTCCCATCGCTAGGTTACTTCTATAATAATTACAAGAGAACTGGATCTCCTTTAGGACATGGGTCTTTCCCACCTTTTCCAATCTTAACGATCAAGGAATCACTCTGGCGTGAAAATATCAAAGAAACATGAAGAATAATAGTTTTACCTCTTTGAACTGAGGTACAGGTAGGCTAACTAAAAATAATTTTACAAAAGGCATCAGCAGTCTGGCAATGGTATCCCATTGACAAACCATTAAGATTAAAGGTAGTTTTGTCAAAACACAATACAATCTCTCACAGGGAAGCTTTGTTTATTTCACATGGGAAAACAACTTGTTATCCATTTCCAAAAACTTAAGCAGTCTATGGCCAGAATTAAATCCTATCTCTCTACACTCCTGGAAGCCTGAAAGGAATGCCATTTACAGAAATGCATCTAAGATATAATCTATAGTTAAATGTGCAGTTGATTTATCATTATCTTGGGTTATTTGGAATTCACATTATTTATGTTACTAATCCTGTTCCCAGACCTCTAAGTCATTGCCTATCATTCCCCTAACAACAACAACAAAAAATAATAAAAAATCGTACTCAACATTATATTTGGACATCATCTGTCTGAAAGGTAATAAGATACAGCAACTACAATGATTGAAATGAAGGGAAAAGATTGTTAATATAATAGAGGTTTCTACTGGGCATGCTTTAAATCAATGTGCAGAAGCAATTTAAACCCATCCTGTCATCATGTTTAAAACACATT
The DNA here is from genome assembly GCF_000151845.1 of Pteropus vampyrus. Lineage (NCBI taxonomy): Eukaryota > Metazoa > Chordata > Mammalia > Chiroptera > Pteropodidae > Pteropus > Pteropus vampyrus. Next base: position 1,548,730 of record NW_011888911.1, on the reverse strand, counting down.
GATTTCTCTCTTTTTCCCCCTTGTGGTTTTTATCTCTTAGGTTGTTTTTCCCCTTCCTGTGGATTTGGATAGCAAGCCAAAGGAAAAGAAACTTCAAACAAGAGGACTGGATGAAATAACCTGAATGACAGACTGCTCCTTTTAGAACATTTTTAATAAATCAGGGGAAAAATAAATCTCTGCCATAGTGCCACATTTGACAAATTGAAATTAAATTGCACCAACTCTAGGGAAGCCAAGATGACCTGTTCTGACATTTTTCCTCAAGTTAATAGTTAACAGGTAAGAGCAGATGTGTGAGGGTTATGTTTTTAAAAGAATCCCCCTGAACTCTGATCAAAAGTGATTCGAGACCAAAATCCATATTCAGTGTGGAGTTCAGGGGCTAAAAATAAATATGGATATTTTTGCATGTAGATGTATATGTATTTTCCCCCTTTAATTCTAAAATTATTATCTCGGAGAGAGTGGTAAATGGAATTTTTTCCTAGCAGTGAATTTTCGGTGTTATCAGCTGTCAGGTTGGAAAAATGTATGGCAGTAATAAAGGGGGGAATATATGATCCATAAATAAAGAAAAATGGAACTTGTTTGGCATTATAAAGTTTTAATGCCTTGAGGTAGCAAAGACTGAAAACAAATTCCCTTCCTTTAAATCTTACTCTCTCTTCAGATCGTGTCTCTCCAGTTCCTTCTCCCAAGCCTGTATTGGAGGCTCCGGCTGGAGAGAACTGCATACTAAGGAGGAGGTGCTCCTTTGCCAGCCTGCTCTGTGTGAGAACCTGGTTTTCCTTTCCTAAAGGTCTAGGGGAAGAACTTGTCAGGCTCAGGGGCAGCGATAAGCTGTGAGAAAGTTCTCATGGAAAGTTACTTTTCACTCTGAGAGTTTCCACATGTTGCTAAAAACAATGACCAAGATCATTAACAACAGGTACGGATCCTGCAACATGCCATCAGGGTCAGGCACCGCAATACAAAGTATCTGCCTTTGGAGAGCTCATCCTCTCTTGGGAAGACGAAGAAGGTACTCTATGAGGCCACTGAAATAGTCTAGAATTGTTCTTACATGCAACGAGTGGACAACGGATATTAGTTGAGTGAATGAGTAAATGAATGCAAATGGAAGGTTAAATGGAAATGTACGCAGGGCATTAGTTAAATGGAAATGTACACAGGGCATTGACAATTTTTGTTTTGTTTCATTTGGGAGTTTAGGGGAAGAGAAGGAGTTGGTTGTATAACAGTGAAAGAAGTGATTGCTGACCAGGGAGAAGAGGAGAAAGAACAACATTGTTTCCAGAAAGCTGTTTTTCAATATCATCGTCATATTAAACACATTTTGTTTTTAATGAGAAGTTTGCCTTGGGTAAAAAAGGTAATGATGAGTCAGCCTATTATAGGCAAACAATCCCAGGCCATTGTGTTAAGGTCTTTGCTCTGCTGGAAATGCGTTATCACCCTAAAACATCCAGGCGGGTTCCACGGCTGCCACTGTAAAATTTGCATGCTTCGGCGATGTTTTATGTATTATGCTACTTATACGCTAAAATGTACATGCACGCTCCTGCAAATTTAGGTAAATTATGAATAAATTAAATCTTATCTAAATAAACAAGTGTCTTTTTGAACCAAAATGCAAGCTGCCATGAATATTTAAGTGGACAAGAATGAATCCTCTTCCTGCTGTGTGTCTTACAGAATGCTTTCATAGTCTTGATTTCAGGAAAGGAAGTGCACACAGCTAGAGCGACCTGATCAACTTCTCACTGGAGACGAGAACATGGAGAAATCCCTGGAAACATCATACATAAAAAAATAAGATCTAGTATGGGGATTAAATTATATGGGTGTCTACTGACGCTGCTAATCACTGCCTTTTCACGCCATTTTGGAGATGTAGAGTTTGAAGAGAGAGTTATTATTTTTATCCCTCCAATTAGTGGAAAGAGGCAACTTATGCAAATCACCATTTTAGAACTTATTGGAATCCAAATCAGTTTCTTCAAGTTTAGATATGCTTTCTGTAGGAATCTTATGGACATGAAGACTGGTGAACCTAATCAAAATTTTCAGGAATGTTCCAGTGTCCAGGGTCAAGCCTAAGGATCTCAGTTGATGTTTTCAGTCTGCATCTCAGCAACATGGTACTTCCCATGTCTCATAGAATCCAAGAATCTGAGCTGAAAGGGCAGCTCGGGCCATTACAAAATAATAAACAAGCAAGTTTTTCAAACTTCCCCCAAAAGGCTGTTTTCCACACCTCTATATTCTTACACTTTCTGTTCTTTCTGTGTTGAGCCCGTACCCCCTTTGTCTTTTGCGGAACAACTGAAGCTCTCTTCTTCACAAAACCTTGTCTAGCTCCTCAGGCAGGGTAAAGTATGTGCATCTGAGTGTAAGCCCCCATGACAGCCAGGCCTAGATCTGCTTCTTTACCATGTATCCACAGCATCCAGCATAGTGCCAGGATAGAAGGCATTCAAAATGAATCCCACCACTGGTGTCCCGGTATATTGCATACATCTCTCCATAGCAGTGATGACATTGTTGTACTTCATTATTTACTTACATGTCCATCTGGCCTCTTAGATGGCTGGGCCCTCAAAGGCCGAATACCTACCTTATTGATCTGTATTCCCAACACCAAGCACCATAAATACTTGATAAATGTTTGTTTATCGAAGGAAAACAAATGATATCCATTACATTTCTATTAATTGCAGCAATAAACCTGAAACTTATTAGCTCGGTGTACCCTGCAGCATCATTTCTGTCCCTCAGAGCAATGCTCAGTGTATCAGCACCCTCTTTTTAATTATTGTTGATAGTGGTCTTTCTGAGGTCTTCTGCTTATGTGCACCCACCCCCAAATTGTCTTTTTTCTAGTTAAGTCCTGTGGGAAAAGATGAAGGCTGCATATATGGTCAAGGCAGGCCTTTGGGTCGAAACAAGGAGGCCTAAGAAGCAGTCCTAGAGAGTCACCCACCCCTCTTTTTTCTCCCCAGCCTTGTATCTCCATGAGTAGGCTCTGGGCCAGGGAAGGATGGGGTAGGTGCGAAGTGGACGGGCCTGAGCAGGTTCCACTGAGTTCTGCAGTGAAGAGGCGGGGCAGAGGAGAGAAGAGAGCGCCCTGGGAGGAGACGGTGGGGAAGGGAGAGGCAGCACATCCAATCTACGATGCTGAGTCCAGTCTGCTCCTCGCCATGTGGACACTTCTGCTTCATCGTTTCTGTATAAACTTCTAAAGAACTTCCAAGAACTTGTTTTAGGACCCAACTCTCTCAGTCATGAGAAAATTGCCCTTATATCAAGTGGAAATCTCTCAGGATTCTGTGACTCAAAATGTTTTCTATCTACTCTGTTCTGAGTGGAAAGAACCGACATTGGGCCCCTTCCTTCTTGTCATAAACATTTATCCACGGGAAGACCATGATTATATAAGCCTCATCCTTTTCCTTTATCAGACTGAGTCCCCTAATATCCCTTGTGATCATCTTCCCTTGGGATCTGATCCTGGGACACAGTGCTGGACTGGTGGTCCCTCCAGCTCAAGACCAAGAGCTTCACAGTCAGACCTGGCTCTTGCCTATACGCGATAGTTCATACAAGAAGGCTAAAAAACTCATTCCTACAAGAGGAGGTTCAAGAAGATGCAGCTTCAATTAAGGGGCTATGAAGGCAAGTCACTGGTGATGAGGACAAATATTTATTCTCAAGTGGACTATGCACTCAGAAAGGACCCACCAAAGGGCCAATGTCCTTTTGGCCTCTGTCATAGGCAGACACTGGGCTGACCATGAGTTTGACTCAGTGTGATATCCTCTCAGTCAGACTGAGAGCCAGCCTCTCAATCAGGAGAGAATATGGGTCAAGTTCAGAAGGACCAAGCATCACAATTTTTTTTTTCTTTCTGCAAAAGCAAGGCCTTTACTTGGTGCTATGGGGAACTTGAGAGTTGAGTTCATCTGATCTGTGGACTCCCTGACTAACTGTACACAGTCCAAAGCCAAGCAGAGGGGCTGGCCCTTATTTCTTTACAGCAGTGTGCTCATTCTCCCCTGCCCTTTAGGACAATATCCTGCATGATCAGAGCAGCAGGAGATGACACAGAATCACTCTCTGGGAGGAAGATAACAGTCTCTGAGCAAGACAAAAACAAGAAAAAACACTAATGGAAAACCCACTGATGCAGCTTAAACTGTTCCCCACCATATGAATGGCAAGCGTGTAGGCCTAGAGATAGAATTTGATCTTGTTCAGAAGTCAAAGGGAATTTGAAAGATCCCCAAGTGCAAAGGTGCTTGTGAAATGCTTTCAGGGAGAGAGATTTCATGGGAGATCCTGGAGTGGGTGAGCACATTCACTCTACCGTTTGTTACAACAGGGACCAACTCCTACCCCCAGTTTCTGCTTTCAATAGGCTCATCCAATAGTGATTTTTCATAGCCCAGTCAGTTGTGCTATGAACCTGAAGTCTGGCAAACTGATAACAAGAGTGCCGATCGCTATGAGAGAGACCACAGAGCCTTGCGAATATATGGGGATCCCCACGATAGCCTGCTCAGACAGAGTCTTCCTGGCCACCAGCCCTCCTGACAGGTGGAACACCCCAATCAGGTGAGGAAGAAGACAGGCTTGGAACCCCCAGACATGCTGTCACAAACTCTTGATGAAAGAAGGGTCTGAGGGAGCAGAACTGGCATGTGGGGGGCAGGGCAGAGAAGGGAAGAGAACAGAGGTGGAGGGGTGATGGCAGTGGGCCGTCTCAATGTCGTGCTGCGTTCTCAGTGGCTGCCTCTCTCGAACAGTGCGGGGCTGGCACACACGATCCTCCTGGCTTGGTCAGCGAGAAGGCCTATCTGTTATCAGGAGACTGACAGCACACCGGCAGCCTGTCTCAGAACTTAATAAATCAAAGCTGACAACTCCTCCCAAATTGATATACAAAGGCTCTTTAGCACCCATGACCTGCATACGTGTTATTCATTTCACTCTCTAAAATAAGAGGTGAGTAGCAATCACAAACAATCCATTTTTGTCAGGTAGCAATGGCATATTCTTCCTTAGCCACCAGTGAAAAGTGAGATCCCACAATCGGCCAGCCTGGGTTTGAGTTGTAGGAGTTGGAGTTAAACGGCTAATGACACAGTTACAACAGCTGCCACCTCCAGGGCGCTCTGGGATTTCTGAAGCGATGTCCCCCACAGTATCTCATTGTAGTCACACCACCACCGTGTTGGGTGGATTTTATTATCTCTGCTTGTCAGAGGTGCAAGTGGAGTTAGGAAGAGGGTACGGCTGGGCCGGTGCTCTGCAGCTGGGGCACCCGCTCTCCTAATAGGAACGACCCACCAGTGGAGGCTCCTTCTGGTGAGTGCAGGAGGCTGAGCTAGCCCAGGCCTGTCCCCATGGGTATTCCCAAGCCCTCCTCTGCCTAAACTGCTGCTTCCTCTTATACCTCATCGCTTTGGGGCCAGGTTCCCTGAACCTCCCATGGTGACCACGAGCTAACCTAAAAACTAATAAGGATCAAGGGTGGGAGTGAGTGGCTGCCCTGGGTACCGTTTCTGCTGCCAAGAGAGAAACGTATTAGCCAGAAACTTCACAAGACAGTGTTTCAGCCAATGTTTACTACCAAAGTCAAGGGATGAAAGTGCTCAAAAAGTACAAACCTCCAGTTGCAAGATAAGTTCATTCTAGGGATGTGATGTACAGCATGGTAAGTGAAGTTTACACTGCTGTGTGGGATATTTGAAAGTTGTTCAAAGGGTAGATTCTAAAAGTTCTCATTATAAAGAAAAAAAAACAAAACATTTTTCCTTTCTTTTTCTATGTATCTCTATGAGATGACCAAGGTTAGCTAAACTTATCGTAGGAATCATTTCACACTACATGTAAGTCAAATCATTATGCTGTATACCTTAAACTTATACAATGCTGTTTGTTAATTATATCTAAACAAAACTAGGGGAAAAAAGTAAAACAAACAGGAAAAAAAAATGAATGGAAGGACTCAAGGCTGAACCGTGAGGAAGCCGAGGCTAATAGACGGGGCCCCTGGAGGATTCTGGCAAGGAGTAAGCTTCATCTGGTTCACTAGGTGATCCTAGAGGCAGTCAGGCCAGAAAATACAATGATAAAATGGGCTCGAGCCATATAAACACAGCCATGAAAAGCCTTAACCCCAACTGCATCAAATGCAGAGCAGCACTAGCTGTTGAAAGTTCAGATAACTAATATGGCCAGCCTTCATGGGGTTCCTGGGTGCCCTCTCTGATAGGAGCTCTGAGTATTAGGAAAGAGAAAGATTCTGAACAGAGAAGACTTTGATCTCAAATCATTTTGACCATGTTCAATTACATATAGGACCAGATCGCCAGTGTGTGTGTATGTGCGTGTGTACACATGTGCAATGTTGTATTTTAAGGTGACTTATTGAATATATGGACTGTGCTTTGCATATCTGGGTGTGTGGGTCATCGGGCTGTAGTGCCGAGGTGACGTGCTGGTAGTACACTGGAAAAAGTCCTGGACCAGGGGTCAGGGCATCATTGATAAACTACTGGACCTGGAAAGGCTGCTCAAGGCATTTGGGGTGCACATGTGTTGAGTTCATGTCGGGGAGGTACCTCTCTAGATAGCTGCATGAAAGTTTCTCAGCAATATCACTTAGGTGCTACTCACAAAAAATATTTATGGTTAAATCAGGGGAAATGATTAACTGTTAGACTTTCTGAGGTGGATGCTGTGAGTCACTCCCCAGTCCTCAAGCCACATGATTTGTTTCAGCCAGAGAGAACATACTGAGCATCCTTTCCCCTGGCCCAGGAACTGTAAACACAGCCCTGCCAAGTCCCAGGTGCTTTTATTCAGGTCACCCGTCCTATCTCCCCAGTGTGGTTCTTTCTTTTCTGTCCTATAGGATGCAAATTGTGGACTCAGGCCCCAGTGAGAGCGATGAAGACATCCTGGCAGGAAGGCAAGCTCTTTATTTGCTCATTTTTGATGGGACAGCATAAAGCAGGTCGTTCCTCTGAGATCCCTCAGGGCCATCAAAGCCCACGTGGACAGGTGGCTCCAGTAAACCAGCTGAGAGACTCATAAAGCAGGCCACGGCTTCTCTGTGAGAGGAGGGTGGGCTGGTGGAGACACCTCCTGCCTGATCCCGCTGGCTTTCCATTTGCCTTTCTTCCACAAAGCATAGCTTTTCAGGATCAGGAGTTTTAGGGAAAAGGGAGGGGAGAAAATGAATGAAACAACCACTGGGCTTGGCCGAATTCAGAAGATTGTGGTTCAGCCTCAGCTCTGCTATATATGAGCTATCTGGCCTGACACTAAGCACCTCATCTCCCTTAAGTCATCTATAAAATAAAATGATATGCAATTTGCATGGTAGGAAGCGGGTAAACTGACTATTCTTGAGTACCTACTATGTGCCAGATACCACACATAAATATATGTTTTCTCAGTTCTCACCACAACCAGGACACTTGTGTCTGGAAATAATAAGGCATTTGCATAAGGTCACCCAGCTTTGTGACTTCAAAGCTTGAGCTCTCTCTCCATTAATAAAATGAGTTGGCGCATCAATGACATTGTGACAGGAGAGAAAGCCCCTTATTATTCTAAATCCCTATACAAACTTAAGACATTCTATCTGAGCATAGAATGTGCATTTATTACAATATTTTTCAAAGAAGAAAATGAAGCAAGAGGGTCAAGGCACTGTGCTGAAGGTCCCTACAGCAAAGCAATGGCAGGCTCTGCAGCCTGTCTCTGTGCCCTTTGATCTTTGTCCAGTTCCAGAAGGCAGATGGACTCCCTGAGCAGAAGCAACAAATCCTTAGGCTGGACTGGAGTAAAGACGCCCACAGAGAATGTCCAGGGGACAGAGCTTTTTCCATGTCCTTTGCCAAGTGCATGTGTGGACAGAGGAGGTAACTTTTGTAGGGATGTCATTCCTCCTGAGAATGCTGTCTCCATCCTAGCATCAGTAAGAGGTCACTGCAACAAAGACGTCATGTAACTCTGGCAAGTTTTTTTGCATCGTTGCTATTTTGTTTTTGTTAATGGAAAAAAAAAATTCTTTTTCCAAATGTTATCAATTTCAATCAAATTAAGTATGTTGCAGAACTAAAAAGGTTGCTTACATTGCTGTGTTGTGGGTTTTTGCTTTGCTTTCCCTCAATCCTTCTACTCATCTTCCTGAAGAATTAAGGTTGGGTCCTTTCAAATGTAAATTAAGCAATTTGCAAATATGTATTTTGGCAACTTGGCTTTCCAAACAAACGGGAGTTTTATTGATTTTGTGAACTGCTACCTCATGGAGTTATCTTGTGGCTGTAATTTGAGACTTTAATATGAAGAGACTGTTTTCATTTATTATAAGCAGTATATTCTGCTTTTATCTCACCCCACTCCCCGTTACTGCGTTTTAAAACAGGTAAAAAAAGTGATGTCAGTCTTAATATGCTTTTCATGTATTTAGTTTCTCAAATGTTATTTTTACCATTTGTCAATTTTATTTGTTATTAAAACAATATTTGATATCACAAAAGACATTAAAACGCGAAAAACATCCGCCAACAGTTCCTCCAGCTCAAAACAGCTCTTAATGTTTATCCATGCTTTCCAGGCTTTTGTCACCTTGCATATGCTTCTAACGGAGTTGTAATAATGCTGTAAACATAATTTTCAGAATAATTTTTATACAAACTTAAAAAACTAAACCACTTTCTTGGCCTCCTTTCAAGATCTCTGGACCTGTTTTGCAGAAAACTTGATTCTATGTTTCAGTCTAGATATATGACAGGACTTTACATGTCAGAAGTTAAAAACGTATTTCTCAGTCTTTATACTTCAAGATATTCACAGTGGAGCAGAAAATAAATTGATCTCCAAGGTCAATTAGTTCAACCCTCTGCATCAACAACACATAGGAATTCTCACGCAGGTCTGCTCTGGAGCACTTAAGGACAGATGGCCTTCCAGTCTCACTGCTTTTTCTAGTAAGAAAGATTCCTAACATATGGCCTCAACTTCTCATGTGGTCAAGTTTTTTTTTTAATGTTCTATTTTTATCTTTAATGTTAATACTTCCATTTTTTTTTATTGTGGTCAATATACACAACATAAAATTTACCATTTTAATGTTTTTTAACTGTACAGTTTAGTGGCATCGAGTACATTCACATTGTTGTGCAAACGTCATCACTATCTATATCCAGAACTTTTTCATCTTCCAAAACTGAAACTCTGTACCCATTAAGCACTAACTCCCAATTATTGACTCCCCTTACCCCTAGCACCTGGCAACCAGCAATCTACTTTCTGTGTCTATGAACTTGCTTGTTCTAGGTACCTCATATAAGTGGAATCAAACATTATTTACCCCTTTGCGTCTGGCTTATTTCTCTTAGCATAATGTCTCCAAGGTTCATCCATGATGTGGCATGTATCAGAATTTCCTTTCTTTTTAAGCCTGAATCATATTTCATTGTATAGATATATCACATTTTGCTTCTCTATCCATCTGTTGATGGACATTTGGGTTGATTCTACCTCTAGGCTATTATGAGTAATGCTATGAACATGGGTGTGCAAATATCTGTTCAAGTCCCTGCTTTCAATTCTTTTGAGTGTATACCCAGAAGTGGCCTTCCTGGATCTATGTTTAATACTTTGAGGACCTTCCATACTGTTTTCCACAATGGATGGACCATTTTAGATTCTCACCAGCAACGCACAAGGGTTCCAATTTTTCCTGCAGTCATTTCAACCTCTTTTTCTCTCCACATGGAACAACTAGTCACTGCGCTCATTAAAATAATTTTTCATGGAGGTAGATACATCTTTGTTGTTAGGTAATGCCTATGTTACAGATGAGTCTGAGGCAGAGGAGTCAGCCCTGATCCAGGGACCCGAACATGGTGGCACCAGGACCCATCAAGACAGGAGCTCAGGAGCTCGGGTACATTATTATACTGGCTCTCAGAGAAATTGATCTTAGGGCAACCTTATTTTCTGAATTTGCCATTTTATGACAACCTTATTTTCTGAATTTGCAACCTTATTTTCTGAATTTGCCATTTTATGACTCAGAACTGCTTTATCAAAAGCAGCACTGTGCCCATGGTTGGTGGTTGAGCTCAGTGAGAACTGAGGCTCTGCCCACCCAGTGGGTCATGCTCTCTTTCTGGTCCTCTCACTAGCCTTTCCAGTCCTGAGGGCTCATTCCGCACAGTTTCCCTAGATGCCTTTGGGTGAGGTCTAGCATCCAGATGTGATACATCAGCCCACACCTCAGGGCGATAGCCATGCTATCTTCCGTCCCACCACCTCTGCTGGTATACCATCTCTGTGCACTCATGGCTCACCCATCAGAGCTTCTCAGCGTCTGGTCTTTCCTGAACCTGGTAAAAGCTGTGGGCAGAGCCAGGGCCTGTGGACCCAGCAAGTGCCAACATGGGGAGATTCAGAGGCACCGAAAGATGTCCTTGCCTCAGAATATTTCCTGAAAGAGCACCTGAGAGCTCCACCTTCCCTTTGCGTTAAGCCTGGTATTCCCTGGATAAAAGTCCCTCAAATAGTCCCTGAAAACAGGGCTCGAGTGCTAAGTAAGTTTGGGGAACATGTTGTAAGTTATCTATCTCCAGGAGAATCATGATGCACTTTAATACAGTGAAGGCTCTGGAAAATTCCACAGTAAAGAAATCGGTTTAAGTTTATTCAAGCCATAGTATCCACCAAGATTTCTGTTACAATGCAAATACATAACTAAGATAGGAATTAAGAATCAAAGGTAAAATCTATCTACCTCACAACTTTGCCTCAGCATCTAAATGAGGGAGTTGGGAACAAGTGAAGACAAGATGGCCTTTAAGTTTTTTCTCACGGTATTTAATTAAGCTACTTGGTCTTTCTAAGCCTTGGTGTTTTAAAGTATCTTTCTAAAAGGAAAATAACACTTGCTCATGGTAGAAAAATCAAGAAAGTATAAAGATAAAGTAACGACTCATAATTCCAGTACCCAGAGATGATCACTGTTAACACATTGAGCATTTTCTAGTAATATTTTAAAGTATATACGTATGTTTTAGAGTTTTATAAAAAGGTGAGAATACCAAGGACATAGATTTATATCCTGAATTTTTTTTTCCACTTAACATTATGTCATGAGCATTCAGCTTCTTAACCGAGTGGAACTGTCGAAGGGAGGCGGGAAAACCGATAGGTGTACGGAGAAGAAACGAGATGACACGGATGCAGGTACAGGTGTGGGATTGTTTGCATTCCAGACCGCCTTTTACTCTCATATCGATTTCATGGTAGGCCTATGGGTGTCCTCTATTTACAGCAAGGGCCATGAAGCTTAGTGGGCTTGGAGGTAGAGGAGACACAGATAGTGGTCCACCGAGACCTCCTGCATTGCTTCTGCTGGTCCCATGTGCCCATCTCTACCCACCTGTGTGCTGTGCTTCTGATAGCCTACCCCTGTGACTCTTGTGCACTCCTGCCCCACTGTTGCCCCAAACTTGCAGAGAATGGGAATTGCCTGAGAGTATTTATGCCCCTTAGTACCCTTAGCCAAGGACTGGTGTGGGGACATGAGTATTTGCTTAGCGTCAGGCTCTAAGGTGTAATTGACATCCCAGAGCTTCTCTCTCTGCAGGATCAGCAGAGACTGGGGCTCTGCCTGAAATCATACTCTTGCTTGGCTTCTTCCCATCTCTATTCTGCTGTCCTTTCTTCTTCCTGTTTCTCTTGGGAGCACTTGCCCAAGAATCCTTGCACAGGGACTGCATCTGGGAATCTGACCTGAGACAGGCATTTCCTCCCTGGTCACAAATGCAGGACTTGAAGGGAGGTCTTCTAGCTCCCTAGAGTGGACACTTTCTCTATCGCAACTCCTTGCTGGATTCCAAGGAGGCAGCAGGCATGTATGGGAGGAGTCCCTGGGCAGCCCTGGTCATCTGGGCTGCAGGGGTGAGCCTGTGTCCACTTGCTCTACCTGGGACCTAAATGTAAGGACGGCAGGTGTCTGAAGGCAGTGGAAGGCTCTGAGAGGGATGCAGAGAAGCCCTGCTCCCCACACCTCCCACACCCTGTCTGGGGAAATTAAGTGCGTGTGTGCCCCAGCCCTGCTCCAGACAGCCAAAGGGCACAGAGCTTGTGCTGAAGATGAAATAAGCAATAGATATGCGATTCTAACCTCCTGGCACCCAGCCAGGGCCTCACTTACCACACAAACCGTCCCAGCCAAACAGGCTGGGAGGCTCATGTGAGAAAGCCTGAGAAATCGTACTGTGGGCTCATGCTGGGAAGCAATTTGGCCCATTTCAGCTATCATGTCATGGCAGCAAGACACACAAATATAGACCAGACTTGTCCAAAGGAGCTTTTCCCTCATTAACCTTGAAAGACAACGTACATCTCATCGAAGGCTGCCCTAGTCGGCCACTCTGAGAGGCTGCCGGGCCAGGGTCGATGAAGCAACAGGACTTATACAGCAGACGTTAGCACTGCCGAAGGCATTTTCCCTCTTAATACACTAGCGATCCATCATAAATGCTGAGAAAGGGGTATGGGAGGGGGAGAAAGGCTGGGACGATGTGGCAAGGTACATACTGCTGCTACTGGGTGATGCTTATCCTCAGCAAAAGAGATGAATATCTCAGTTCTGACCTTCTAAGAGGTTAGCACCCTCCCCCAACACAGAGGCCGCAAGTATGAATCTTCATCTATCATTCACAAGGCAGACTCATATTTTGGCTTTGACTCCTAGGAGGTCAGGTTAGCCATAGTGAGTATATGTGTGAGTGTGTGTGCCTCTGTGTGTATGTGCGTGCGTGTGTGTTTTCTCTTTGGACTCTGGGAAGGAAGAGGGGCAGAATTGGCTGTGTTGGAGGATGTGCAAACAGGCTTGCGTACTGACAGCTAATCTGCACAGTCGTCTGCAAAGTGAGGCTGAGGGAAAGACTGTCTTTAAAAGTAGCTCAGTCATAGTTCTATTTATGGCTGGAGAGGCAGGACGTTCTCCAGTTAGATGTCAGGCTGCTAGAAGAGACTGTGGTTTCTCCTGGGAAAAGAACTTAGTAGGGAAGCATGGTTTCAACAGAGCTGCCACGCTGTTCCTGGCAGGGGCTCTTGGAGTGGGCTGGCAGGCCGCAGCGTCTTAGGACCCAGGTCTCAGCCACTGAGGACTCAAGCTTGGACAGGGATTCTGGTTTCCGTCAAATGTGCTTAATGAGCTGCTGGGGCACAAATACTCTTTTAAAAAAGTTGTGCAAGGACAACAGTTGATTTCTGTTGAGCTACCCCTGTAGGCAGAGCCATGTGAAGAAGACTTTATAAAACATCAAAGACAAAGCACTCCTTGGTCCTGGTCCTCCGACCGGAAGAGGAGAGGAACATAGGCTGTCTGGAGGTGAAAAATAATTGCCATCCTAATAGCAAATATTCACACACTGCTTATCCTGTGTTAGGTACTGTTCTCAGCGCTTTGTATGTGTCAGCTCATTTAATCCTCACAATGGGCCCACAAGGAAGCTTCTATCATCATCCCAGTTTTGCTCACGAGGAATCTGAGACATGGGAACTCACACAAGGCCATAGAGCTACATTTAGCAGAGCTGGGATCCGGAGCCTGGCAGTCTGGTTGCAGAATCCATACTTCTGACCATGGTGCTGTATAAACCTCTCCATAACCAAAGAGACTGTTGGACTGATAGAGATCAGTCTCAAAAGTTAGGGAGGGAGCCATGCCAAGAATGGGGGAAGGAAGGGATTGTCCCCAAAGGGTCTCTCAGCTTGAGGAATTCATTAATAATCTAATGGGGGCACCACATGCATAAATATACATAGAAATGACTTAAAATTTTGACCAAAACGTCCATCAACCTAATTGCTCTTAGAAGTGAAACTACTCAATCATGAAAAGGAATGTAGTTGTGGAAAGAAGTTTCTTTCTAAGGTATAGTCCAGCTCCCTGGAAGAGAAAGCGACTTCCAGCTGAACCAGGATTGAAGAGAGGAGGAAGAGGGAACCAAGAGACCATGGCATGGTGGAGACTGCTTGTCACAGCGCCTGCCTTGACCACAGTCTTGCTGCTTCTGTCTCATACAACACATCACTTCAGGTTTACCTGACTTACTCCTTTGTAATCTCCAAATATCTCAGTTGAAAACAAATCTTTCTCTTTTTGGAATTTTCTTAACTTTTCTCTGCTATTATTTAGTTTTGTAGCTCTGTGTTTAACTCTGACAGTGTACCAGTGATTAAAAAGCACTACCCAAAATCAAGTTACGTTTGTGTCATCACCCATTCCCACAGACGCTTCTGAGAGAGCCCATCCCGGTCTAGAAGGGAAGAGACACTTTGACCTATCGTTTAAGTAGAGTGAATTCAAGACGGGAGTCAGGAGAAGATAAGAAGGAGGAACAGTACGGGGGGAATTCATTTCATTTTGACAAACATTAACGTGCATTTAAAATCTGCCAGGTGTTTGGTGCTGGGAAGGCAGAAGACAAGCTCCACACACCAGGCTGTGAGCCCTAAGGTGTCAGAACTGACATATAAATGCAAAAGGATATGACAATTTGAAAAGAAAATTAATAAAAGTGTGGGCAGTAAGTTTTGGGAGCACAGAGAAGGGTACCTTTATTTATGTTTTGGGCAGAAGTGCCAGGGAGAGTCACAGAAGTGACAGCACTTAAGAGCATTAAATGATGGGAAGGACATTCTAGGCAGAGAGAAGAGTTTGAGCAAAGGAAGACAAAGGCATGACCTATTCAGGACTTGGCGATTGCTCTGGTGTAGCCAGACAGCAGGCTGCAGGCATGAAGGCAAAGGATCCAGACTGCCAAGGGCCTAGGATCCAGGGCTCTGGAGTTGGGGCCAGTCCTGTAAGCAACAGCGAGTCATCGATGGTTTCTATATGGGACACTAGCTTAGCGGAACATGTGTTTTAGAGAGAGTTCTCCTACAGAGATTGGAGAAGGGACAGGCCGACCAGTGAGGAGACCACTGCCTTGGTCCAAGTGACAGAGGATGAGAATCTTGGAAGCTAAAGGTGGGAGGCACGGGTTCAAATGCAGGGCAGCTCTGTGGACGGTTTGAAAGTGGAGTGATCCTACATGTGGTCCTTCTCTGCAATCGGGAAATAGCATCTCCTCCACACAGTCTGGGCATATTCTTAACCTGCCCAGCTCTTTCACAAATGTTCCAGCTGCAAAGAAATTCTTTCACCTCTGTGCTCCTCTGCTCCGGGTCTCGGCTTTTCCCTCTGGGTTCCCCAGGTCAGGATTACTTTGAATCTCCTTTTCTTAGCCCTAGCATAGGATGGGAAGGGCAGAGTTCTGAAACGTCAGGCCTTGTTTTGCACTAAGGACATGGCACTCAGTAGCTGTGCTGCCCTGGGCTTGGTTTCATCATTTCTGGGAATGTATCAGTTAGGCTGAAGCCAGGTGAATATAGCCCATGCCAAGTAGTCTAACAGGGGGAAGTGAGGGTGCCCAAAGGCTCGCAACAAGGGTAGTCGGCCAGGGCTGGAGGACATGGAACCACTCAGGAGACACAACTACCATCTTAGAGACAGCCAAGAGCCGAGATAATGGGGTGAAATGCCCTGGCTTATCTTCTCCTCCACCCTCTTACCCCCTACACAGCCTCTTTGGCTGGAGCTACACAGAAGCTAGTTGCACGGGAGTCTGGGAGGGGCGGTTTGCAGGGGAAGGGTGGAGAATGGATCTGAACACGTCAACAGGCAAATGACCAACATAAGAAATTCGCAAGAAATCTCTAGCCCTACTTATCTCACAGGATATTGGTGAGAATAGAATGGAATGATACATGTAAAAGCCCTTTGTAAATTACAGAAAACTACCCAAATGGAGCTCTGAATGTACTTATGTGGTCCTGTCTGGCAGTCAAAGAAAATCCACGTTTAACTATTCAGTCATTAATTCTCTCCCTGCCTGGATCTGCCGGATGGAGTTTCCGTGGGGCTAGTCCATGGGACACAGCCACCGAACAGGCTGTCACCCATGTCTAGGAGCACTCAGACTGTACCAGGCGATAGGAAGTCTTTCTGCAAAAGATGAGGCTCTGATCACCTGTTTCTAAATCTTTTGCATCAGAACTAGTTTAATACACATGAACAGGTAGCATCAGGCTCGGAGAGGGTCTCTCTAGCCTCTGCCCTTCTTGGTGGTTAGCAACCCTGTGAGAAGTTCAATGCTATCCAGATGATGGAGAGAGAGAGAGAGAGAAAAACACCTGAGTATTTCCTGAGCAACAGGTCTACCTGGAACGTCATGCTGGGCACTATACTTTGTTGTACTCTCCTGGTGATAGAGAAGATGCCTGAGAATAGGGCTGATGCAGTTGTACCCTTTAGTCTCTTCAGCCCCGTTAACCCACATCCACCCAAATGGATTTTCAGCCAGTCTCATTAAGACATCCTGTCAGAACCATCCCATGTCATTTGCAGAGTAAAGTGAATATCAATACCATTGCAATGAGTAATTTTCCCAGCTTTACTGGCTCTTACTGGAAATCAAGCCAGCCCTCCACTGTGGGTATTGACAGAAACCCCATTCCTCTTGGGAGCTGCTTTTCTTCCACTGAGTGAGTCTGGATTCATCTGAGCAGACACCAGGTATGCCAGTTTAATGGGCATATGCATGTGGGCAGCAGACTTGGCAAGGGGACTCTAGTCCCTGTCTCCTGTTGGCAGTGAGTGGCCTTGATGAAGAGGACCCATGCTGTCCATGCTGGGGCAACAGGAAGAACACTGCACCATGAGGAGGCATCCGACTTCCGGTGTCCAGTAACTATCAGCTACTGCATATGGGCACTCTAACCCCATCGGACCTCATTATTTCATCAGCAACACTAAAGGTCCCTTCCAGTTCTGCATTCCACAATTCTGAGTGATAGAGAAGGCATAGAGAAATCCACCTGCCGGAGAGAGATGCATTTGACGCAGGAGGCCCTTAAGGCTGAGCCTACATTGCCAGATATTCAAGAAACAGACAGAGTGGGAGTTTTGCTGGCAGTTTCTCACTGTGGCTCTCTGACCGCGGAGAGCCTGGGCCTCACACCTGCTCGGTGGCCATGACAGCCAGCACTGGGAGACCGGAGCTGTGAGTGACAAGGCGCTAATTCAAGGCGTAGGAAGTGTGATGGTTTAGGGACTGGCCTCACCTTTTCTGGTTCATTCCCTTCTGTCTGAAAGGCTGTCAGCAGCTCCTGCTGATGCCTGCTGGCCGTGGCCTGCTGCCTTCCTCCCCTACACAGAGGTGTGGAAGGAAGTACGGAGGTGTTTCTGCAGCACCTGGGCTGCTGGTTTGGAATGTGCTACCTGGGGGAAAAGCTCAGAGGACTGCTCAACTGTCATTCTGCGCTGGAGTCCAGCCTTCTCTTTCTCGCTGCCCAGGAAGACAGCTCAGCCCAAGTCAGGGGTCCTGAAATGTGATGGAAGGAGGAACGTGTGTGCACGGGCAGTGGCAGGGAGAACAAGAGGAATCGTCAGTGAAGCTCAGATCCTTGCAGTCTAAACTGAAAGATGGATTTTTGGGAGAGATTCTGCTGGCTTTTCAGAACCCCCAAGTAGCTGATATTCCTCACCCTGCATCCCTCCTACACCAAAGTTCACACGGCAATGAGGCTGCATATCTCACTTGGTGCCAGAGTTCTCCTGGAGCCAAGGAGTCAGGGACGAGTGTTGCAGGCTGCAGTCACCTGGTGGCATCACGTGTTAATCCAGTGATGGCTGGTTTGGTTCGGGTGATACAGGTGGTGAAGTGGGTGTTGACTTTCTTCCCCTTCCTCCCTCCCTGTGCATCCTGCTTGAAGCTAGACACTTGGCTGAAGAGGGGGCTGACCAGTTAATGTATATTACAAAGTGTAGAGCACGCTGCAGTTTATAAAGCCTTTTCCTTGTCTATTTCTCTTGTGAAGTTGAGAAGGTGGGGTTAATATTCCCATTTTATGGGTGAGGAAACTGAGGCCCAGTGAAGAACTAGTGGCTCCTAGTTGAAACCCAGTCTCTCATCCCATCCCCACCCTCCCTATAATCTATCTCTTGCATTTGAGAATTGTAGCTTCCAGAATCCTAAGAATGCTGATAATGGAGCATCATCCTTCCCCTTTCCCCTGTGAAATTTGGAGAAAGGCAGGAGTGGGGCCAGGAGGGCCATGCATCTCGTGTGACATCTGCCTTCACACAGTGACGTGTGACAGCCACACGGTGGAGGTCAGAGCAGTGGCAGAGTTCTATAGTTATTACTTGGGAAAGTAGTTGGCCCTCTCCTTTTAGAAGCAGATATAAGACTAGAACTGATATATGTGAACCGGTTCTGGGCAGACTCTTTTTCTACTCCAGATCAGGTGTCCCCTTGCTTGCTCTTCTCATAAGAAATAGTGACCCACACTTCATTGCAGCGCATGCTTTACATGTATTTGCCACTTGCAGTAAACCCGTAAGTTTGTATAAAAGTATCCTCATTTTATAGATGAGGTAACAGAGAGGCAGAGGGAAATAAATGGCCTAAGAGGGGCAGAGGGAATTAAATGGCCCAAGTGTATCCCCCTAGGCTGGTGGAGCCAGGGCTCAGATGCAGGCGGGTGGCTCCAGAGATCACGCATGGAACATGCTGGACTCTTCCTCGCTGTCAGGGCACACCCTGTTCGCTGCTCACCCACAATTCTCTACTCACCTGCCTATTTTCTTACTAGCCTGTAGGCACACATGGAGAGTAGCCATAGCCATAGTCATGATTCCACATCCAATATCTAGCCTAGAACCTCTCCTCTTCCCTCCCCAAACGGCCATGTGCAAGAACCCACTGCACACACCTAGGCGCTGTTTAGAGAAGGCAAAAGGAATTCTGCGACTTGCCTCCAGGCACAGTGGGTCTAGCTCCCACAGGTTTCCTGGATCCCAAGGCCTCTTTCTCTTCTGCCCCCAGGCCACACTGCTAAATATATCCTGGGATAAACCCATTTACCATCTATAGTTAAAATGCCTCTTGACTGCTCTGTGCCAAGATTAGAAGTCTGTCCAAACATCAATGATTATTCCATCGGCTAAAAGCAAATCGATCAAGCTCATCCTCCCTGCGGACTAAGGAGGCTCTCAGTCTATTTGTAGCTCAGTCTGAGAAGCAAGAGGCAGCTGCTCTGAGCTGCTCTCTGTCCTGATGGCACTCACAGGGTGGGTCGTGGATGCTGGGATCAGCAGATCCTGTTGTGTAGGTCAGGTGGACAACACCCTCCCGGGCTTCTTAAAGCAGGCCCAGGTTGCCGCAACAACTATCTCAGCACGCTCTGCAGGGTCACACTGCAGGATGCCCAGGGGTGGGGCGGGGGAGGCCCTTAGGGCAAGATCCATCATGGAGGATCCTTCCCACCTGGACCATTCTGAACTGCTCACAGGAACAGGCGTACGAACAATGGTTGTTGGAACAGAAATGCTATCAGTTGTACAGGGCTCGAAGCATTTGACAAAGTTTTTGTGTCTTTTGGTGAAGTTGTGAAACGAGGGTAAGGACTTGAGTGGGAGAAAAGTGCCTAAGGAAGTAGAGAAAAGTTTTTCTATCCAAAAAACTTTAGCAGAAATTTAAAATAAAATGGCAAGAGCCAGGGAAAAAGAACTGTATATGTCTCAGTAGATAAATATATTTTTTAATTTTAATTTTGTTTTTGTGATCCCAAGCTTCTCCCCTCCGCTGAGTTTCTGGCTGCCTCTGAGCTGAATAATACAGTAGCCAGCCCAGCAGAGACAAGCATTGCTAGGCAGGAGGCTCCCAAAACACAGGGAAGAGAATTTTTCATTTCATACATCATTTAAAGCCTGCTGCAGTGATTTACCGATGTCAGGCCATCTTTGGAGCACACAAAGAGAAGAAAGAGAAATATGCATGATTCCTTTGTGTATCTGGACTGAGATCCTAGGAGAGTGACTAGGGGTGGGTGGCGGACTGAGGTTTCTCCGTTGTCTAAGCACAGTGCAGAAGCCAAAGATCGCCCAGCACTCAGGAAGAAAGAATGAGTGGTTTGTGTCCTGCAGGGAGAATCTGCTTCCTTTCCCACTGGCCTGACCAGGCAGGGCTGGGCTCCCTCCTCACAGCCTATATGGTCTCCTCGTTCCCAGTTTCCTGCACTCAGACCTATCCTACACCCCGGTAAGAAGGATCTTCTTGAAACCCTGCTGTGACCATGCTATGCCCCTGCTTAAGTACTTGAAGCCTTTTCTCAAGGCCAGTCGAATCCCTCCTTGCCAGGTGTGCTGGGCCTTCGGCGCCTGCTTTTCTGACTCTGCCCTCTTACCCTGCACCCCTGTGGGTCCAAGCGCCTAGGGACGCCTGCCCACTGCACGCCGTAGCCATTGAGTTTCCCATCCAGCTGTCCTCCCTGCCTGGAATGTTCTTTCTCCTCTCTCCCATTTCTAAAACTCTCTCAAGGGCCAACCTAACACTCACTTCGCCCATTACTCCTTCCACGACGAAGCCAGCCCTTCCTGCTTATTCACTTCCCCAGACTTCGAGTCAG
This sequence comes from Pteropus vampyrus, assembly GCF_000151845.1. Classification (NCBI taxonomy): domain Eukaryota; kingdom Metazoa; phylum Chordata; class Mammalia; order Chiroptera; family Pteropodidae; genus Pteropus; species Pteropus vampyrus. The sequence goes on along the minus strand of NW_011888911.1, from coordinate 1,528,177 downwards.
CATAGACTCGAATTAGGTAATAGATAAAGCTAATATTAGGTAATAATACTCATAAATTTCGCTGAGTGATTACTGGCTGCCACGTGGTTTCCATGCGGTGCCTCTTTCCACTCTCACAACAGCCCTGCCAGGATGTGCCGTTAATTTGCAGGGGACGGAAACGGAGGCCGAGCTCCTGTTAGGTAATTATTTAAAGCTACATTCAGCTAGGAGGTAACTAAGTTGGCCAGAATCTGCGCCTGGACTTTCTGCCTTTTTTTTATGAGCCTTTAACCACTACCTTTACTGCCTCTCAGTCCAGTATTACTTCTGAGATAATTGATTTTTAGGTTTTAGTTTAGTTCCGCAATAAAACCGTGGGCTCCCTAAGGAGACTACACGTGCCTCATATGCCTGCATCCTCTACAGCACCTAACCTCAGAGCTAGACATGCAATAGGCACTCAATATAAACTTGATCATTCATCGATTGGCCAGATAGCTTCCAGACTTGTGCACTTCCCTCTCTTCTTAGCACGGAAAAGCCTAAGTAGTACAGCGCTTGAGGATGACAGGGGTGCAGTGGGGAGAGCATAGCCAGTTTCTCTTTAGGACAGTCTAATACTGAACTACTGCACATTAATCAATCAGATGCCTATTTGGCACAGGCTATGACATGCAGACATATGGAGGACAGGAGAGAATTAAAACTTCCTGTCATAAAGGAGGCTAAGCTTGGGCTTGAGGAAAATGCAGGCAGAGAGGAGAGCAGAGCAGCCTCTCAGAAGGGCTTGGCGTGAGGCACGGAGCATGGGGCTTGGCTGGAGCGTGCCTCAGGAGAAGGTGGGGCCGGTAGGGTTTTGAGGACCGGCAACCCTGTCTCAGGTGGAGAGAAAGGAGTGACATGGTCATAAAAAAGAGGTTCGACCTGAATCACCACCCTCATTCTTCAGCGACCACATAATGGTTGGGTTGGGATTAGTCTGGACTTTGCCACTAGTCATGACGGCTACCAAGCTACGGTGCTTGCTCAGCCTTTCTTACAGGTTGGACATGAGGGTAAAGTGTGATAAAGTGTGGGGGTAGATTGTATAAGTGGAGGATCTGTGTACAAGTAGGGTCCGATCATTACTTTATGTTGTTTTTGATGATGCCAGCGCCCTGCTCTATCCCCTTAGCTGCATTCAGCTGTACATGCGGACGCTGCTTGTGGTGGGACCCTCTGCCTGAGGGACACTTTTCTAGCAGGGCAAGACAAAAGTAGTCCTCAACTAAAGACAGATGGGGGCAGTGAGATAAACACCCCACTTCCTTGTCCCTTGGCTGGGATGATTCTGAGGTCTGTTTTGTGCAGAAAGCAGCTCTGACTGCCGCAGTGGAGATCTGCTGGGTGATGGACTCTTTATTGGCTGTTTTCTTGTCTCCGCTTCCCACCCGCCTACAGTGTTTTTAGGGATCGCCCTCCAAATGGATTACTGGCACATAAATTGTAGGGTCTATTTCTGGGAAAGCCCCAAAGTAGGGCATCGTCGTTTTTATTAATTGTAGGAGTATGCATATTTGCTAATATACAAGTCCCTACCCCCATTGTCCACATGAGTTCTGCTCAAGTGCAGGAAACCAGGTCAACTCATTTACAGCGTCTAGACTCGTAGTTCCTAGTGTCTTGGATGTTCACAGGGGCTGACAGTGTCCCTCCCATGGTGTACTCATCTGGGTGTTTGACTCTCAGTCCCCCACCTCGCCCCACTCCCAAATGAGATTATAAAGTCTTTGAAAGCAGAGGCTGTGTCACATTGAATCTTCGCTGTAAGTCCCTTGCAATAGAATGGGCACTGGGTGAATAGTCTTTAAATTGGATCGTGTTAAGCAGAAAAAACACCCCTCTGTCCCAAAGCAAGCTAATCCCTATGACTTTCTCTGGCTTCCAAAGTGATAAAAGTTCAGTTCCCAAAGCCACTTGTAATGGGTTCATTACTTTATTTATCCTGTTGTATCTACCCTGAGTGGCCTTTCAAATGGTCTCACAAGCATCCTTTCCTCAAGCAGTTTCAGATGCCCCGAAACGAAACCTCTCGACTTGAGCAAAGCTCATCGGTCCGTGTGCACACAGGGACCTCTTTTGAAATGGCCCGTGATTAACGAGCAGGAGTGAGCGTTGGCGAGTGCGTGATCGCGGTCCTCGGGCAGGGCGCTGTCCACGGTCCAAAGCCGAGGCCCACACTCTCTATGCCCCAGCCTCGTCTCTGCCAGGGCTGCAGGGTGCATCTTCCTCTGCCCCTGGCAGCTCGACTCACCCTGCACACCCTCCTTGAGAAGCCAGGACTGCCTTGCCAATCGTTTGACATCTGATCTATTAGATGGCTGGCTCTGCTGAGGATGTAATTATCAAAGTCTGGCTTCCGGGGTCCGGGCTGGCTGGAGACCCCATCCAGTGAAGGGATGGCCACTCAGAGCCAGCTTGCCTTGGCCATGTCAAAGCCAAGGGGCTAAACTGGACTGAAGCACTCTCCCTGGGGCTTTCTCCCTGGTCCTGGTGATGCAAGTTTCCCCGGAAGGTGGGTCCTCCGTGAAAAATCAGACACCACCTGTGAGAGGCAAACAGCTCACTAGAGGGCAGCCTCCTGCCCCAGCCCGTGCCCTCCTGGCCCTCACATATCTTCACCATGCCAGGCTTGGCAGGTCCCACACTGAAAGGTCAGATGCTCCCCCAACTTCTCTTCCACTTCCACCCATTGTGAAGGCAGCAGCAATAACGTGTAGGAACCGCAGGAGGCCTGGACTTACTCACCACCTCCTGCTATCACAGAGAAGGAGGGCTGGGAGCAGGAACTGGTGCAGACCCTCCAGAGCCCGTGTTCAGGTGAGGCCTTGGAGCCCTTCCTGCCCACAGCAAAGCTCTGTGCAGAGAACAAAGAAGAGCTCAGAGGCCTGGGGTTGCACAGGTCATAGGATGCATGTGGTGACAACTGAGATTTTGCAAAGGGCATGGGATTTTTTTCCTGCCTCACAGGGAGATTAGACCTCAACTGTTCTACTTGGCCTCTAGAGGCATGAAACACATTTCTTCGGATGAGCAGTTCTGCCTACGACCTGGAAGCTGGCCGGGCATGGGGTTTGGAGCCGGAGGCAGACATCAAGAGCATCTGTAAAACCTTCTTTGGTAAAGGGAGCAGCTGATGCTTGAAACAGTCCAAATTGACTCCTCAGAAGCAAGCTCCGTCCCTCAGATAGCTGTGCTCTGCTGGCCAGGGTATGCTGAGCATACCGTTGTTGGCTCTGATGCCCAGATTTGGGTTGTGTGCAAGGAAGAGTAAGCAAAAACAGGAAATTCCTCTAAGTCTATAAGTCTAAGTGGGAGGGTAACATGCAGGGCTACCTCTGACCTCAAAAGAAATTAACGAGAGGCCCATGGCAGGAATGATAGGCAAGCTGGGCTGTGAAGGTTGTTTCATGTTATATTACGCTGTGCGACTTTGGGTAAGTCACTACATTCTTTGAACCGTCTCAGATACAGCTGCATCTTGTAGGGTTTGTGAGACCATGAAAAAGAAGGGAATAAAAACTTTTCTCTAAGGGATGGAATGAGGCTTCTGAATATAGCTGAAAATAGTCATTCTCCTGGTCTCTCGTCAGGAGAGCTGACTTACCTTGTAGATGTGCTATGAGAGAATATAGATCATTAGAGAGAGAAGGGCCTTTTTGGTTATCAGCCTCTCCCTGGAAGAAGAAATCCCCTCTGCAGCATCTGTTTAAGCACCTCCATAACAACGAGCTTGTCTCAGGTCAAGAGCAGAGTGTGGGGGACGTGAGAAGCTATCAGAGAGAGCACTGCCCTTGGTAAGGAGAGGGCAGGTCATTGAGAAAAGGAGGGGGGACTGAGCCCAGCCACACTGGGAAACCCTGGAACCAAAGCCAATCCTGCCTTTATTCAACACACAGGAGACACTGAACCTTCCTGTGCTGCCTTCACGAAGCCTGCACCCCAGGACAGCCTGCCATCAGGGAGCAGAAGACGAGGTATGGTCTGAGTGATTTAGGATCTCCCCAGTCTGGCTGCTGGACAGACCACTGTGCCCCCCACTTTGCAATGAATGCAAGGAGCAGCTACCTCAAAGACAGCTAACAGCCCCTCTGAGGCGCATCAGGCCTGTTACCCTTGAAAAAGTTTTATAAAGAGTCTAACTTTTCTTTCTCTGTCTCCACCCCACTCCACCCTACTCCACCCCATCCTTGCTTTCATCTTCTCTGTGAGTGGAGGCACTTTCCCCATTGGTGTTGCTAGAAGGTTGCTGAATAGCAACACAGAAGCAAATTAGATACTGATCAGCCCTCAGTTTTCTTGGTGTGCTGAATAACAACTTAAAGACAACTATGGTCATTTAAAAGGCTACCCAGCTTCATGAGCAGGCCTCGTGGGCACTTAGGTGAAGGCTAATGTTCACCTGTTGAAGCTGAGTTATCAAGGGGCTGGGGATCTGTTAACGCTTCCAGTCACCTCTATTGAAGGCCATGGCAATGCACCTCTGCCCACAATCACCTCCACAGAAAATTAAGGCCATCAACACTTACATATTTCAGCATGTAAATTAACAAATTCCTCCAAATCCATAACATGTACATCTTTGTTTAGCCAAAAACCTTTGAAATAAATTGTAGCTCTTTAGGACAGCTCTGACAAAAGTGTAATATATCATGGAATAGCGGATACAAGTTCAAAAGTACATATAATAATATAATTAAGGTAACTTGACAAGAATGTATTTTAAAAGTATAAAATACCTGCAGGTATAATAGCTTCATAAAGTCTGTCAGATTTACTTCTGCTGTGAAGAAATTTAAAATGTTTTACTTTAATGTGATGCAAATGAAGGTTGAGATATGCATATAACACAGTCCTTAAAAAATAGGTAGAGGGAAAAGAATAAAAGTCAGATTTAGGCCAACCAAGACATTCGACTTTGCAGGTGACTGGATAATAGATCAAGCAAACAGATTGGGGTGCGGTGCTGCGCTGTTTGTAGAAAACACCAATTTCACATTTCCCTCCCTTGCTGGCTACAGGAAAGCGTTTTTATTCAAAATTAATGATTCCCTCTGCACATTTTTCTTCTTGCTCAAAAGGTTCAAGCGTAATTCTTGTTTAAAGCAAAAGCAACTTTTATGTAATTACCAGCCCATGGAAAATTGTTTTTCAACGCACTAAAAGCTAAGAGTGACTCACACCCAAAACAAAGGGCTTTGGGACACGTCCGTGGACTCACGGACCAGCTGTCTCCCAGAGAGGAGGGATCCAAGCACCTGTCCGGCCCAACTCAGCGACCTTTGTGCTTGAACAGAAACGCTTTTACAAGCAAAGAAGTGGTAACCATTTACCCAGTATAAAAAGATGCCAAGATATGAAACTATAAGGTTAATCCAATCAGTAAGGTCACAGACTGGGGTGTATAGAACACCTTTCACTCTCTCCCCACCAAAAAAATTCCCCTAAAGAATCCCATCTCTCCAGCCTGGTTCTCACCATTACGATTAACCCAATAATGTCCACAGCTCTGCACCTATCTGTATTGCATGCATTTGATGTACCAAGGTGAGCCAAGGTACCCACCCCAATCATTACTTAGATGAAATCTCCTGGCCTGATAGCATTTCCCAGACCTGAGTTTCATGCTCATTTTCTTATTCCCAACTATCATCAGAGAGATAGGACTCTGAGATGAAGTAGCTATGTGGCCTTCAGGAACTCCTCTCACCTTCCCAAGCCCAGGTCATGGTTTAGAGTGGGGGAGCAAAGTTTCTTTCCTTTGAGACACAATAGAAAATTCTGTATTTCAGATCTCCCACCATGCCTATGAGCAAGGCTAGGTGCTTGCCCAAAAAATGGAGTGGGGGATGGGGGAAGGTGTTCAATAAAAGGCACCTCTTACTCAAGATAAAAATTACATGTTTGAATCATGAAGCAGCGCAGTTTTAAAATCAGCAGTCCTCGAGCCTCTGCCACTGATGACTGCACCCAAAAGAATTTTCAAAGTAAATGTACTTTTTACCATTTTTTTGCTCATTTGCATTCTGGTCCGTTTGGATTCTGAAATGCAACTAGACTCTTTATTTTCAGGGTAGATCTGCATGATAGCAAACAAACAGTTTGGGAAGGAATTAGCCATATGGGCCTGAGCATTATTTTCTTAATGTGGGAATTGGGTCAACCCTACAAAACGTTTCCTCGAATACATAAATGGGCGCATTTTCTCTTTGAGAGGGGAGGTTTTCAGAATTAAGCCTCCCAGTCGGCTGCACTTCGAGTTATAGCTACCTAGTCCCAGCCCCCAGAGACTCATGAAATATTAAAGATGCAGCCCCCTCAGAAAATACCCAGTCCAGCCTCCTCCTTTTGTAGCTGAGACACAGAAGTCCAGAGAGGTGAAGCGACTTGAGCAAGGTCACAGAGCTAATGGCCTAGTCTACATCATCCTGTTATCTTATTGCCCCTAAACTAGCAGAGGCCTGTGTCTGATCCTAGTGTGTACTCCCCACGTGTAGGAACACTCGTCTCAATTTCCAGACCCCTTTCACATTCTCCCAACCCTGCGTGAATTCAAAGGTTGTAAATTTATATCAATCATCAATCCATCGATCGATCAGTCAATCAGTCACTATATTCTTAGCACACCTCCATGTCTGACTCGATGTTCAGGGTATAGGACCATTGGCTCACTTTTCCCTCATCCTCTCTTTGTTCTTCAGAATCAGAGGCAAAGTAAGAAAAGCACAGATGAGACCCCCAGAAACCACTATTCTCCCCTCGTGACTAATGGGAGACATAATATTGGTAACGGCTATTGTCAGGGGTGTCACGAATGAAAGATGACAATATACGAAACAGACCTTTTAAGGGCAACCCATTATTTTTATAATTTGTTTAAACAAAACCAAGTGACTCTTTAAACTCTAATTCACATCTCAGAAATCCAGTGCTGCTCTCTCTCATTTCTCTCTCTGAAGTCGTGGCAATAATTTTAATGCCAGCAGAAAGCATTAGACATTAGAGGTGAGCAGGGCAGAGGGTTCTGGCTTTTATCAGATAATTAAGATGCTACCAAAGTCGAACCTTTATCAACATTAGACTAAAAATAAGCTTCTTCCATCCAAGTGCTTTTCGACAGAGCGTTCAGAGTGACAGCCCCCTGGATAAGGCTTAGCTTTTAAAAATGGTTCATTGTTTTTTAACTCTTATTGGCAATCCATTCTCATTATGCCCAACCCATTTGTCTTCATAATATAGACTTCACAATTACACTATCAAAGAGTGTGTATCTACATAATGAAAATGATCTATAGAATAGTACAGGGGAAATGTAATAACAGTGTGTTCATTAATGAATTGAATACTTTGAGAGAAAACATGGCATCTCATGGGAGAACCTGTCCCTATATCATAAGATGTTAGAAAAAGGCACACACCTGGAGGTGAAACTGAAGTTAAACCTGACTCCCTAGAGATGAAGGGCATGGCAGTGCTTGACTTTAGTGGTGGGAGGGGCACACAGTGGGCGTGCTTAGGAGACCTCATGTTGGAAATAGTCACTTCAAAGTGTGTTTGTTCTATCTACTCTTTAACATATTCTGGCCTAAATACTACTGCCTCACAGACCACTAAGATAAGGCTTGTTCTTTCCTCCAAAGAATAAACATTGGCAAGCTCTCTCCATTGGCTAAGATTTGCTACAGCTGGCCTGCAGAGGCGCCTTCCAAGAGGGAGTGTATGTGCTGGATAGAATCAGTTTCCCAGGCTAAGGCGTTCTCTAGAGAAGGGGCATCAGTGTGGAAAAAGGAAGCTTGGCAAGCATCCGACGTTGGGAAAACTCCCTGAGGGGCACTAGAACTGACCGCCAAAGGAGGATCGGGCTGAGAGACCGGAGGAAGAGGCTGACTCTAGAATTAAATGGAGAGTTTATTAAGGGAACTTACGTACACGAGCAGAGTCTGGGTCAGCAAGATGGTGGATCTCCACATGGAAAGGGAATGGAGACTCGATACATATCGAATACAGGTGGCCTGTAGCCAAGTGACTCGTGCTTGTCACGAGCTGCATATTCCAAAGCAGTAAACAATTTAATGGGCCTATTTATTTATCTATGTAAGAACATTCCTTTCAGGTGATATGGGCCCACCCCTTCGGGGGTGAACTGGCTGGTGACCACCGAGAAAACTTGCTTCTTAAAGTGCTGTTGGTCACACCAAGCATTGGAAACCATTTTGTCTACTGTCTTGATAGTTTAATCTCTATTACAGAGGTCTTCAACCCCCAGGCCACAGACCTGTACTGGTCCTTGGCCTGCTAGGAACTGAGCCACATAGCAGGAGGTGAGCGGCAGGCCAGCGAGCAAAGCTTCATCTGTATTTGCAGCCGCTCCCTGGCACTAGCATCATCACCTCAGCTCCACCTCAGATCATCAGGCATTAGATTCTCAGAGGAGCACCGGCCCCTGGTGCCAAAAAGATTGGTGACTGCTGCTCTATTACATTCTGGGAAAAATAAGCACATAGCTGGTAAGTTTGCATAGACCATGTCATGTTGTTCCTTATTGTACCTACAGCATCTATCATAGTGCTTGGCTCACAGTATACACTCAGTAAATAGTTTCTCATGGAAAAAAGAATGACTTTCTAATTCCATCCAAAATAATTTAATCCTTAATAATAGTAGGTCACAGAAACCTTTAAGACACGCTGGCGCTGAAATGATGAAAAATAATTTATTAATGAGGACAAAGGAAAAAGAATGACAGATAAGGAATGGCGGTGGAAGGCTGAGTTCGCATAAAAATAAAAGTTGGTTGTGGCACTTGGCGAAGGCAGGGCTGGGGACCCCTTGCTGGGCAGATAGGAGTCTTGGCAGATGTTCTAAATGGAGGAGGTCAAGCAGATGTCCAGCTCTGCTAAGAGACCATGGATTGAGAAGGAGCTCTGGCATGCTTTTTAGATGATGGCGAGTGGCATGTGTGCCCTGGAGGGAAAAGCTCTCTTCCTGGGACAGCCAGCTAAGAGCCAAATCACACCTAGAACTGGGCTTAGATGTAGAAAGTGTACTTCATATATACCCCTATTTTCCAAATCTTCCTGTGGCTTCTCTTCTGTAAGTTCAAGTCAATAGTAAGTCTGAATGGACAGGGTTTGGTCAGTAAAGGGGCAGAGGAAGTAGATTATCTGATCTGGGAAACCTAAGCAGTCTATATTTAACGTCTGTGAATCCTGCAGTGGAAAGTCTTTCTCTCCTTCCCTCACCTCCCTCCTCAACCCCCCAGAACACCTACATGCAAACAAAGTCTACCCCAGAAAAACGAAGTGAGAGCTAAAATAATGTTAGCATCAACTGATGTAGAAAAAAGTTTGTTTTTTCTTTTTTTGACTTGGATTATTTGGAAAATTATTCCAATTTATTAATTTTATCTGGCTAGCATAATTTGTGTATGTGCAAGTATAAGTTTGAACAGGGAGAGAGCTTGGTTCAATTGTCACTAAAATATCTCTGGGCACAAAATGCTGAACAAGAATGCAATGATGACAGAAATGATATAACAGAGGAAGTGACATCCAATAGTATGTAGTAACACAGAGATCTTGAATTCACCATTCAAATTTTTTATGCATGAGGAAGCAGCATATTAACATAGTAGGTGTTAAATTGTTGCTATGTCAAGGCTGGATTTCACTTTACAGACATAGTTTCATTTCACAGATGACTCAAAGAGTGCACTCGACTTGTCTAAAGTCTGAGAGGTGGGATTAAAGTCTGGATATCTTGACTCCTAACTCAGTGCTTTTCCACTCCACGCATAACCTTTCATTCACAGAGAGACAGATAGGAAGGTACGTGGACAGGAGATAGATAAATACATATTCTCTAAGTAGTGTTAGTTTTTAGACATAATTATTCTGTTTTCAGATTGAACATCCCATAGGAACATCAAAAACACCCTGTAGGACATTTAAACTTTACTGCAGAGTTAGAAACTGTGGAGAGTTAAAAGTCCCCTGTAGCTATTAAAATAGTGTGCAGTGAGAAGAGTTGTGTTACAGGTGACTAATGGGATTTCACCACCTCTCACCCCCATTACATATAGATACTGATATAGATATAGACATATAATATTGCATTTCTAAGCAAGGTGTCCAGTATTTTTACTATTGGGAGAGGAAGCAACTGCTGACTACTGACTATCTTCGCTCCCACCCTCCCACCCCCCCAAAAAAAACTACTGCATTAAAACTTTCTTTGTAAGAAAAACAAGAGAAAAAAATCAATAGAGCATGAAAGGACATGAAAAATGCATTGAAACCCATATATATATATATATATATATTTCTAACAGTGCAATTTTTTAAAGCTCTCTAAAAAAAAGTCAATGTGATTTTCAAGGAAAAAAATGCAACACGACACTGAATTCAGGAGCAAAGAAAAAAAAAAAGCCCCAAGAATAATGAAGATCTAAAGATCTGACCTAGTAATTTGAGGTACATATAGAAAATGGTGTAAGCTTTGGCCAGCTCTGGGATTGGCAGGTCGAAGGGTACATTAAATGCGAAGGGGAGCAAATTCCATTTTTGGATAGTTCAGCATATATCCATTTTAAAGCTTTTAAGCCTCCCAACTCAGTGAAATTACTCCCAAGGGATGAAGTATTCCCTTGCGGACCTTGTTGCACTTCTTTTCTCTCCCACAAAGAGAAATGGCATGGCAAAGAGTGTGAGACATCCCTTCCAGGGCTCAGGTGAAAAGAAAAGGGGAAAAAAGAGTGCAGGTTAAATACAATATTAAAGACGATCTCTCCTAATCAGTGTATCTTTCTTCCTTGCAGCTAAGCAATCTTTGTCAATTACAGGGCATTACTCTGCAGGCCAACTGGCAATTACAATGGCATCTTTCTTCTCATCACTGTCAGCAAAAGGAGGAAATATTCTGGGTCCGGCTAAATGTAAAGAGGGAAAGTGAAGCTCATTTCAAAGGTAATCCAAAGGGAACCTGTACCAGGATGCAGATGCTGTATGCAGCTGTTATGCAAAGAAGCTCCTGCTCTAAGAGCTGATATGTTTATTTAGACTAGTGCTAAAGCCGAGTTAATGCCAATTTCCAGAGAGGATTAATATACACTAACGTGAAATTATTGAACTGTTACGCACATCTGGAAATGCGTGTTTTAACAGTTTCTTTTTTGTGGCTGCCAGCTGCACTGGAGAAGCAGCTGATAAAGTTGCCATTGCTTTTTAGGCCCAGCCCAATAAGTGGCATACTGTTGGGATGACGACAGGCCCTTCTAATCAAGACCACGGCCCTCGCTCCCTTCTGATCCTTTCACTGCTCCTGTTTATTTTTGTCTAAATGGGAGTTTTCCACCTTCATTTTCAAGATCAGGTTGTACTCTCCTCCATTTCTCCCAATTCTCTCACTGTCAAACCATTTTCCTGCAGTTGTGACTTCTCCCCAAAGAACGGAGAAGAAGCCTGAGAATCAAAAGGCTTGGATTTCACCTAGATTTTTGTCATTCAGTCATTTAACCTTGGCGCAGTACTGAGCGGGTCAGTCATCTGAGAAAATAATCCTTCAGCAAAGAGACCGCTTAGATTAATGGCAAAGGCCATCTCAAGGACTCGATTGATCTCATGACCCAGAAGCTTCTGTCCCTAGAGACCTCACTGAGTGGCTGGCCCACTTTTGTGCTTCCATCTCAGAATAGACTTGTCCCTCCACTCTCCATCTCATTTTTTTTAAAAGAAAGAAGCCATGGTATTTATTAAGAAATATTTTGCCTAAAGAGAGCACTTGAGGTAGAAAAGCTAAAGGTATCAGCTATTTGGAAAGTAATCCAGCCCACCCTACTCCTCTGTCTCTTCTCTGTGCATATCCTTTCTCAGATGGAGGCTAATCCAGATGTGCAAATGATCTTTAAGCATCCTAGAAAGGCATTCTCTACTTGACCTTGGCTGCTGCTGTAAAGATTTGCCCGTCAATAATTGCATAGCACAGGACAACTCAAAGTGCCCTACTAATATCAGCCATAAAAGCGATTTATATTCTGAGATTCTGGTGGGGGCTTTCCACAACTGTTTGCTTAGGTCCGTCCACCCCCACCTTTTGCTCCCTAGACATTCAGCTGTTCAGACAGATCCCACTGAGTGAACATCAGTCAAACTGTCCTGTCATCTCCAGTTCCCAAGTACCCTGCAATTATTTGCGCTTTCTTCCAGAATATACCTCTTTCAGTGGCACATCAGAAGAGCTCTTTAAACGTTAGCAAGAACCAATATTTTAGATTCTACTGCTAGGCGCTTCAGCTAAGTTCACTTTATTGTAAAATTAGATGTCACTGTAAAAAGCATGGATATAAATATAAGAGCAAAAGGCCCTTTTCTTAATGCAGAAACCAAGGTAACAATATCCTATTTTTCCTTGTTGTCAAAAAGTTTTTTTTTTTGATAGCTCAGCCAATATAATGCATATTTACACTTAGCATTAAATAACTATTATGCAAAACTACTCCACAGTAATATCTAAGTATATTTATGGAAAGCTAAATTATATTGCCAAGTTTATTTTAGACCAAGGAAGCCCCTGAGAAGGGATATTGTGTATTTTAAAGAGTAAATGTAAACTATTAAATAGAGAGAGCCTTTGTAGAATGTTACACATCCTACCTAGGTAAATCACAGAGCAATTACACAGTAAACTTTTCTTTGATGAAGCACTGAAGTGATGACATGTAATTACTTTTCCAATGCTGCACCGTGTGTTTATCAAAATGTTAATGCAAGCATAATAACAGGCTGTATGTTTGTACCGAGAATGTCAGAGCTATCCAGCTGTCAATCACATCTGAAAATAAAATCGCAAATAAGCAGGCAGCTTGATAACAGGAGTGACAGCCAATACTCACTCAGCTGACAAGCACTTTGCTCCCTCTACCAATCAGTGTCAGTGTAATGTACCTAATAGGAGGAGTATATCTTTTATTAGCCAGAATGGAAGCAAGTGGTATAAATGAGCTGAACTTTGTGTGGACCCCTCCCCTTGCCCCCCGTTCTGCTAACGGGGCCTCTCTCAGGTGCCAGCTGATCCCATTGCCTTCCCCATGCGCCTCCAGAGCAGTGCCCTCATTAAGGGCTGCAGAGCCCACATGAAGGCTGGCATTATGAATACTTCTTTTAGAGTAGGCTTCCCAGGCAAGGGGGCTGATTCAATCAAGTTAAGAACAAGCCCTGCTGGACTTTCCTCGGTCATGGTCACCCAGACAGCAAGTCCTAAGCTAGGACCTGTCTCAGTAATTGGCTGAGATGGTTTCACTTTAAAGCTCTTAGTGCAGATAAAAAAGAAAAAAAGTGACTGGTTTTGAAAGACAAGTGCCCAAACTGCTAGGGCAAATTTATTTATCCCTTTTAACTAAAAGTAGGATAGGTGAAGCAGGGCTTGGAGAATAGAAGACCCACTTGGGAGCTTTCCTGGGGTGCGAGAGTGGAGTCAAGTCCCACCCAGGCTCCTGATAAGGTCATTTGGCATGTCATTGCCTTGCAGGCTGGAACATCTGGAAATGAGCACTTCAGTTCTGGAAACTTTGCGTTTACCCTGCCTCATGCCCTCTTGACATTCTCTGAGAACACTTTTCACTGAAGGATCCTTTCGAATGTATCTAAAAATTGCCAGCCACTTGTTATAGTATGAGCAGGTGCATGCCTAAACAAACCTTCTCATTTAGATGAGTAATTCCAGAACTTCTTTTCCGGAGGGGGCACATGTAGAATTTCAGGTTGCCTATGCAGGGCAGTCTGGTGGGAATAGATCTGACCATATAGGTACAACATCTACTTCCCGAGTTCCCTGGACTCACAATGCAAACCAGACCTATGTGCTTGCATTCTGCTGTTATAAAATGCTAGGATGGCTTGTCAACCCTGCCCTTGTGTGAGTGTGTGACTGTAACCAGGCAAAACAGTCTCAGTCACAGTACGAAGAGAAACTGGGGAGGCGTCCCAACAAGAAGCAGAATGTGGGGAGAAGCTATGTCCCTACATCCTCTGCTCTTCAGCAACCTTATTTCCATTATTTTTCATGTTTTCTGGTGATGCCAACAGATGTTGCAATAGCAACAGCTAATCTTTGATGTTCTTGGTTCCTCACTGCCTGAAGGGCAGCACAGAGCCCGTCGTACCCACCTTCTGTGACTATGATGACAAGTGGAGAATTTTCTTTCACATGCTTAGACTGACTGATGGATGCATTTCACGTGGCAGATTTCCAGTTCTGCAGAAAACTTAAAAAGTCCCCCAAAGAAAGAAATCTTTAGCGTGTTAGGGTCTCGAACCATGGATTCAGAGACCCTTGCCTCCTGGATTCATACGTTAAACAAAAGCGAGGATTAGAAAGGGCCCAAAGGTCTGCCTGCCGAGCCCGTCCGCTAACACTCTAACTGCAGTGGACATGCATGCTTTTCCCATTACAGCAAATATCATTTTAGTTAAAAGTAATAAATCTCCTCTTGTCTAAGTGAATGTGTGTAGAATTTGTTACTTTAATTTACTTTGCTTTTTTCTTCCGAAAAGGGACTTAATGAAATCCTGAATCAGGGCCTAACTTCTTGGCAGTTGAACAGAATCATCCCAGACTGTAGAGAGTTCTTGAGAAGCCAGAGCTAGTTTAGGGGAAAGCGAGGCAACTTGGAAAGGTAAAGCAAGTCACCAGAGGTGGTATGAGAGATATCTTTAAACAGCACAGCATTTAAAGTCCTTTACAATCTGATCCCAACAAAGGCTTCCACTCTCAGTTCCTGTCACCACCTCTCCTGTCTATTTTCAACGCCCATAAGACTTTGCACTGTCCCCTAAGTGCATAGCCACTATCATAGTTTCCATGACTCTATTCATGCTGGCACTTCCGCTTGTCATGTTCTTTACTCATTTTTTCCAATTGAAAAAATCCAACCCTCTCCTCAAGTTTCAGGAAGGGTACATTTTCTGTGGCGAAGAATTCACCACTCTCACCTTAGCATTCCCCTAACGCCTCAATTTCAGCATTCACTTTCCTACACATATAGTTTTCTCTTCTCCATAACACACTCTAAAAATCTCACAGACAAGCAGTAGGCCCAAAACTTGGGGTTGGAATTCCAGAGCCTAACAGGTTGGCTTATGGGTTCATAAAAAGTGTTCAACAAGGCTTGCTGATTTGAATGTATGATTCGGTATTATAAAGTATGTTGTGTACAAAAAAAAAAAAAGAAAGAAAGAAAAAAGAAAGAAAGAAAAGAAAAGAAGGGCTGTTATATATTTGTTCAGAGTCAAAACTGGAACTGAGAGGTGAAGATATAGGCTTCGAATCAGTACAAAGAACCTTCTGAAACATGCAGCAGCTGAACAATGGGAGTCTCTTGAAGTCGTGAACTTCCTACCTCTGTGAGTATTATTGCAGGGGTTGTCCGGCGTTTTGGGGAGATAGCAAAAATGACCTCAGTGATCTTTAGAATACTTTTAGACTTTATGATTCTATGACACATTAGGCCTAGATAGATGAAAGGACAATTGTTCGGGACTAATAGTTAAAAGAAAGTTCTTCAGGACCATGGTTCTCAGTGTGTCTAAGAGTCACTTAAGAAGCTTATTCAAAATCCTGGGCTCCACTCCCAGAAATTCCGTTTAGTAGTGTGGAGGTGGTCACTGGGAATTTGCATTTTAAACAATCACTCCAGATGATTTTGTTGGAAGTAGCTCTAGGACTATCACTGGCAAAACACTGTTCCAGAGTGTGCCAATCAATGGCTCCTAAACTCTGCTCTTCGACAAATCTTCTTTATCTTGATATGAAGTCGACCTGATCTTCAAGTATCTCCCAATACAGGTATGTGAAAAGTTTGTAATGTTGGGCTCAAAATCCAAGCACAGAGAGGTGTCAGTCTACAAAGCCAGATTGTCAGAGTAAAGGCCTGCCCCAGGAAAGATGAGCTAGAGGGTCCTGGGGGAGCCCAGGCAAGCTGACAACAGACATATTCACACAAGTGACACAGGTTTCACATCTCTAAAGTCAAAGATGACATAGTGCTCCATGGGCAAAATAACAAACGAGTGAGCAGACACAACCCAGGAAAGTAATTAACTGATCAACTAGATGATAGATTTGAGGCATATTCGCAGAGAAATGAGACAAGAAGATTTGCTACAGTTGTGGGTGAGCTCAAAAGCAATGATGTCACCTCCCAGTAGAGGTTAATGAGGTGGAAAAGGTCATCTAGAAAAGCACAACCACCATATTTTAGCACAGGTGGAGTGGTCAGTAAATCTATGAGAAAAAACAGTGGTTGCTTGGTAATGGTCCCATCTTTAAATTAGACAGTGAACACAACATTTACAAAGTTGAACGTCACCTGGAGTTGATAATTTAACCCGAATCTCTGCGAATAAATGTTAGGTGAAGGGACAACAGGTTAAGAGGCTCGCATATTGCTTTTAAATGTAAAAACCTATCCATGGATTCAATATTAATACAGACCCCCAGACTCAGATTGGGCAGGGGTAGGAAACAAGGCTAAGACTGCTAAGGCTTTGAATATGGGAGAAAAAAAGGATGCCAATAGATGACCATCGGTACTATATTCTTTAGTTTTGGACAATAATCAATTAATTTGTACGTTTCAGCAGTGAGAAAGATCCCAAATGCAGAAGTGTGTTAATTCTAAAAAGATTCACTCTCAAGTGTACTTGGATCCTGAGGTAGGAAGGTATGTGGTGGGAGACATAAGGCATCTCACTGTGATGATCTCTTCTGCAATGTCCGTGTTGGCTTCATTATTGGCACAGCCTTCCCAGAGAAAGGATGGAGACATGAAAACATAAAAGTGTGTTCCTGAAATTCTTAGAAATTTTCAGGCATATTCTTATCACATATATTGAATTTCTTAGGAAAGACAGCTTAAGTACAGATCATCCTGGAATCCCAGCATCCCTCAGACATTTGTAAGTTTCATTTATATTGTTCGTGAATGCAATCATCCTATTAATCATTATCACCATCATTGCCAACATCGTTATTAGTATTATCATGAAACATTCTTCTCCCAACTGAGAGAAAGTCAGAGATATTGAATCTACCTTACTGTTTCCTTGTAGATAATCCTTTCATGGTATCTGGGAGTCCCTTTTTTTTCTGAACAAGACAGTATCAGTGAGCTGGGGCCTGCAGAGGGTAGCTCTGGGTTCCCAAGATGTTTCAGATTGCATGCCTCCATTGTGCAGTCTAATTCTAGGGTATTTGGGGCTTTGGAAAGAGGATTCATTTTTCTGTTTGGCAACAAATGTTTCATCTAAAAAATTGTGAGGCTCCAGATAAACATGATTTCACCACTGCCTGAATTCACTGATTATGGGTTATTGAAGCTAATCAGTAAAAATGAGAAATGGGACTAAGAGTTTCCTTTCTTTCCAAGTC
>NW_011888911.1:1477949-1510222 GCF_000151845.1 Pteropus vampyrus | reverse complement strand
TTTATCACTCACCAGTGCCAATTAACGGGTATGGTTCAACAGACAAGAAGTGGGCTTCATTTTTCTCTCTAAAGACAAACTTTCTTCTTAAACCGACGGCCTTCTGCCTGAAAACACGGCCATGTTTCAGTGCTACATTCCAAAACAGGTGTTGGATAATTCAGTAATTAGTATGCACGTCTAACTCCATGCAGCCTCTGTTGATCTCTCAATTATAGTTAGCTAGGTCCTCTAAAGTTTGTAGTAGTTAATTAGAGCATTACTGAATGGTTGGGCTGGAGAGCCAAGCTCTGCCATCAGTCGACAGCTTGGTCCCATGTACTGAACATTGGGCTAGTCCTTGACTGGGCAACACCAGTCTGCAGGGTGACCCAGTGCCAGGAGGGCTTGAGTTGTCTTTTGAAAAACAGGTGGAAGTAGGCTTCTTTTATGAGCAGAGAATAATGATCCCATGTTTTATTCTGTCCCACTCTTGAAAGGAAAATTCACATTCCAGTGGTCATCAGTTTCATTAATGCTTCCTCAGGGGAAAAAAGAAACCTTCAACTTCAGAAAAGAGGATAATGGGTCCAAGTAGGCTAGAGAAGCCAAAATCTAAGGTTATCATGTGAGTTAGAGATCAGTCTCCCTGTCCCACACTACTTCACCTTGACTACCTCCCAGAAGAATTTGGAAAAGGCAGAGGGCAATGGTGGAGGGGAGCACACTAGGTGAGCTACACACAAAATTATAGAAGGCAATTTGGAAACTTGCTTCTGAATAATTGAGGTATCATGTCATCTGCAACATTCAAGACTGACTTCCCCAAACTCCTGATAATTGCTCAGGTTCAGTGTTGAATGTAGCCCATGAATATTAGAGAGAGCCTGCATTCATCACTCTAAGACGAAAAGACAAGCATGTCTTGTCAGTGGAACCGTGGAGAGACGCTTTGGGGATTGGAGGCTAAGGAGTAAGAAGCATTACAGATTATGGTCACGGTCAGTGTTCTTTCCAAGGAGAATTCTCCTATCTGCCCAAATTTAGCTTCTGTGCTATTTTTCCAAATTCATGAAGTCAAAACAATCACTGCTCTTTCCTCAGCAAGCTCTGAGGCATGCTATTCTGCAGTCCATCCATCAGTGCAGAGAGGGATTAGGAGGGGCAGGGACCTAGGCTGGTCTACTGAGTAGGTTTTCATTTACCATCTCCCCCTTCCCCACTAAGGGTCCCCAACCCCAGCCAGGAATGTAAAGGCAATAGAATAATACACACACAGCTGAAATAATGTTTGAAATGAACCAAAAATTGGAGATGAAAGTGGTACAGTGGGAAGAAGGCTGCATTTGGCAGGACCTCATCTCTATTCAGCTACAGCGTGACCTTATTTATGTAAGTCACATTGCTTCTCTCTTTTGCATCTGAAAAATGGGAATATAGAGTTGCTTTCAGAATCAGTTACAGAAAGATGAGATCATCTATCTCTCAGGGGATCACAAAAGGAGAAAGAGAATGGGAACAGACATGAGAAGGTAGAGGCTTGATTCTTCTCTCCCCTTTGTTCTGTGTGGGATCTTGGGCAAATCTTGGGACATGGGCATCAAGTCCTTTCACCATAAATAGGAGTCCTAATAGGACCTATTCTACACACGCACAGAACCACGGGGAACACTAGGTGTGAGAACTGTGTGAAAGTACCTTGAGATCTGCAAAGGATGACATAAACCTGCACGATACAGGCTGGAGTGAAGCAGGTCTATGATCAAGTGGCTGAACTGATTGTCAGGAAGTTAAGGAGAAAATTCTAAGAGTCTGGGATGCTAATCTAGACAGCTGCCACAAAGGATAGCACTAGACAATTTACAATTCGGGGGCCCGGAAGAGTCTTTGAAGTAAGAAAACTCATTTCAGCTCCCCCACCTCGCTTCCACTTTGCTGTGCTGTGACTTTAAGGGATTAATACCAGAGTCTCACCAAGCTCACTACAGACCAATTCCTACGTAGGGAGTGTGCAGGAGAGCACACTAAAAGTTCTAGGCCCTTCCTCTCTTGATAACCTACTCACCACTCCCTCCTGCATTAAGCATCCTCTTCAAAGGCTTGGTCAGAGGCCCTGAATCAGGTACAAGACTCATTCAGTCGCATCCTTCTGGAGCTAAGATGTGGTGCCAAAGTTTTCTGACTCCCTCCCATTCTAAGATGTACCATTTCAAGATTCTATAATTCCCTCTTAAAAGTTCAGTGAATAAATAATAATCAAACTGTGGTGCCAGTGGAGGTTCGCTAAGTATTAAACATCAGACATCCCCATTCCTCTCAATTAAACAAAGATTGAGTACTGGCCGTGTGCAAGGTAACAGAATCGGTCCCTCTCACTTCCGCGGCGATCAACGTTGATATTGTCTGTCCGCGAGTTTATTAGCATGTGTGCACCCGGACGGTCGTTTTCTCCTGTTGATGTTCATGACCGCGCCGTGGGACGGGCAGAGAAGGCCTCATTGTTCTCATTTTACAGGTGAAGAAACTACCATCCAGAGAGGAAGGTCACACACTAGTAAATGGCGGAGCCAAGATTTAACTAAGGAGAGTGTGCCTGTTTTAACAGGTTTATTCAGGTATCATCAGCATATAATAAACTGCACATCTTTAAAGTGTAAAATTTGATAAATTTTGACATGTGTTGACCCATGAAGCCACCACCACAATCAAGATAATGAATATTTCCTACCTCCCCACGCTACTACCCCAAAAAGTTTTCTCTAGCCCCTTTGTCATGGCTCCCTTTTGCCTTCCCCCGTGTAGGCAACTATGCAATCTGTTTTCTGTTTCTAAAAATGAGTCTGCTTCTTCTAGTACTTTATATAAATGGAATCACATACTCCTGTTTGGCTGACTTCCTTCACTTAGCATAACTATTTTGAGATTCATCTATGTTGTTGTGTATACCAGTAGTTCATTCTTTTCTACTGCTGAGGTGTATGTACTCTATTGTATGAATGCACCACAATTTGTTTTGATTTGATGCCCAATGATTTTTTTTAATACTGCTCCTTTTAGAAAAAAGAAAAAATTTTACAAAGGTCAATTTCCTCTACTCCTTCCACAACTGTAGATGATGATAACTCATCTTGTTTCTCAAATATTTCTTAATTGGATGGACAAACTCGTTAGAGGCTGCATCGGGACTTTTGAGCACAGCATCTCGAGTAGGTTTTATGGGGACCTGTGCATCGAGATGACAGCTTCTTTGCTTGTAGACAAGAACTCACAAAGGCATAAACAACAGAGAGCTTTGGAAAAATGATGAGAGCAACTTAGGAGTGGATAATTAGATATCTTTTGCAGGGTGTTTGGGAAATTAAATTAGCTTCTTTTTTTTTTAAAAAAATGAAGGTTTGGGGGGTTACTTCATAAAAAATATTGCTGTGACCAATTATTTTTCTAATATTCTTTGCCTTTCTTCTTTGCATATCCAAGGAAGTGGCACTTTCAGCCCTTAGCTGTGGCAGCCAATCATAGCATATAATTGCATTCACTGAATAAATTGTCAGTGTCATGAATAATAAAATTAGTTTAAATAAACCCCCAGCCACAATCACAAATAAGTATCTGGTGGAGAATCCTACATTCTTTCATTTTAGGGGAAAGGGTCAATATAATCTCTGTAGTCAAATTCTTGAATTAAAACGAAGATATAATTATTAGAGCAGGGAGGGCTTGAGGAGAAAACTGAGGGGAGAGAGTGGGAGGAGGATGATGTGTGGTGCTCAGCAGGTTCACGAAACAGAATTGGCCTCTTCACTGAGGAGCCTTCGGAGAGTACCTAGTAGCTACATTGGGCAACCCTGAACAGCAAAGGATGGCCAAGAAAGGGCTTGCACTGGCCATCCCAGAGGGCAAGCCCTCACTTGCCTAGTGCCCTTAGCCTGTCTGTGGGAGGAGTCTAGAGGGAAAAGCATGATATCCAAATACTGAGCACTCATTTAGTGTTCCTGCTGTGTCCTAATGTAACCTCTCCATATGTTATCCAGCAGCCCCAATCTCATTCTGAAAACTCCATGCACAGGTCTGGCACTAAGATTTTCCAATGTACTGGCTGATTTTCAACTGAATCTCATGATAAGGTTTCCCCTTTCGCAGTGATTGACCCCTGAGCTTCCTACTCCCTGGCTGGGGACAAGGGTGCCTCAAAGGGTGTTCTAGAAGTTGCTGCTCACCTTCTGTTGGACACTGATTGCACATTCTGGCAAAGGGCTTTAGGGAGTTCATTTTGATGGCCAAGAAGTTTCTATCAGCTGCTGTCTTCTCTTACAGGCTCTGATCAAAATCTCTGCCTTCTTTGGATGGTACCAAAGTTGTTGGGCTGAGTATAGAGCCAGTGAGCAGACTGTTGAACTCTGAGTGCCTCTCAAGCCTCAGCTCCCTCTTTTGGGCAAGGCCAGCCTGATCAGCATCATCGCAGTGGCCAGTCTGTGTCCTGTGCTCTCCCGGTGTCCCCCTGACGACTTGCCTTAATAATGCTTCTCGTTGGGTCACGTGATTTTTCAAAACACAATCCTTTCAACCTAACCTCAGTTCTCTGACAGAGTCAATTCTCAGGCTGATTCTTGCCCCTCTGTCCCCTGCTTGCCTTATTACATTTCTGAGCCCACTCTGCTGACTTTAATGAGATTTATTGTTTGTGCTTAGCAATTTTCAAAGCCCCATCACCCTCTTTGAGTTCATCCTTAGATCTTCAGCCTGCCAAAGAGGTGGGCTTTTGAAGCTGCCTTCATTAATTCAGTACCTAGCTTCTGCATTTAACCGCACATGGGTTTGAAGTATACATAAGCCACAGTGGAAACATCTGAGAAGCATCCCAAGATACTGCAAATTATAAAGGGTGATTAGAAAATGGCACGACGCTCTACCTTCTTCTGCCTTAGAACTTTATTCCTTATATCAAAAAGATCCTGGGAAATCAAAATATCACTGTCTGACTCTGATAGTGACTTCCCAGAGTTTCAGACATCGGTGGAACAAAGATTTAATTTTAATTATCAGCAGCTTGAGGTTTCTTTTTTTAATCTTCAGCTATTGTAAAGGACAGGGGAGCTGGGAGGAAGGACAGAAGAGGAGGAAGAGGGAGGCGAGGTAGCAGTGGCATTAAAGGCCTGCATCGTGGCTGCCTGTGACAAGGTCCGCCTTGCTGTAGGGAGGAACTCTGGGCTACAGTGTGGGGTGCTTATGTGAGTCTGCCATGTTGGCACTAACAGTGTCAGGCAGCACATGGCAGTAGCCTGTCCCCCAGAAGCCACGTGGCCTGATAATCAAGGCAAATGCTTACATAGATTCCAGAAATCACAGAGGGAACCGAGCTTCTGACATCTGGGCTGACCGGCTGAGTCAAAGAAGAATGGCTCCCAAGACCTGCTCTCCCTAGTGCCACGGCAGGGGTGGAAGTCACACCAGGGCCACGCAGCAGGCAACACGCCACCACCTCAGTGAAGTCCCAGTCCTCCCTGAAAGGTACAGAGCAGCATGGTACTTGGGAAAAGGAACCTTATCTAAGGAAACCTAAGAATACCTGCAGAAGTAAGGCTGGGATTCAATGTCCTTCAGGAAGTCCCCTATTATGGGGTCTAAGCCTTTGCCAACTTTGGAGCAGCTGGCACTCTTCTCTTTGCCTGAACTCAGGAGGCCTGAATCCCAGTGCTGGGCCGGCTGGTGTCAGGGGTCAGCTCCGGGAAGGCTCAGAGCCTCCCGGGTCCTCGATGGCCTTTCAATGATTTTCTAGTTTTAGCGGCGGACGCTTTTTCTTTTCCAGATGAAATTTTGCATGTAAACTCAATATTTAAAATAACTAAGCGGGGCTACCCCCACAGAAGGAGGTCCCTGCCCGCTGTGCTTTTCTTTGTCTCTCTCCTACCCTCTGCGGCGGCAGAGGCTGAAGGACCTTGGAGGACCCCTAGCCCTCCTCAGAACCCAACATGGAAACAAAGCTCTAAGCTATCTTTACAATTGCTTCTGGCTATACAATTTTATGATGTGATTTTAATCTGTACCATTTAGGATATACTTGTGGGGGAGGGGTGGCTGAGAGAGGCACAAGTGACTTTTTTTGCGGGGCGGGGGGAAGGGAATCAGCTGTCATTTATCCTTAAGGAGGAAAAAAAGAACGACAACTCTGAGAAAATGATTTCTCTTTCATAACCTATTATGAATGTTGAACACAGCTAAAAGCAAGGCACAACTCTTTCTCCCTGTGCGTGTGTGTGTGCGTGTGCGTGTGTGTGTTTCTAGTGGGTGGTACAGTTGGAGGGTCAACCTTTTTTACTATTTTTGGTTTTGTTTGCAGTAGCAGGGTGAAGACGGACTGTGACCTGACCTGAGTTTTGTGTCCCTGGTACCGTGACCATTGTCAGTTCAAGATGGTTGAGGGGCCATGTGTTTCCTTACATTCCTATGTGTGTGCACACGGTACACCGGGCCTTCTGGAGAGTGATCTGGAGCAAGAGACTCCAGCAGAGTGGACTTCGTGGACCACCTTCTGGACCCAGAGTGCTGCTTGTTGTCCTGGCAGCTGGGTGGGCTGGGATGGTGCTGAGTGTTCTAATGGCCTGTGGGATATGATTTCACTGCATGCCTCCACAGCTGTTTTCATGCTGGGGATGGATGTTGGCGCCATAATAATTTCCCTCTATTGTTTGGCATCTCTGCATTCACATTAGAGAAGTATAGGAGAAGAACAGTGTTCTCAGGAGAAAATTTCAGTATTTAGGATTCATACAAATAAATACACTGCCTGCCCATGCTTCCCCCACTTCCCTCCATCCACTCACAATAATTCAGATAAACACTTTTCAAATGGCTCGTCTCCTATAATTTCACTTCCTTTAAAAATGGTGATGGGTTATATCTGATGCCCCAGAACGTCCATCATGCATTTATTTTATACAGCTCAGTGCTAGGCAGCAATTAGCTAACGCAACACTAATTAGGTTTTACAATGTAATATGTGTCCCTCTAAACTTAAGTCATAGCATTTTAAGCTTCTAATGATTGCAAGGTCATTTTGCTATTCTACATAATAAGAGGGATGCTAATGAGTGCATTTGGTATGCACGAGATGCCCCTGTTTCCTCTTGGGGCTTATTAGCATTTATTGGGGACACTTTACTTAATTTGTTGCTGAACTTATGCCTTAAACAGAGCCAGTGAACCAGCCACCTGAAAGGCTAGAAGTTTTAGACTGTAGTAGAATCGACTCTATCCGAGTCCTGGCTATCTGAGTTATTATGAGATAACAATTTGTTTTTCCCTGGACTCAGAAGCTTCACATTCTCTTCGTCCAATCATGTCAGCTGGCCAACATTCAATTCCCACCTCCAAATGCACTTAAAGTTGCTCCTTCTCACTAAGAAAAATGTTATGTTATTAAACTAGGTATGTTACAAATAATCTTAACATTCATAGTTCCATGTTTCAATCATGCTGCCAGGATATCGTGTATATATTTTGGATTGAGTTTCTATTTATTAGACCGTAAGCTCTCAGGAAGGCATGGCAAAATATATTTCTATGGCTGACATGCCTAAATCACCATGTCTGGGGCAACTTCATAAGATGATGGGGTTTTGAGGGACACTGAGGAATCAGATTTCCTGTCTTCCTTCTGAGAGAGTGAAAGGAAGCGATGAGTTGAAGCATATATATGCAAACTAGAGAAAGCTAGCTCATTTGAATTTATTTATTCACTTGGTAAATATTTGTCCCAGTGTGGGAATATAGTGATGAACAGGTATGACACTATCTTCGCAAGCTGGCATTCCAGTGTGGGGAGACCATAGCAAACAGCTAATTCTCCAAGAGATTCTTTATTTTTAATCATGTTAAGTGAAATAAAGAGGAGCAGGGTGTAATGAAAGAAGAGTCTTCTCATCTTCTCAGTGTGGTACAGGGGATTTCTCGAGGAAGTGATACTTCAGATGAGCTCTGAGGGATGAGTAGAAATGATCAGACAAATGGAGAGGGAAGGGCATTCTAGGTGGAAAGAGTGGCATGTGTGAGAGTCCCAGAGCAGAAAATAAGAAAGAGCTAAAAGAACAAGAGGAGGATGCCACTGGATGAGGCTGTGCAGTCAGGCTGGATGGGGCATGGAGAGCTCTGTAGTTTATCCCCTAGCCCTGATTATTTTCTTGACCAGTTATCAGAGAAGAACCCTTGAACTTTCTAGGTACTAAAGTGGGAGTCATTTTACCTACTGAGTGGCATCATTCCAAATGTACTCCATCTTTCCTGGGGATGTGCAGGGTGCAGGACTCCAAAGTATCTTGCAAGAATTGACAGGTCAGCATAGGAAAGACTGAGCTTCCAAGAAAGTAACTCACAGGAAGAGACACTCCAAAATTGCAGCTTGTGACCATTCCCAGTGCTTCCATGATATCTGTCACCCAACAAGGGCTTCCTTCTTGTGGTAGGAAGAAGGGAGATGGGGATGGAGGGAAGAAATGGAGGGAAGGAAGGAACTACCACAGCAACGATCTCTGGTAAGTCCTTGGAATGTTCCTGCCATTTAAGGAAACCAAAGGCCAGATCACGAAAGAGAGAGATTAGTCCAAGGTCTCAGAATGAGCAAAGGACTGAGTTGTGGCTTTCCTGGTTACCAAAAGCCTGTGTGAACAGACCATTGGGCTCATCAGCCTCTGGAACATGTGGGGGCTGGACATTGGTTCTGTCAGTTCCCTAAGCCTCCATTTTACTGCTGTCCTGAGCCGGATGCAGACCTTATCCTGTCAGGAGCCACAGTGGCCACACAATCCATTGGCAGGCTGCCTCAGATCCCAGGCAGTAAACACAGCTTGCACGTCATATGACATAAAGCGAAGGAACTGCAGTGGCTTTGTCACTAGAGCAAATGGCACATTCTCATAGCCAGATAATGCAGAAATAAAGTGTATTTGTAATAGACAACAAAAGGATTATCCTCCATTCATTTCAAAGCACCCTTCATTCCACTCAGGGATTACATTTCTCTTTACTTATCTTGCAAATAGTTTTTTGATTCTTGTTTTTTTTTTTTTTTTCCCCTGAAAAGCGCATGCCTGGCTTATGGCAAATGTAAAATGTAGCTGGGCCTCTTAAAGGCAAGGCCTCCATTAATCACAGAGAGGTCATTCTCCAGCACATTCTAAGTCCTCTAATTTACTGCTAGGTGGATGGGTATCCAAGAAACTATCCCCATACCATCCAACGCAGTACCTCTGCTTGTCTACAAAGAGGAACATGATCTCTGACAAACAACAGCATCTCAGAGCAAACAGGAGGCTTCTCCAAGTCCTCCCAGCATCAGCCATTGGGCTCTGAGGTATACTTTAAGGCTCCCCTTGACATCCCCTCCAAGGTACCCATGACCTTCACAGACCACTGACAGACATGCTTTCTAAAGACTCTCCTGCTTTTTTACTTGGAATGAAGAAAACATTAAAATCTGAAGAGCAGGCAGAAGTGATGGTGTCTCCAGTGGGTGGAATAATGGCACAGATGCCCTGGAAAACTGTAGAGAATGTGGGGCTAATCCATGGGCTTCTTTCCCCGCCTTTCAGCATATGGAAGACTGAGTGAACTGGCTGAGACTTTAATGCCATCAAGACTTCCGGTCGGTGGTAGCATGATCATTGCATCACTCTGGCAGTCTCTGACACTTGGGTAGTCACCCTCACCATATGTTTTGTCTCTATAACTATTAGCCTCCTTAGGTCTTATCTGCACATTTTCTCCTTTCTTTTTATTGTTTACACCATTAGCCCCAGTCACATATAACCACGTACTCCACACATGGTAGATATTTTAATAAGCACTGCCAGGGCTTTTGTTTGTTGCTTCTGACTCCTTCCTCTAAGACTCTGTGGTCACAGGACACTAGGAGAAGTGAGGAAGCAGCAGTAGTGGGTAACGGGTTCCAAGAGCCTTTATTGTGCTGAACTCCCCCAAGCATGCTGCCTCGACCTCCTTGGATAGTTGATAACTATCCAAGTTATCGACATAAGAAATATCTCATGAATATGGACTGCAAACAGCTCTACACCTAAAACAAACCCCCTGGCCACACTAGATCCAAGGATCACAGGTGGCCCCATCGGAATGAGCAGCGATTTGTCACCGGATCAACCGGGTTGGGGTAGAGTTTTCTGAGTTTTCTCAGGTGGGCGAGTCCCAAAATGAGGAGGTCAGTCTTGGAATGTAAAGGGACATTACACAGTTTAGGATAAGCATCCCTTGAAAGTGTTCGAAGCTTCACAGAAAATTAAAAGCCTTCTCCAAGTATTCCCTTACTTTGGGAAAAAATAACAAATGATTGTGTAATTTACCTGTCTATCATGAGCTTTAGACCTCTGTCGCTCACCTGCCAAGCTCCTAACTGACCCCACTCCCCACCTGACTGCGAGGGAAGGAGAGTGAACCCCTGCTTTCACAGAGGGTTAAATTCACAGCCTTCTCCTGTCTGTTTATAACAGGACCATTAAGGTATTTTTATCTCTCCTCTCTCTGTGTTGCACAATACCACATCAAAAATACATTTGCACTGGAGCTTATTTTCCGAAGATGGATAATTTGGTTAAATCTCTTCCACTTTGATTTCATCTCCAGTTTCAGACAAGCGGCAGTACAACATGCAGCCGTAAAAGCCCATTTTATTCTCATGAAAAAGAACTTAATGACCCTCTGATACAAATTTGATCCTCTGATAAGATGGCACTTGTGGGCTTCTTTGACAGAAATGTTAGACTAAGTGAGTCTGCACATAGCCACTGACGTGTGACACCTACAGTTGCAGCTGGGACTGCGGAGGACATGTAACTGTCCCAGCTTGGGAAGGGGGAGTAGATGCTTGGGTTGTCCGAGCTGGTCCAACAGTATTGACTCACTGAATTCCCAGAGAATTGGAGCTGTCGTGATGAGGCCTGCCATTCACATAGGTGGAGATGTTTAAACAGTTGTCTTACAAAGCCAAGCATTTTATTTCCAGCATTTCCAGGTCATGTTTGCCCTGGTTCTAGTCTCTGATGCCACTCCTTCCTATTCTGTGGACAGCTGAGAATAACGATTTAGCATCAAAGTTATTTGGAATGAGAGAAATGAAAATACCAATGAAACACTACTTTGTACCAATTAGCAAAAGTCAAAAAAAGTGGAGAATAAGGATTAGTGAGTATATGGGGAAACTGGAACCCCCAGGAGCTAGTAGTAAGAATGTAAACTGGTCAATTTTTTTAAGGATACTCCTGACAGTACTTAATGAAATTATATTTCCTAAGTCTCAGAAATCTTGTCATGTGGTATGAATGCCAGAATTTTGGAACAGGTTTATGGAAATAGAAAATGAAATTAGAAGCAATCTAGAGATCCATCAAAAGGGAGTGGATATTTGAAATTTTGTAAATGCGTCAGTTAGAAACAATAACTGGGTAAATACCTAACAGTATGGATAATTCTTAAAACCAGAGTTGGATGGAAGGTGAAAGAAAATTTTATATGTAGCACTATGTCATTTAGGTAAATTAAAATTACACATATAGAAATGCTATTTATATTATCTACATAGTCAGATATATATCAAATGTAGAATAGTTACTTAGGGGTAGAAGAGAAACAGGAGTGAGGACCAGGGATAAAGGTGTCGAACATAGAGAAGAGAGTTCTTAGGTGTGTGATAATGTGCCACAAGCTGAGAAATATGATCGACCCAAGTCTTTGCAGCTTATATTTA
The DNA here is from genome assembly GCF_000151845.1 of Pteropus vampyrus. Classification (NCBI taxonomy): domain Eukaryota; kingdom Metazoa; phylum Chordata; class Mammalia; order Chiroptera; family Pteropodidae; genus Pteropus; species Pteropus vampyrus. The sequence continues at coordinate 1,498,494 of NW_011888911.1, read as the reverse complement.
ATTTAAAAAATAGCACATAATCTAGAACGCAAAATAAATACCAACAGAAACGATGATTCTGATGGTTACCATGCAGGCTCCCCTGTCCAACTGTTCTTTGAACTTACTTGTCCTGTAAATCTGGAGGGATGCTATAAGATGAAGGGATTCAGAAGCAGATGGAAAAATCTCTCCCATTTCGGAGCTCCCTATGACTGCAGGCAATAAAGGCTAAGGGAGGTGGAAAGTCAATTAGAGTCAATTAGAAAACTAACTGACCTGTCAGGATAGGGGGTGGGGAAAAAAAAAAAAAAAGAAACCAACCCGGAATGCACTACAATCTTGTAGAATGGAGATTTCCTATATATATGGCTCTAATTTGGGAAGTGCATTGACTTTTTGACTTGAGTATAATGATCATCCAGAGATGCTGATCAAAACAGGAGCCTGTCTGAATTCTTTGCAGCCCTTCACTCCTTGTAGACAAGAAGATATCTAGAAGTGGATGGAGGTCATTAAAGTCATTTGCACTTGTAAAATGTGACCCAGTAACCATTAAACACAAAAATCTCTGATAATAGCAGTAAAAAAAAAAAGTGTCACTTGTCCTAGCTGACAAAGGAAAGGAAGGAACTGACAGTTAGATGTGGGATGATGATAAGTTTCCTGTCCCGGGAACTATAATGGTGCCTACTTTTCTCCCACCATCTAATCAATTTGCAAGACTGTCCTGGAAGACAAAACTTCTTCAAAGATGGATTACACCTAAACCTTCAGAAAGCCACACCATTCTCACCAAATAGCATATCCGACCAGCTGAGTCCTGGGGCTGAGGTTCTGGAAGTAGCCGTACTGAAAGGCCTTATGAAGCAAATGGGCTGAACAGGAAGGTCAGTTAAGCTCAGGGCTAGCAAAGCAGCTGTTTGAAATTTCTATACACTTGAACATTTCATTTAGTTCACCAGTGATTTCCGAACCTGGCCCAAAGTGTGTCATGAAGTTCTAGTGATTGAGTTTTACATATTATAACAGAAAAAAATAAGCAAGTAGAGGTCCTGGAAGAGGTTCTTGACATATGGCATCTTCTTAGAGACTCTAGAGCTCAAATCTCCTTCTACAAAGCCAAAATCACTCTTCAGTTAAGCAAATTTGCCTGTGGGGGAAGCAACAAAGAGTCCTATTAATTGCTCGGTGGTTAGTGTTTTGTAAAAGGAATACAGTCGTACACACTGCCAAACGATGTTTTGGTCAAAAGTGGATTGATACAGTGGTACCATTTAGATTATAATGGAGCTGATAAATTCCTATCACCTGTCATCGTAGTGCAATGCATTACCCACATGTTTGTGGTGATGCTGGTATGAACAAACCTACTGCACTGCCAGTCATATAAAAGTACAGCACATACAATTACGCACGGTATGTACTTACCATTGTTTTACAATCGCCTATTATTCAGTACAGTAACATATTGTATAGGCCTGAAGCCTAGGGGCAACAGGCTACACCATATAGCCTAGGTATGTGGTAGGCTATACCATCTAGGTTTGTGTAAGTACACTCTATGATGTTCCCACAACGACGAAGTCACCTAACAACACATTTCTCAGAATGTATCCCTGTTATTAAATGACGCATGGCTGCCGTCAGATGATAGGTCATTTTCCCTACTCTTCAAACCAGTTGATGTGCACAGTGAGGACATACTCCGAGAGTCAAGGAACTAAATGTGAGTGTGTCTGTTCCAGTGTGTGTAAACACACAGTTCTCATGTGCCTAATTTATAGCAGCCTAATGCTAGAACATTATTCCCTTAGTTACCCATCACTTGCATTCTTCAAACCAATGACCTCTTCATCACCAATGATCAAAGGGAAAGAGAATTCAGTTGAGGTTCAGAACTACTCAAAGGTTTCCTTGACTGCAGGGTTCCTCCATGTGAGAAATACAGAAAAGTATAGAAATAGAAATGACAAAGAAATACTGCCAGTCTATTGATGGCAACCCAGTAGGAACACATATTCATTTGCCAATAATGCATTCCCACTCCCTTTCCTTCTGCAAAGGGTTAAACAAAAAGGTAATTAAACAATGATTTCTTTATAAGTGCTGGACTTCTGAGGCCTGTTTTCTCTGTTGGAAAAAAAAATAGATTTAAGATAATGGCCCTATTCTCCTCAGAATAAATTAAGCTCGGAGATAAAGAATTCCATTACTAATGCCTTTCAGCAAAGCCCAGGCATCCTTTAAAGTCAAACTTTAAAGTATAATGTGCCATGATCTTGTTGAAATTTTTCCTGTAATAATATTTAAGTGATGGGCAAGGGTATCAATGGTTCAGGCAAAGTATTGATTGTATATCTTCAGGGCTGTTAAGCTCTTTCAGAGTATTCGTTGGAAGAAATGCATTGCATTTATTTAACGACACTTTCAGAACAGTTGCAAGTTAAGTCAAGTACTGCTTTGTCTTGAAAACTATAGGAAAAGAGGGCAACCTAGGAGGGGAAGAGAGAGAAGAAAAAAACCTGGAGGAGACCCAAGGTAGGAATCAGTGGCAAAGACTGAAATATGAAACCGATGGCCAGGCTGCAGCATATTGGCTCAAACCAGCACAGGGCTTTCTTCAGTTACAGATTCTTTTCAGTGTTCAGCTCTCATCATTTTTCTTTTCTGTGGGAAGAGCTGACAAAGGAGCCATCTTCACACTCATGGCAAAAAGTTGTCCTCTTTCCCTTGGGGAGCAGGGAGCTTCTCAAGTGAAGACAGCAAGTTGATGGTCTGAAAAATATGCAATCTCAGCAAATCCAGCTTCATTCTCTCTGGAAGGTGATGCAAGTGTCAGAGGGAGCCCAGGGACCACTCGGTTAGCAATGGAATAGGATATTGACTGCAGAAAGAATGGGTGATGGCTTGGGACAATCACGGCCCTGTGGAGAACCTCTTCAGGGGGGCTAAAACCCCTTGATATTCCATCTAATCATCTGACCTATTTAAGTCACAACTTGATCTAAAGCCATCATATATGACGTTGACAAATTGATGAATAGCCCTAAACTTGGATTTATAATTCTAATTCATCTCCCCCACATGACTGTAAACTTTTTGATGGTAGAGATTGAAAAAGGCCTTTCCTCACTTGGCAATTTCAATAAAATACATGCATCTAGATGATACTCAGTACAGACTACTTCAATAACTGGTCATCTTCTTTTAGATAAAGAGGAAAACAATGAGTTTGCATGGCACTGATGCCATCCTGGAATTTTCAGCTAAAGTGACCCCAGCTGGTTACCAGGTGGCTTCTGAGACACCTCCACAGCAGTATGAGATGTCTCAAGGGAAGAGCAGAACCTCTGTGGCTTCATTTTCCCTTTCCACAGGACAATGACTACTACCTCCCAGTGCCTAGCACTCTGAGGACTGCAAAGCACATCCTGGCTCCTGGGTGTCACCCTATCATCAGATACTCCCACAGAGTCTTGCTCTGGTGGTGCTACCATCATGGAGCATGCACAGGGCTTTGGGGCCACTTGGCCAAACGTTGGCCCACCTAAAGGTGCTGTGGTTGACACAGGCAAGGAAACATCTACTAGGCGAAGGGATGTCAATAATTGACACAAAGGACCCAGCTCCTAGCCAGATGGAGCCTACTTTTGTATCTTTGCTGTAGAGAAAGAGGTCCTTCCCATTGCCTAAAGTTTCCAGTTTACTCTTAGTTTGATCCTTTGGCTTGAATTAATCTATTTGAAATATGTCGATGAACATAATATATACATATTTATATAATATGTATTCATTCATAACTTTAAAATGTATATTTCTTATGAAATTAGTTTAAGACTTTGCACTAGGAAATTTAAAAGAATGTACTCATACCTGTTATCACTCTAATGCAGCAAATTCATTTAAAAATCATTTGTTGGGTACTTGCTATGTATCAGGCGAGGTGAAAGGCACACTCCTTTTCCTCAAGAGTCCACAATCTATTGGGGCACATGATGAAAAAATCAAAAAGTACAACATATGGCGTTAGAAAGTGGATAGAATTCTGAACAAGCCCTAGGACACACACGACTCCCAAAATTCTGCACGAAAACCGAGCTTTTACATGGCCATCATCGTGGAGAGATGCAACGTTGAATTAGATTTTCCTCCTACCTGTGTCTGAATCACATTTCCTCCCGAGACTGTGCATATGCCTTCCCTGCTTCAGGGAAGCTTTTCTTTAAATAAACAGAAATCTGGTTACCAAAATGCTACCATCCATGTCTTTACCTACATTTATTTCATTAATTCATCTAATTTTTAAAAAAGGAAGCCCAGCATCCTCTGACCTTGTGAAATAAGCAAAACATAGTATCATTATTCACCTAGCAACACACCGTACTTCTGCCTGTTGTTTCTTTGCCTGTCTAATTATTCCAAAAAGAATAGCTATGGTAAAGCACCCTCTTATCGGCTAATATGCTTTAGATTTAAGAAACTACTATAGAAAATGCTGCAAGTCTTGTAGTCATCTTTGTTATATTTAGAGGGAAAATAATATCCTTCTGCAATTACCATTGGCATGAAGTTTAGGCACTCATATTTTTCTTTTTATAAACTTTTTTCTGTTTTTCTGGGTTAACAATGCAGGGGTCGTTGTTGCACAATTATTAAGACGAGGTCACTTAAATTCCATCCTCCATAGATACAGTGTCTGTGGCAGTGTTTAATTAGAGATTAAAATTGAGGAATTGAATGATTGAAGTTGCTAATGAATTTGGGAACTCAGCAAAACAAGGAGAGCTGAGCATTTTTCTGGCTCGCTTTTTTTTTTCCTAACCGTTTTCTTATCTCCTCCTCCCATCCCCCATTATCACATTTCTGGCCTTGACTGCTGAGTTTATGGCTACTCATAACGCTAGCCTAAGTGGAAACAAAAAAGCTGTAGCCTTTTTGCTGCGCTCCTGGAGTCATTCAGTCTATTGGATTTATGACATGTTCAGAAAGTTGCAATTGAAGGAGGCTGGCAATGATGAAAATGAGATCTGTTGGGTCTCCAACATTTTCTATAATCACCTTAATAGGTCAACATAACAATGGATGATGCTGGCTGAAAAAATAAGACAGTCTTAAATTAAAGAGAATTCAACGTATTACAAGTTCTACTGCCACCCCCTCTAGGAGGCTGAGTTGTTTGGGCACCTTGCTTGGTAGGCTCGCATTAGCTTCAGTTGCCCAGCAATGAACATCGTCCTTTGGTTCACCCTGGAACAGAACCAACCTTTCTCGACAACCTTTCTCGAGGTGGCCCGATAATAGCCTGCTGTGGGTAGATAGCACCTTTCAAACTCGGCCTGGAGGTAATTCTCCAGGAGAGATTTCTGCATTGAGAGGAGGCTGGGTTATAAGACCCTGGATTACAAGGTCCTTTGTAACTTTAAAACGCTATGATTTTATAAAGATGGCATAGAGCAAATAGCCTAGCTCCGAGGACAACCCCCTTTGAAACCGCCTTTTACTAGAATGGCTAAGCTTTTAGGACTATTTTTATCATTTGGACACTGTACTTCAGATGATACATTTCAAGCTTCATTTGGCAGAAAATCTAGATGGTCTAAATCAACATTCAAGGTAAACATCTGCATTTTTATGGCCAAAGGCCCCCACACTGGTGATTACTGGCTGTTTTGCTGTTGCTGGTTAAATTGTGCTTTGATATTTACTGCACCTCCAACTCCAATCAGACTGGTTACTCGTATGGATATTACAACTGATAAAAGGGACTTGGTCTGAAGCAACATCAACATAGCTGACTTTCAGTCACAAACTCTTTTATGACTAAGAGGTCATTTCCTTAAAACTTCTTAGCCACACTTCTTAACTCAGCTGCTGATGGCTTTCTACTGATGACTTTAAATATATATTTTTGACAGCAGGAAAAGAAATAATCTGTTTTATAAGACTGTTCTTACCGGGACCAAGAAAATCTGTTTCCTGCTACTGCTCAGCACTTCTATAGCTTTGGGGAAAGGGGTCAAAGGGGGAGGTATGCATCATGTACATATTTAATCTTGCCATATCTATTTTTATTCTACATTCACTCAATATTTGTAATATTCTCTTTGCATCTGTAAGCATCAATGCTGTTTCTCTGAGACATTAAGACCCCAGAGAATAGAAACTGTAAAAAATGTTCTTAGAAGGTATCTAGGACAGCTCCAAGTATAGTTAAGTGTATAATAAATAATTGACTATAGAGGATGATAACGATGATGACACAGAACTAGCAGGTAACATAAAAACCTATCTTCACATGGGTATTTACGGCAACACTTCAGATGGGAAAGCAGTCTGGGAGAGTCTGGGGCATTACCTGGTTGGGCAAAAAGAGCAGTATTATGCTTGGTGTCTATGCAGTGTTGTGAGGACAATTTTGTGCCATCAGTGGCGGCTCTGATGCCACACTCCTGTTTGTAGGGGGGGAAGTAGGCTAGATTCAGAGTTCTCACCTTGAAGACGGGACTTGGCTTACCCTCAGAAAACTTCCACGCACAGGTAGGGGGGTGGTTAATGTTTTTTTTAGTGAAAGAGATACTCATATATGGGGTGGCTAGCCGAGGGTCTGAACCAGGTATACAGGCTTCCTGTGAGATGAATGGAAAACCTCTATAGAGAACCAATTGACGGTTGCCAGAAGGGAGGGGGAACAGAGGGTTGGGTGAAAAAATGAAAGAGATTAAGAAGTACAAATTGCTAGTTATAAAAACAGTCACAGGGCTGTAAAGTACAGCATAGGGAATATAGTCGATAATATTATAATAACTGTATAGTGTCACATGGGTTCTACACTTGGTGGGGTGATCATTTCGTAAGATATGTAAATGTCTAATCACTATGTTGTAAACCTGAAACTAACATAATATTGTATGTAAACAGTAATCGAAAGATAAAGAAAAAAAACCCCTCTAACCTTCAACCACCTTGTTTTCTCATTTGCAGATGGTATGGTGGGGTAAACAGCCCTAAATAATTGTAATTCATCAAACTGGTCGAGAGGCACACATTGGGTAGGTGCTTCCACAATGCCCTTTCTAGTTGGGATTCTAAGCCTAGGAGACACTGTGTGGCATTCACTGTTCATTGATTAGGGGTCAGATGGTACGGAGAGGAGTCTTTCTTTTTAGGCCTTATCAGACTTGTTGTGCTTGTGCCCTGCAAGCTCACCACAGGCCTCATTCGCGAGCTGGATAGGCATGTGATTCAGGTGCTGAAAGGTATCTTACCATTGTCTAACCCATCTGGCTGCGAACCCTTAACAAAACTCTGGAGACAGATGTGTAAGAGTTATTGCCCATCTCCCGACATGACCATAGAGCCCTATTTGCTGGCTCTCAATCCATGCTAGGTGGCTAAGGAGTGCCCTGGGGAGTGGCTGCAGTGGAGATGTGACTGCACAAAGTGCTCCAGGGGATCCCTTGTCCACAACCAGCAGCGTAAGATTCCCAGTGGAAAGAGCAGAGTGTGGAGGCACGGGAGACGAAGAAGGCCGCCAGGCAGAGCGATTCTGTTTGGGGTTTGCCCATAAAGTTGTCACTTCAGGTCTCCAGGTCACAAATCATTTTATCTGCTAAACCAGATGTTTTGTAGAACAAAATGCCAGGCCGACTTCAAGGTTGGGAGTTGTGCTGAGCCCCAGGTTCTGATCTCACTGTCACACTGCAGCAGGCTCCAGCCCTGACGCTCCTCTCCAAGTTCTCTCACTGCAGACACCATGCTCTCCTTCTCCCCATGCTCTCCGTTTCCTTTGAAGACTTTTTGACGAGCCCTCTTTCCACCTGCTGATTACTCAAGAGGCAGGAGGTTCAAAGACAGGGCTCCCAGTCTCTGAAATCAAAGCTATCTTGCCTTGCCTGGCTGTAGAGGTGTTTCTGTTGTTGGTGTTGATTTTGTTAAAGATAAGCATTAAAAGGTCGGGAGCTGTACTAAAATTAACTCAAAATGGATTAAAGGTCTGAATATAAGACCTGAAACAATAAAATGTATAGACGAAAATATAGGAACTAAACTCAAGTACCTTAGACTTAAAGAGAATTTTATGAATTTGACCTCAAAAGCAAGGGAAGTAAAAGCTAAAATAAATGAATGGGACTACACCAAACTAGAAAGCTTTTGCTCAGCAAAAGAAATCATCAACAAGGTAAAGAGACAACCATCTGAATAGGGAAATATATTTGCAAGCAATGCCTCCAATAAGGGCCTAATATCCAAAATATACAAAGAACTCATGCGACTCAATAACAACAACAACAAAAAAACGATCCAATCAGAAAATGGTCAGAAGATCTGAACAGACACTTCTCTCTAGAAGATATACAAATGGCCAAAAATATTTGAAAAGATGATCAACATTGCTAGTTATTAGGGAAATGCAAATGAAAACCACAGTGAGATTCCATCTCACACCTGTTAGAATAGCTATAATCAACAGGACAAGTAATAACAAAGGTCGGAGAGGATGTGGAGAAAAAGAAAGCTTCATACACTCCTGGCGAAACTGCAAATTGATACGGCAACTAGGGAAAACATTACCAGCTTTCTCAAAAAACCAAGAATTGATCTACCACATGATCCAGCAATCCCTCTACTGAGTATTTACCCTGAAGACTTGAAAACCCATATCCGAAAAGATATTTGCACACCAATGTTTATAGAGGCATTATTCGCAGTGGCCAGGACATGGAGGCAACCGAAGTGTCCTATGATAGATGATTGGCTAAAGAAGCTGTGGTACATATATACAATGGAATGTTACTCAGCGATAAGAAGAGATGAAATACTGCCATTTGCGATAACATGGATGGACCTTGAGACAATCATGCTAAGAGAAATAAGCCAGACAGAAAAAGTTGAAAATCACATGACATCACTTATATGTGGGTGGGATATAAACCTAAAAGCAACAAATGAACAAGAAAAACAAACAGATACTCATGGACCTGGACTATAGACTAGTGGTTACCAGCCGGTAGAGGGGAGGAGGGATGGAGGGAGGCCGACAGGGTAAAGGGGGTCAAATACGTGGTGACAAAAAGAAATCTAACTATGAGAGGTGAACACACAGTGTAAATATATATATGCCTTATTGTTGAAGTGTACAGCTGAAACTTATTGGATTTCGTTAATCAATGTTACCATATAAAAGATAAAAGAATAAAAAGTAGGAAGCTGTGAGGAAAGAGCTTAATCTTTACTCTTTTATCAATAGAGGGAAACTGAGGCTCAGAAAAGGGAAATATTAACAGCAAGATTTCTCCTAAAGAGACAGGTTACAGACACTTACCAGACAGTCAAGGACCTTATAAATAATTTCCCTCCTACCCAGCCCATAAACTTGAATCTCCTTTTATCAGATAAGTGGATGGGGATGCTCTTGCCACAGGAAGCAGTGATTTAGCTTCAAATCTCATTTCTTCTCACTGTTTTTAGCATGTATGGGAGCATTATATTCACTAATAATCAGGAATAGTATTAAAAACAGGAGATGTGAATTGCACGCATTATAAAACAAATTAGATTTTGAAAGTTTACAGTCCCTTCAGACCCCAAAGTTCTTCTGTGTAGCCCCAGGAATGAGGCTGCATCTGGCTTCCTTCTGGGATGTCATGAATTGTCCTGCCTTTCTGAGGTCCATGGAAAGTAGTTAGAGACTGGTTTGGCAGAACCCCAGTTTTACGTTTCTGGGTTATTCCGTTTCACAGAGGAACAGCACGAAGAATGATTTATGGTTTGAACATCCAAAGAGAAGAGGAAAGCAAACCTATGAAGAAATCCTCAGTTTCCTTATTCTTTTCAAAGGACTGCTCCTCTCTGATGCACATCAAATCACTACACCTGGGGCCTGGCACGTGGTCACTGAATCAATCAGTAAATGGTGTCACTCTTACTGTTGTTGGAGCCCTGAAATGTCAAATTGAGACTTGGTCAGAATGGAAAGCTACCTCTCTGCCAGTTGAAAACGTTCCTTGAACTCTTTCTCCAGATGCCCCATTGGTCAGACATGTGAGTGAGCTTGAGCATTCTGCGTCCGCCCTTAAGATGCCCTGTACACTGTGCTACCTCCTGAGAGGGAGGGGTTTGCATTTATTAAATCATGATCTGAGTCAAATATAGTTATGATTGTTTTCACCAAAGAATATCATATTTTTTTCAACACTTTGTGATGGCTGTAATACAGAGGAAATTGAAATCGAGGGTCCTTTCCAATGCACATTACAGTGAAATATAAAAAAAAGACATCTTGCAGATTGCAGGCCAGGCAACAAGCCTTTCGCTGAAGAGATAGGTTGAAAAGCATAAGAAAACTTTGGCAACAAAATATGTTAAAAAGTATAGAGTTGGAACTCTTCTAGTATTTCCAACAGTTGCTCATAAAGCATTGAGTACCAGCTATGACGAGGCTCAGGGCCAAACTCTGGAGCCACAAAGATGAATGCAACTTTCCTTTAGTCTAAAGAAACGATGAGCCAGACTTGTAAACAGAAATTAGAATAAAGTGACAAAGATGAACATGGGTCAGCAGGACCTGGCTGCTGCTACCCTTCCACCTCTCTTCCCATCTCCCTCTTGCTCATTCTGTTCCTACAGTTTCTCCATCATGTCCAGTCCTTTCCTTTTCTCTGCAGCTGCTCACCTCCGTCTGGGAAGCTCTCCCCTGAGGTATCTGCCTAGCTCCCTCACTGTCTTCAGATCTTCACTCGTGTGTCATCTTTTCAGCAGCACCTTCTTTGACCACCTTATATAAAATGACACCATTACCATGAGACCCCCTAAACCTCTTCCTTGCCTTATTGTCCTCCATACACTTATCATGCAATGTATCAGATCTGTTATTTATTTATTATCCTGACTCCTCCCATCAGAATGCGAGTTCCGTGAAGGCAAGTTTCTTTGTTTTGGTTTCTGCTGTATCTCTAGCTCCCAGACATATAATAGACATTTGACAAATGTTTATTAAATGTATTTTATTTGATGGACATTCCAGAGGTAGCTTCTAAATTCATAGATACCAAGAGCTAAAAAAGATCCTTTTGAGCATTTTGTCTAATCATAGCAGGGGCTCTGGAGCCAGGCTGCTTGGGTTCAAACCTAGGTTCCATCATTTACTTGCTGTGTGACCCTGGGCAATCACTTAACTTATCTGCTTCAATTTTCTCATATGCAGTATGGGGAAAATAATAGTGACCCTCTCATGGCATTGTTATAAAGATTAATTATAATTATTATATAAAATACTTAGAATAGGCATGGTGGAAGGTAAGCATTATAGAAACATTGGCTGTTGTTACTATTATTAGGAAAACTAAAGGCCACAAGGGATAAGTAATTTGCTCAAAATAACTCATTCATTCATTAATTCATTCATCCAGTCATTCAACAAATATGTTAGTGGCTCCTACATACCAGAAAGTGGGGATTCTGCAATAGACTAAATAAAATAGTTCCTGTTTCTATGGAACTTGTAATCTAAGTAGGGAGACGAATGTTGAACAAAGAGTCATATCAATATATAATTATAATCTAGATCAGTGCTATGAAAACATAGGATTCCATGACCCTGAAGATTAGGAGACCTAATCTGTATTCTTCAGAAGCCAAGGGGAAATGGGAAGGCATCCTTAGAGAAATGACATGCATATTGAGACATGAAACTGAGGAGAAATAAACCACAGTGGGGCAGGGAAGGGGTGGGGTTAGAGAAGAGGGAGTTAACGAGAGATATGGAACTAAAACCCAGGTCTCGGCCGAGAGCTTTTATGTTATAGGTATATGGCCATGAGATTGAGCGTGGACTTCTTCACCGGGCTGATATTTCCTCAAGGCAAGAGAGCAAGAACTCTTTGTAGTCATGAAAGACTCTTCGGAGTTGCAGAAAAGGCCTGGAGTAGTGCATCGTGCACTTGGGATGCCCATTGAGTCAAGGCCGTACCCCTTCCTTCAGCACCTGCTAAGCACCAAGTCACAGGGTATGGCTCTGATGACAAGATGGTGTTCCACGTTCAGATATGCACCCCTTACCCCCCCACGCACACACAAATACAGCCCCTGGGTAATTTACAACTGAGAATGCGCTCTGCTGACTGGGGTCACAACAGCACCCATCTCTGTGGTGTCTTCTACTTTGTCAGTAGGCGAGGAGTCTCCTGGGAACCCTGCCAGAGGAGGGAGAGATGCTCTTCGTTCTCCATAAACCTAGAAGAGGCAGTCTCCTGACCTCAGAGATGACCTTTTGCTATTATGGTCTCAGCATGCATGGAAATGGTCGTATATGGGCCGAAGCAATAGCCATTATGAAACCCTTGGCTAAAATATGGATTAATCCCTGGGAAGGTGTTATGCAAGATTCAGATATATGGTCTGTGATACGGATGGGATATATTTTTTTATTGCAATAATAAGTTTCTCAACTCCTAATGGACCCTGTATTAACTGAAGATGACAGGGAGTGAGGAATGGAAAGCTGGCAATTTGTTAAAGCTGCAGAGCAGCCATTCCAGGGGTTGTAAAAGATAAAACATTTCAGAGTCATTAAAATCACCCTAAATTGTCTATCTGAGCTCAAAGCAACAAACCTAACTTAGTCCTGAGTCTATCACCAGATATCTTCTCTTTACAGTGTTCCAATGCCCCTGAAGATGACACACTGTTCAATCTTCTACTCCCAGTAGCATCCAGATTTTTAAAAGACCAATCTCAGATCTTCCTGGAAGATATGGACTTTGTGAGCTTAAGAAGGAAAAGGAGGCAGCTATGTGATAGCTATGTGATAGATACACAATCCTTGGTATACACGCTCTCATTTTTTTTTTTTAAAGAAAGAGGTCAAACAAGGAGTACTTTGTTCAGAGAGAAGAGATCATCTGGGGGAACCTTAAGGTCTTTTGGGGGTTGGTGGCTAGCTAGTAGAAAAGGTCCTCGATTGGGACTTCGTAGTTGTCTATATGGTGACAAGGGAATAACAAGGATTTGAGAAGGATTATGGTTAGACTCATGAGCAATTGGATAGTTTTAATGACACATTTTGCTACTATTTACTAAGAGCTTACTAAGGCCCAGATGCCATTTTGAGGGATTTTCATAAACTGACCTACTCAGTTCTTATAACAATCACATGCAGTAAATAATAATATTCCCATTTTATAGATGAAGAAATTGTCAAGTTTCTCAGCCTCTCCAAGACTCAAAATCACATGGCTAATAAGGCAGCTGGGCTCGGACCCAAACCCCAAAGAACCAATATACATGAACACATTAGCCATCATATGCCCCTCTTCCCAGAAAACTATACGTTTATTTAATGGAACATGTAAAAATTCTCCACAATTCTGGCCCCACTCAGCTGATAGAGGCAATGCCTCTAATGGAGCTGATATCCACAGCAGTGACTCTGGACCAGACTCTTGGGCTTAGCTGTGAGCAAGACAGAAAGATACATATTCCAATTGCCAAGCAGAAGGAAAGGTGGGCTTTAAAAGACCCCTCTGCAACTGCCCTGGGCCACCGTGACTCTCCTTGTATTTTATCCTCTGTTGGAGAGAGTCACTGATTGGGAAGAGGTGGGGTGGAAGTGGGTGGAGGTAGGGGAAGCAACAAGAAGCATGAAGCTCTGAGGGACGAGAGAGGGCAACGGTGGTGCTGGCAGTGACCGTGCTGATTGCATATGTCGTAATCCACCCTTCCTTTCCAAGCAGGAGCCATGCAGGGGAAGGAGGCAACCAAAGAGACGGCAGTCACCGTGCTGAGACTCTGAAAATGGCATTGTTGTCAAACTCAGAAAACAGTTTCTCACCTCAAATAAAACATTGACATTTGTCTAATTTAAAAACCTAATGAAGATTTTGCAGACAGAGGGAAGCGGCCAATGCATCTGCTGGCAAAGTCTCCATCTGGCCCAATCCGATGCCTACTCTGTTGCAGAGACAGAGCAGGGCACTCTAGTATTACAGCTGCCCAGCCGTTAAATTATCTCTGTGGCCTTGCTGGCCACTGGCGGCCAGAGAGGGGAAGGCTCAGCCCAGATTTCTGTTTGCCCCTCACTTCTCCTATAAGAGGAATGATACTACATGTGGACAAATCCCCAGGAGATGGTGGGGGTAGGAGGTGGGGGTAGGGGCAGAGGGACTATTATGAAGGAATTCCCACTTCCACCCTCAGCAGATGGTGGGATGTTTCAATAAGAACAGCAGGTGGGAGGACTTAGGAGAGACTGGGAAAGAAGCCCTGTAGAGCTGCTTCCAGCCCCCGGCACCTGTGTAGAAATCCAAATCATTGTTCAGACCATGGCAAGAGCTAGGCTAAGCCAGGAAGCCTGAATGAAGTGAGTCAGCCTTCTGGAAAGTCAGTCTGGAGACCGACTCTTTTTTCAGAATAACGAGGTAGGACAAAAGCACAAGTGGCTACCTTCCCTGGAGATGTACTCACAATTTGTACCTCCAAGAAGCAAGCTCCCCTGGCCAAGAGTGACTCTGTGGACCTAAAGGTGCTGCCCACATGTGCCTGGGCTCACCTTCCCTGTCCCTTCACCTCTCTGGACCATGTCTTCACTTCTCTCCACACTAATTACCCCTTTCCAGTGAGTCTGAATAAAGATTTCAGCATTTTCAGTGGCCCCAGCCCTGAGCACCTCTCACGCCAGGAACAATCTAAGACATCTCTCTCTCTCTCTCTCACACACACACACACACACACACACACACACACACACACACACACACACACACACACACACACACACACACCAGGACCCACCATGAGCTGTGAGAGAGAATGTCTATTAGTCTGGGATAAGATCCTGATGAACAGAAGAAGGGAGGAGAACTTCACCTTCCTGTATGAGGCCATGCTGTGTAGCTATGGAGCTACTGCCTCTGTCATTCATTATGTTTCCAGGGCCTTTTTTTTTTAAATTTGAGGCACCACAAAGCCTCTTGCTGTATCAACCTAATTACAAGCCTTCGTTTCTTTGTTCCCACCGGCAAGGCAGGTGAAATGTAGCCAAGAGAGACATGTTATGATATTGGAACATAGTGATGAACTTCATTCACTATCACAACTACCAATACTGTTTTATCATCATAACACACTTGGGGGTGCTGAGTCGTGACATCTGAGGTGCACCAATCAGTCAAAGCAGAAAAGAGAGGCAACACCTTAGGGAAGCACCAGCTCCCTTGGAAAGGCTCACTTGGAAAAGCAAATGTAGTTAGTGGGAGTGCCTGGGGAGGCTGGGCTCATTCCTTCCATCTTCTGATGTCCTTTCTCTAGGTGGTATCTGGGATTAATGGTGACTGCAGGTGATACTGGATTTTCTAAATGTGTTTGGGGAATCCAGTTCACTCTCTCAAATCCATTCTATTTCTCCTCTATTGAATAACAACAGTACTATTTCAGGAAATGCCAGTTTCCCTGGATGAGCCTGATTGATCTAAAGCATATCTATCCCCCTGTCAATATTCATTTCAGAACTGGGCTAGTGACCCTATTTAGACCAATAAGATGAAGAGAGGATGCTGAAGAGTGTTTGGGAACTTATCTCACTCTGAGAGTAACTGAAAGACAAACACTCTCCCAAGAGATGTAAGCTGCAGAAGCATATTGTCTAGGTTGCTGTTGGCAATGAAGGAAGCTAGTTTGGGGAAAAGGCAACCTAGGAAGGAAGAAGGGACTATGACAAAAATAGAAAAATAGACCCCGTTGCTTCATTCACCAGTGCCTAACTCTAGATTTCTGGTTATATTAACCAACAAAATTTGTTATGGTGTTAACCAGTTGAAGTCATTTCTGTTATTTGAAGCCCAAAGAATGCTTTCTGTAACAAAGAGTACATCCTCCCAAGTCTGCTTGGGAGGAGACCATCATGCTAGAGTGGGTGAAAGGGCACTAGAAGTGGCCTGGTGGAATAGAGTGTATTGGGATTGGGAAGATCACAGGGCAGAGGAGGGTCTCTGTGCTTAGTACCAATATACATGCTTCAAGGGGAGCTTATTACTAGGTAGCACATTAATTCATGCTCACGAAGAAGTCACCCCTCTCTATGTGAAGTACAACGAATCAGCAGGGTTAGGAAAGACTCCATTCTCCCTGTCTCCCCACTCCCCTACTCCTACCCTCTCCCATCCCCTCCCATCCCCTCCCATCCCCACCATTGCCCTGTGACCTGTAGTGTTCCTTCTGGGTGGAGTTTTCTCCCCCACCCGTTTGTCAGGCGTGCACTGGCCTTTGCTCTTGTTAATAGGATATGAGTGAAAGTGACGTATGCCACATGTGAGCAGATGATTTGAATGCAGGGTCTGATTTGGTTTGGCCAATTTTTGCCCTCTGTCATGAGAAAGGAAGATCTCAGATAGGCCTTCTTCAACCAGAGACCTAAAATAAAAAGTCCCGTGGAGTAGAGCCACAGATGACCCACAGCCCAATTGTGACATGAATGAGAGGAGGGGATTTCTTGTCTCAGGCAGCTGAGATTCTGGAGTTGTTACGGCAGCCAAGCTAATACAAGTACCTATCAAGCACAACTATAGTCTTAGGATTCTGCAGAGTGATTTGGAAGACACAAAATTATGAGGTATGGTTTCTCTTCTCCGAGAGCTTACCGACACACTGAGTACCAGAAAGAATCATAAAGTACTGAATTCAGGGATACTTTGTGTACAGACTGTGGGGGCCACCAGGATTCTAAGGGAGGGCGACCAGAGGGGACTACACTAGTTGGGACAGCTTCAAGAATAGACGAGACTTGGAAAGTAGTGGATAGGGTTAACGACATGGAGGTACCAACGCCTGGACAGCTGAAGATTCTACGCTGTTGCGATCCCATCACTGACCTCAGTGAAAGGATGAGAACTGCAAATGCCTAGGTGACACACACCATCTCACTTTTTCTTCTGCCTGCCAGAGGCTAAGACGCTGAGACTTTTACTTTCATGTTCGAATGAAAGTATCTTAGTGTACAAATTATCATTTTACAAATAATTATGCAGAGCAAGCTATACACATGAGACCTCAATATTATGACAGCTTGGAAATTTACTGTTTTCGAACTTCACATGCAACAAGTCTTGCCAAGTGTATGCTGAAAAGTAGCACGCAATTAGACAATTAACATTTTCATTTTGTATATTTGCGGCACATCTGTGGGTCAGTGTAAACATCACAAGCAACTCAGCAGATGATAACTTGACACCCCCCTAAGACTCTGACCTTAAAAACCAATGTTCCTTAATTAGGCTTTTCCTTTCCGTTCTGCCTTTGGGGAGAAGAGATTGTTATGAAAAAGATATGATTACACCATATTGGAGTCCACCAGGCATCTCGAATGGTTTGGGTTTGATAAATAACAGCAGATTTCATTGCTGAAATCTTCTCTCCAGAATTTGTAAGCACCATGTGGATATCAAGGGGGAATTTCATCAGTATGTTTCTGATTCCTTTACACTTAAATCATTAAAAGATTTTTGAGGGTTTTTGAAGTCCAAAATCTCTCTTGAGCCACTCTTTTTCCCCCAGGATATTTTTCATTTCTTTTCATAAAATTCAGGAAATTGAATTTTAGCTCTGGATTTAAAAGAAAAAAAAAAAAAGCAGCTGCTTGCCAATGATAGTGGTTAAGGATTAAAACCCCAATTCTAAAAATTTGTCCTGGAGTCCTTCCATCTGATGAACATTTGTGTATCCTCATTGGGTCCAAATCTCAGATGGTAGAGATTTGGCAAATTATGATTCTAGAAAAGAGTTCCGGGGTTGTACGCTTTGCTTTCCTCTTTGTAGCAGACAGTTTTGGCTAGAGAAGCCAGGAGAGCTGACTCATACGAAGAAGATAGAACTGTGGTATTATAAGCTGGATGTGGCCTAGATTTCCATCCATCCTCATCTCCTGCCCCATCAAGGAAAGGCCTAGCTTGACAAGTATTAAATCTCTTCCTATGTTGTTTCCTGGTGGCTGATGTTGCTTTAGTCACATTGTAGTCAACTCATTCTTTGTTATGCCTGACATAATCTGATTGTACTCTTCTTAGGTAACAAGAGTAAAATCTTCACGTGTCATTCTCCAGAACTAGATCAGTGTTTGACACATATGGATGATAATATTTGATAAATGAATGAATAAATGAATATAAGCATAATAATATGCAAAACATATTCACCCCTTCATACTTCCACACCTGCTTATGAACTGTATTCTATTATAGTCTCAGTGGGCAAGAAAGGCAAAGTCATTCTTGTTAAGGGTAAGCCCAGAACCTGCATTTCTGCTAAGTTCCTAGGTGATGTTGATACTGCTGGTCCTGGGACCACGCCTGGAGAACCACTCATTAAGATCATGTCTTATCAAGAGCAAAACAGGCATATGAGAGAAATAGACACTTCTAAACGTTTTCTGACACTGTGACTAGATTACCAAACTCACCCAATCAGTGTAGAAAGCCAGGCTATGGGGTTTCATTGCAGAAGATGTTTTCCTTCTTAATTAAGATGTAAAACAAATGCACTTACTCCAAAAGATCACGGGAGATTTCAACTTAGGGATATTCCAAGTTAGAATAAATGCTAGCTGGAATTTTATTGAATACGAATTTAGGTCTTGGATAGAAATTTTGGAGCTAGAAAGGACATTAGTGATCACCTGGTCCAACTTTCTCATTTTTACACCTGTATAAAGAAAGTGAAGGTTTAGAACTATACCTGGCTCAGTGTCCCAAGGCATCCTACAGATGTAAGTGTTATGGGTTATGAGTAATGATAAATGGAGTAATACAGTTCCCAGTATGAGATTTGGGTGGTTGCCACAATTTCTGGTGGCAAGAGAGAGACTCATTTTTTGGGCCCTCCACTAGTTTCCTATGTTTAAGGATAGTTTCAGAGTTGAGGTCAAGTTTCTGGAGAATGAGATGATAGAAGCAGTGGGGTGTTTAGACCTTCCTCCAACCCATCTGTGTCCCTGGTACATGTTCCTGGCTGTGCCTCTGGTAATTGCTGAACTCTCTATTTCACGTGGTGTGTGATTACACAGCTTACGGGGTGGGGGTGGGGGGACAGGGCCGAATTTAGATTCTGTGACTCATCTCCCCAAGCTGAGCTGCCATACGACTCTGCACAGATCTCTGGCATGTTTATTGCTGTCTGGGAAACAGGTTTGTACATTCTCAGAAATATGAGGTAAGCACGTAATGATACACATGCCTCTCAGAGGAAAGACATAGGCCCACTGTATAGCAGTTGAAGGACACACGATTTGAGTAAGATGGATGTTACCAGGGGAAAAGAATGTTTGTCATTCATTTGCTCATAATACTGTTTCCTCTCCCCTGCATGTGTCTCAAACGTAGCTGAGCCTCAAACATAGCTGGATGCTAGGGGTACCCAGTGGATTGTAAGTAAGCAAATAAACATGATTTAATAGTAGAAGAGCAGAATTTGCCATGCCACAAAACTTTCCCCTTCATTTATTTTGACAATTTGGTGTCTAAAATTTATGACAGTGCTTAGACCGTCCAAGTAGTCTTGGTGTAAGGAGTGAAGTCTTTGTAAACTGAGTTGCTTAATCTCTGACAAAGTGATGAGCAAGCCTACGGAGTAGAGGGCAATCATCGGATCTTTGCTAACTAGATACGTATTTTTGCATAAACATTCTTCATCATCACCATCATCAATAACTCATGAGATATGTTAGGTACATTTACACTCAACTATAATGATACATTCCCTGCCTTTTAGAAATTTGTAACCTTAAATTGGGATTGCAAACACATAGAAAGGGTACCTCAATTCTTCCTCCCTGAGCCTGTGGCCAGCATTACTAATCAAGCACAGTGTTTTCTTCCAGCACCTTTTCCAACATTGAATGCCAGGTAGCCACTACCACCTGATTGCAGTAAGTGTGTATAAGGCCTTCTTAGTCTATTTTCATCAGAGAGAGCAGGGAATTAGACCTGTCAGACATTTCTATGACATTAGATGGGGAAGGGGGGTATTGTTACAGACCAAGGACATATAGCATCAACTTAGGTTTCCACACCTTCCAAGTAGTAAATACACATAAAATAACTTGTAGAATTGAGGCAAAGGAGCTTTGTAGGTTTCAGTAAGTCTGGTCCCTCAGTGTAGATGCTCGCAAGCTGTGGGTGAGAGAGAGTACGGTACTGGGTGTAGAGCTGCCATTCATGTCTTTGCCCCTAAGACAGGAGAGTGCCACGACTTTAAACGCTGATCACAGCCACTTACTCTCCTCACTTCCTTCTCTCTGTAGTTCCAGTTGAGTAATTAAAATCACGTCTGTTAAACTAGTGTGGTTGGCTCAATAAGCCAAGGGCAAGTTTATGGATTGGAGGATGGAAACCGCTTTAAACCCTGGCAGTTCTGGCTGTGGTAAGGAATAACAATTAGAATAATTGATAACCAGGTCCTTGATGTCGAGTCACCACCCAAGGCCTTAACACATCAGAGGCAAGCCCGAGTCTCTGGCTAGAGTAGATAACAGAGCTGAGATGGGGCTGTTCTGTTGGCTCAAGCTGCAGTGGCTGAGGAC
>NW_011888911.1:1466228-1477899 GCF_000151845.1 Pteropus vampyrus | reverse complement strand
AATTTAGGTCTTGGATAGAAATTTTGGAGCTAGAAAGGACATTAGTGATCACCTGGTCCAACTTTCTCATTTTTACACCTGTATAAAGAAAGTGAAGGTTTAGAACTATACCTGGCTCAGTGTCCCAAGGCATCCTACAGATGTAAGTGTTATGGGTTATGAGTAATGATAAATGGAGTAATACAGTTCCCAGTATGAGATTTGGGTGGTTGCCACAATTTCTGGTGGCAAGAGAGAGACTCATTTTTTGGGCCCTCCACTAGTTTCCTATGTTTAAGGATAGTTTCAGAGTTGAGGTCAAGTTTCTGGAGAATGAGATGATAGAAGCAGTGGGGTGTTTAGACCTTCCTCCAACCCATCTGTGTCCCTGGTACATGTTCCTGGCTGTGCCTCTGGTAATTGCTGAACTCTCTATTTCACGTGGTGTGTGATTACACAGCTTACGGGGTGGGGGTGGGGGGACAGGGCCGAATTTAGATTCTGTGACTCATCTCCCCAAGCTGAGCTGCCATACGACTCTGCACAGATCTCTGGCATGTTTATTGCTGTCTGGGAAACAGGTTTGTACATTCTCAGAAATATGAGGTAAGCACGTAATGATACACATGCCTCTCAGAGGAAAGACATAGGCCCACTGTATAGCAGTTGAAGGACACACGATTTGAGTAAGATGGATGTTACCAGGGGAAAAGAATGTTTGTCATTCATTTGCTCATAATACTGTTTCCTCTCCCCTGCATGTGTCTCAAACGTAGCTGAGCCTCAAACATAGCTGGATGCTAGGGGTACCCAGTGGATTGTAAGTAAGCAAATAAACATGATTTAATAGTAGAAGAGCAGAATTTGCCATGCCACAAAACTTTCCCCTTCATTTATTTTGACAATTTGGTGTCTAAAATTTATGACAGTGCTTAGACCGTCCAAGTAGTCTTGGTGTAAGGAGTGAAGTCTTTGTAAACTGAGTTGCTTAATCTCTGACAAAGTGATGAGCAAGCCTACGGAGTAGAGGGCAATCATCGGATCTTTGCTAACTAGATACGTATTTTTGCATAAACATTCTTCATCATCACCATCATCAATAACTCATGAGATATGTTAGGTACATTTACACTCAACTATAATGATACATTCCCTGCCTTTTAGAAATTTGTAACCTTAAATTGGGATTGCAAACACATAGAAAGGGTACCTCAATTCTTCCTCCCTGAGCCTGTGGCCAGCATTACTAATCAAGCACAGTGTTTTCTTCCAGCACCTTTTCCAACATTGAATGCCAGGTAGCCACTACCACCTGATTGCAGTAAGTGTGTATAAGGCCTTCTTAGTCTATTTTCATCAGAGAGAGCAGGGAATTAGACCTGTCAGACATTTCTATGACATTAGATGGGGAAGGGGGGTATTGTTACAGACCAAGGACATATAGCATCAACTTAGGTTTCCACACCTTCCAAGTAGTAAATACACATAAAATAACTTGTAGAATTGAGGCAAAGGAGCTTTGTAGGTTTCAGTAAGTCTGGTCCCTCAGTGTAGATGCTCGCAAGCTGTGGGTGAGAGAGAGTACGGTACTGGGTGTAGAGCTGCCATTCATGTCTTTGCCCCTAAGACAGGAGAGTGCCACGACTTTAAACGCTGATCACAGCCACTTACTCTCCTCACTTCCTTCTCTCTGTAGTTCCAGTTGAGTAATTAAAATCACGTCTGTTAAACTAGTGTGGTTGGCTCAATAAGCCAAGGGCAAGTTTATGGATTGGAGGATGGAAACCGCTTTAAACCCTGGCAGTTCTGGCTGTGGTAAGGAATAACAATTAGAATAATTGATAACCAGGTCCTTGATGTCGAGTCACCACCCAAGGCCTTAACACATCAGAGGCAAGCCCGAGTCTCTGGCTAGAGTAGATAACAGAGCTGAGATGGGGCTGTTCTGTTGGCTCAAGCTGCAGTGGCTGAGGACGTGCTTCAGTTTATTGGGGCCAGTTGTGCAGACACTTTTTGAACTGACACAGTTAGCTGTGGTTTGGAAGAAAAACACTTTCTCTGATAGGGTCTAAATAGGAGTATGTGACTTGCAGGTTAGGTACTGAGAAGTTTAGAATTTCAGGGTTCCTAAGTGGACAGGCAGGAGCTGCTGGACTAAGACGTATGGGGTAGGCTTAGTTGGCACGTTGCTGATATCTAGAGAGGCACCTGGAGTCTAACTTGTCCTTCTGCTTTAAGCAGCAACAATACTACTATTATCATTGATTATCATTTATTGAACAATTACTAAATGTTTGACACTATGCTAAGTTTGTTTATAATTATACATTTAATTTCATCATTTAATTATATAATTTAATTTTCATATCAACCCCATGAAGTATTTATCATTCTTCTTATTGTAGAGATGAAAGCTCTGAAAGATTAAATAACTTTCCTAAAGTCAAACTGACAATAAATGGCTAGGTTAGGAATTTGACCCCCAAATTCATGCTTTTAACTACCATGCTTTATTGCCTTTACACAGTCTGATATGTGCTCTCACTGCTGATTCTTCCTATAAAATGACTTTTTTTTTTATCACTAAAAGATGCATCTGTATATCCCAAGAGACCTATCGATTAGATGGAGATAAATGCACAGCACTGTACTAATGCTATCAAATCATTGCACTGATGAACAAAAGGTAAAGTTAAATCTCTCTTGATGCTAAGATCTTCACTTCACGGTGGAATTTAATCTATTTGATCTGGATTTGGGAGTCCACTTAAAGAAGTCTCCATGTGAAGAGACACTATTGGCTTTCTTTTTTTTTTTTTCTACTGGCCAATATCTTGGCCCTTTTTTTTTCCTGAAAAAATAATTTTATATACTTTATTTCCTGCTCATGGGTTCCTATTTTTCCTAATCTTTCCTGGCTATATCTCAGAATAATGTTTTAAGACAGATATGTTCTCAGGCATCATCGAAACCTCCCTTCTTCGTCCCCTTTACTTTCTCTCTGTCCTGCATATTCACTTTATTCTTTATCTAGCTCAGCCTCCGGGGTCTGTCACTTCACCCATGGCACTTTCCCCCTCATCTTTACATCTCTCTTTCCTAGAAAACCCAACCCTAGATTCCCTCAACACCTGCCTTCCCTGTGCCTAATTCTGGGATGCTGAGAGTTGCTGGACAAATCACTCCCACAGTCGGACTGGCCCTATTTTATGTAAATCTGCACCCTCAACGGGCTCCTTTACCCCATCTCCAAAGCCTCTGTGTTTCTGTAGTCAGATCTGTCTGCCATTCTCCATAAAGGTGAACTCAAACTTCTCTTCTCTTCTTAAACTTTACCACTGCCTTCCCTGGCTCCCACTCTCAGAAGATAATCTTGCCCAACTTCCCCAAGAAAAGAAGTCAACAGATGAGCGTTTTTTCATTGTCTTGTCTCCAAACCCATCATCTTGACTTCATCCGTCCTCATCCTTCTATCTTTCCTCCTGTTACATGAGGAGAATGTACCGATGCCACATAAGGTTATTCCTCCATCCGTGCTGTGGATTCTCTTCCCTCCTACTTCTAGGGACATTGTCCTGTCAATTTTACCTTCTCTTCTTCTTCCCCATAGGATTAAAGTAGGTGTTAGTCTCTGCCACCTTAAAAGCAAATAAAATGCAGCAACAACACCCTCCCTTCACCCCGTATTCTCTGCAGCTACTTCCCCATTTTCTACTCTCTATTTACTACCGAACTTCTTGAAAGAGTTGACAACATTCACTGTACTCATTTCTTACCCCCAACCCTTTCTCAACCCACAGTGTTCCAGGGTCTAGGTCTACCCTTCTTCATCAACATCTTTCTGTGAGGTTTATTTTATTTTGTTTTATTTTTTTCAGTAGAAAAGAAGAGCTTTATTAGAAGGGAAATCACACTTCCAGACATGGGAGCGGGCCTGAGCAAGAGAAACGTGGCTCAAAAGGGCCTCTCTGAAGTTTAATGACCCTGTTGCTCTGGATCGCAATGGCCACTGGTCAGTCTCTATGCCACTAGAGTCAATTCTCTCTCTCGGTGAAATACTCTTGCTTTGGCTTCCATGATAGCACACTCTCTTGGTTTTCCACCTATTTTTCTAGGTGTTCCTTCCCATTTTGCCTTGTGGGTCCCTCTTTTTTTCTGAAATGTTGGCATTCCTTGGAGTTCTGCCCAGGTTCTTTCCATAATCCCAGAGCGGGTTTCTCTCCAGAGGTCCAGGGCACATAATCACATATTTACTGGACATCTCTATTTGGAGGCCCCATAAGCAACTCCAGGCTCAACACGTCTAAAATGGAACTCACTGGCTTTGCCTCCAAACCTTCTCCTCACATGATCCCAATTATTGTGATTCTTCCCCCATCACCCCCTCTAATTTGTTCAAACCAGAAATTAGAGTGACAGTCACCCATGGCTTCTTCTTTTCCCTCAGGCCCTATGACCAAACAATCACTAAATTATTTTTATCGTACTCCTAAATAATCTTCTTCACTTTATTCCCAGCATTTGTCATAGTGTCTTATGGATAGTAGATACTCAATGAATAGTGGCTTTATGGCTGATAGATTAGACATCTCTGGACTCCCTCCCCTCTTCTCCTTTCCCACTTTCCTAGGTAAGGCCACCATCATCTCCCACCTGCGTGAATCCACTCAGCTGGTTTTCCTGTCCTGCTTTCCTTTTCTAGCTCATTCACTCTCCTCACTGAAGAAAAAGTGATCTTTCAAAACACAAATCAGGTCTCTTCACTCTCCTGCTTACACCCTTGAAAGAGCTCTCTTCCAGCACCTAGCATAGTACTATGCACTTATCAAACACTTAAAAAATATTCGTTTAATGAAAAAAAAAATGGTTGAGATCTAAACTAAAGGGATTTCCAGGCATGCTACAAGTTTAATGCACATCTATTTCATGTCATTATTGTATTTGCCCATTTACAATACGGAACACATTTGGCTTCCCACGCAGACTGATCTTCAGCTTCTGTTTACTCCCTCCCAGAATATGGCCCCAGGCAAGTACATTTGGGGATTTGGAAGAAGGGTTAAAGAAGAGGAGCAGCTTTGCTCCATGAAAGTCTCTGCTTTTCTAAGCAAATGCGGCTGCTCCTGTGCTCACTCTCACTCCTGCTATTGCTTGACTACGGTGATGAACTGGATGCTGGCTGTGTGCTCTACTCTGTCCCACTGACACCATCACCTCATTTCCCCTCCTGGTACCTTCTCCTGCTGTTGAGAATGGAGGTTGTTATCAGCATGATCCCTTCCCAACAGCGCGGTTATTCTGTCTCTCTCTGTCTCTCTCTCTGTCTGTCTGTCTCTCTCTCTTAGAGGAGACAGGAAAAGAATAAAAGAAAATTCCTAGGAATGTGCTCTCAGGAAAAAGGGAAAGAGGGTGCACACACTCTTGGAAAGGTCTGTGCTCTTTTCAGAGCTCTCTCCTTCCACAAAGAAAACAAGGGGCGATGGTTTACAGGATCACAAGCCTTCGAAAGGTTCGGCCGATGCGCTTCCACCATCTCTCCACCTGCCACACATTTCGCAATCCACCGCTAACTGGAAGGCTCTCCATCCCTTTTCCCAGGCTTTTGATGCTGCTGGGATCGACCATGCACATGCCCGTGTCCTGACAAGTGACAGGGGCTGCACACGTGGATGAGGCTGCCAGGCAGCAGCAGGCCTCCACTTCTCTCCAGGATACAAATCAGTAGCAGGCGCCTAGGAATGAAGACGGGATGGAGCAGAGAGCAGGAAAATGCAGTGGCTGCCCCATGACACAGGCATGGAGTCACAGAAGCTGCCTGAAGCATACGGAGGGGATTTACGGATTAAATGGAAGAGGCTGTCAGGCCCGAGCGGAGCTCAGCATGAAGGCTGAGCTCAAGGGCAGAAGGCAGTGACTGGGAGCTCGCCCAACCTGCCCTTGCCTCCTCGGCATCATTTCATTCTGCTGTCAGTAACCTCGCCAGTCCCCCATCTTCATTCTCCACAGGGCCCAGGACAGCTAACATCCCAGAGTCACCACCAGGGAGAGTATTAAAATCACCTCAGCTGTCCCTCGGACTACCACCCCCTTGCCCTGTGCATCTCATCCACTGCTCCCTCGCTGAGGCCCCAGGCAGCGATGGTGACACAGCAGCTTCCCCATTGCTGCAGGCCTCTGTCTTCTTCCCCTGCTACCATTGTGTGTGTTTCCAGGATCCTGAACCTCCTCACTGTATCTGAGCAGTCAGAGAACAAGGCTCTCTGCTAAGAAGGGGCTGACAGAAGACACACACATCTGTATCGGGGACATCCACATCCAGAAATATAACCAGTACTGTACTGTACACTGTATTATACGGCACACCCCTCCCCTCTGCCATGTCCCGATGCCTCAGACTCCTCATCCACACATTACAACAGGCTCCAGCCCACCTCTCCAGGAGCTGAGAGGATGTTGGTAAATAGGACATTGGAGGTCCACATTGTCCCTCAGTGGCAATGGGCAGGAGCCTGGCACACTTGGATTTGAAATCTGGGTTGACCACCTGCTAGTGGTGCTACCTCGGCTAAGCAATTCAGTTTCTTTGTCTGTAGGATGGGGAGAAGAACATCTACCTAGTGGGTCGTGAGAATGAAAACTGACATGAAGCATTCCTAACATAGTACCTGGTATCATCACTGAAGCTAGTTACGTTGAGTATTTTCTTGTCATATGGCGATGGTGGGGCTCTCTGCAGAGCCACTAAATTTCTATGCACCTGCCTCCCCACTTCTGCAGAGGTAGAGCCATGGCTCTGAGGGACTGTTGAAATACTCCCCTGAGGAGCTGGAACGGTCAGGGGCAACTCTCACTTCATTCATGTCTGCATGCCTTCTTTGCTGCCGCAGACAGTCCTCAACTGTCGCCATCGCTGCCCAGTGACTAGCTGCCAGAATCGTGCCTGGGAGTATGACGGAAGCCACCTGGCATCAGCCTGAAAAGAACTGCAAAATCTCCAGTGAGCATTTCTTTTCCCACCCTGGTTGGGATGCTATGCACAGCTAAGCATCCTGGAAACCTCTGATGTTTGGGTGACTTCTGAATACTAAAGAGGGTAGGGGAAAAAAAATGAAAGAAAAAGGAAAAAGATGTCTCGGTCAGAAGTTTTTCTAATCACTATGGATTTTCCCCCGTTTTAGTGGATTTGAGAGAAGGTATAGAAAAAGTGAGAGAAAAAATCAAAAGCAGATTATTACCCTGAGCTGCTCTTCCCTTTCATCCTGAGCTGTGACAGCAGCTCTCTGCCTGCTCTATCTGCATGTGAAAGGCTGAGGGACTGTGAGGGCAAAATATTGACAACCGAGCTGAGATTACAGGTTACTTGGATCTTGAAAGATACAATCAATTAAAATGGAGCTTTCCACTCACCAGGTAAATTAGCTTCTGAAAAAAAAAATCTGCTTTCCTCCCCAGTGTCCAGAAGTTACTAAAGACAGATGAGATGGGGTCACACAAATTACTGAAAGGAAAAACTCCCCACTATAATATCTGAGCATGTACGCACGTGAGACATACACACACACACACACACACACACACACACACACACACACACATCGTACTTGGTACGCAGTGGCTACTCAATAAACATTGGTCGAATTTTTGATTGTGTGTGTACACACGTATATTTATATGTTCTATCCAATTATATATGCCATTCTATATTTTTTCCTACTTAACAATGCGAGGCACGAGATCTGTCAGACCTCTTTGAAATTCTACTAGACTTACATTTTTCTTTCTCTCTTTATCATAAAAATAATATATTATTTTAATAAAAGAAAGCTCTCTTTGACCATTCTCCCTTTGGACTACTTTTACAGGAAAATGTGGGCATGCCTTTTCCTAAAGCCACCCGAGAAGAGAGCAGAAAAGAAAGCAGAATTTCAAGTGTTTTCCCGCCCTTTCCCTGCCTTCTAACCCCTGAACCTCTGGCCACATTTGCATGAGAGCCAGCCACAGGAGCTTGCTGTGTCATCCACCTGGAACTCTCATGTCTCAAAATCTCAGAGTATCCATTCTCAGAATGTGCGACCTTGGAGACTATCACCCAGAGGAGACTGTCCAAGTATTTTTTTCTCATACTTCTAGTTCTCATTTTACTTAGGCTTTGCCTCCTTGGGGAGCTACAGTTTTAAATAGGTTATAATAAAACCTCAGACTTTTTCCATTTATGAGTAGAGAATTTAGTTGAGAAAAAAAAGCATGCATAAAGAATAAAAAAGATGAAAACTTCCGTGTGTTGAATAAGAATTCAAAGATGGCGCCTTTCAGAGAGTTCAGAATCTAATAGGGGATCATAATATGCATAAACATAGGGCTTGTGGAAAGTGCTCCAGTAAAGATATTTTTCAAGAGTCAAGAGCATGGAGATTCACTTTGCATGGGAGTGTAAGGAGCCTTGAGGATGAGTTTGGATTTGCTGGGTAGAGAAGAGATGGGGTGGATTCTATCAGACGGAAGATTAGGAGCAAAGGCTCAGACATACAGAAACGCACAGCGCATGTAGGGAATAAGTGGATGTGTGTCTAGATCACAGGGTAGGGAAGAGTGACCAGAAATGAGGGCAGAAAAGTTGACTAGAGCCTGATTTTACTGGGCCTGGAAAATGCTTCCTACTCCATCCTTTAGTCAATGAGAAGTTATTCCAGGTCCACAGGCAGAGAATGCCCTCACCGGGTCTGGGTTTTAGAAGGACAACTCTGAAATTGGTGTAGATAATGGATTAGAGAAGGGAGACCTTTCAGACTGTCACTATTTCTGAGGACAGAGGCTGGGACCATGGCAGTGACAGTGGCAGCAGGAGAAGAGAGAAGACTGTGGACTATTTCACAAGTATTATCGATATGCAAACTCAAGAGCCCCTTACCACATGACTGGCTGGAAGATGCTGTGTTTTAATGTCAATAGGAATAAATGAGAAGTAGAGTTGCTTTCTATATTGCTTTGTTTTATTTGTAGACCTGGGGAGGGTGAAAGTAAATGAAGAGGCCACTGAAGAGAGGGAGAAATTGAGTTTAGTTTTAAAACAAATGGTTTTGTGGAGTTATAAGCTATATGGATGGCGATATCTAGTTGGTTCTTCTGGGCTTAGGTAATAGTTTAAGTCCAAATTATGAGTTTTGGAGTCAGAAAGAAATCCCTGATTGGTACGTTTATGAGATAGAATGGACGAAGTTGCTCAGAGAAAATGTAAGGGTGGGTGGGAGAGAGAGAGAAGTCAAGTTCGGATGTATAGACCCTTTAGTTTTTAAGAACGTGGGCAGGGAGCAGGGTTCAGAGAGTGGGGAAGTTGCACAGTACGGTCAAGAGAGAAAAGGCCACGAGAGGAAATTGTTTCGCAAACTAAAGGGGAAGAGTTTCAAGGGCAGGGTGTTCAGTCTTCACAGAGTCGAGTAAGGTGACGCAGCCACAGTAGAGAGTATAGTCCTACTGACCGGAGTGCCATCCAGATAGAAAGCGAAGTAGGGAAAGGTGTGGGCATGTGGGAGATGAGGATGTGTTCAGGAAGAGGGACAGAAGGTCAGAGTGGGGTGAGATCTTTTCTGGACAGAATAAAGGAGGCCATTTCCACACATGACACCATCTGGAATGCAGATTTTCTGACTTGCCCCAAAAGATGCAAGGCAAAAATCAAACAGAGAGAAAACAAACAAATTTAAAATACAACAACAATAACAAAAAAGGAAGTTAAATAAGACAGAACCTAAGCATATAAAACCTCTTCAAGATGGAGTGGCACATGACCTAGTTTTGCAGGCGGGAGACCCAGCGCTCCATCAGGGAAGTAGGCTGCCAGAGTGAGTCAACCGGGCCCAGAAACCAAGAAACCCAGTCTGCCCGGAGTCCCCTTGAGTACGAAAAGTTCCTGGAGAATCTATTCATGGCTTCCAATTTCCCCTCATCAGATTGCACATTTATTTGCCTAAGAGCAATTCCACACTAAACATAACTCAGCCCAGAAAAATGCCCCTCTGCGCTTTCTTTTCATAGCCGAATTTCAGCTTGCCTTAAGTAACGCCACTCGATATACACAAAGAAGTGAAATGCGAGCTCATAACTGCATCAGAGGGAGCCTCCCCACACCCTCTCACCAACCCCTAACCACACTTGAGGGAGGAGAAAGGAGGGGCGTGTAATTTGTTCATTTCTTACATTTTATGGAACACTTCACTTTGCTTTCAGCATAATTATTGTTGTACTTTTTGC
This sequence comes from Pteropus vampyrus, assembly GCF_000151845.1. Lineage (NCBI taxonomy): Eukaryota > Metazoa > Chordata > Mammalia > Chiroptera > Pteropodidae > Pteropus > Pteropus vampyrus. The sequence continues at coordinate 1,467,672 of NW_011888911.1, read as the reverse complement.
TGTTTCCCATTTACTGTGTTTAAAAAAACCCTTCACTCCCCCTTGCACATTTTTCTTAATGCATTAAAATTAATAACTCGTAACAGTGACCTAATTTGCTTTGAGTACTGTAACTCAGGGTTTTTCTTTTTCTTTTTTCTTTTTCTTTCTCTCAGATCTGTAAAACCCTTGAAATGTTACTGTGGTAACAGGAGCAACTTGGTAAGTTCATGAATGAACCCCATTGTGCTCTCCGAAGTCTTGTCTTCCCCCGACCTTTGCAATGTTTGGATCTCCCTGTGCCTGTTGAGTCTTGAGTTACATGCATCAGAACTGGGCTGTTCCCAGTTGCCTCCAAACCCACACATGATGCTCATCACCTCACTGCTCAACCATAGAGTTTGGTACAAGTTTTTCCTGACTTTTCCTAGCTCTCCAGAGCTCTGTGGAAGGACTTTCCCTCTTCCGTCCTCAAAGTTTCTCCAAATTTAAAAGCTTTCTCTATTATATATCCACCTTCTTGGTTTACATCTTCTGCCTTCCTTGCCATAACTGTCTGGCCCCTACATTAAGAAAGCCTGCTGAGGACAAGGGGCAGGTCACTGGATTCTCTCCACTCCCAGGCTACACTGGGTAAAGGACACTGTCTTCCTTCACGACATCCTCTTAATCATCTGACTGCATTTGTCTTGCTCCCTTATCCTGTCCCATATCCAGTGCAGTCACTCCCTAAGTGCCTTATCTGGTCATGTCACTCCCCTGCTTCAAAACCCTGACGTTCCCCCCGCCCCCTTGCTCTCAGGATTGTGTCCTATATGCTTCACACTGCCTCTTTCCAGATACCTCTCGATGCACAGACTGGGAACCAAACTAGCCCGCTACCCTCCTCTGCACTAAACAACTCAGAATAGCTAGACTGTGCTGGTCATTTCTCTCCAGGCTTTGCACATTTTGTCTCATCTGCCCAGCTTTCTGCAGCCATCTCCCACCCTCACACATGAAGAGCAGAGACGTTAGCTTCTCTCAGAAAAACTTTGGAAAGCTGAACGTCTTACTTTTGAGCAACCATAGCCAACTGTGTTTATCCCAGTGCAGAACTTAGGTGCACCATCTATGTTTGTCTGATTATATTGGTTGTCTGGTCCCCAGCTCATCAATAAGCTCCTTGAGGGGAGGGCCTGTTTCTTGGGCACTGCTGTATCTTCAGCACCTATCATAGGGCTTGGCACATGGTATGTGCTCAAATCAAGATTCAATGATGAATGGACAGACTGGAAGCTATTATCCATCTTCCTTTCCTCCCTCTCTCTTTCCTGCTTTCTCCCTCCTTTCCTATCGATCACTCCACAAGCATTCACTCTTGGTTATGTGAAAGAGAGGGAGATACAAAGAACCTCCTTATCCTCCAAGACCCCATGGTGATGTAGGATCCAGGCTTGAGACAATCTTATGATATGGTCCCCTA
>NW_011888911.1:1463246-1465604 GCF_000151845.1 Pteropus vampyrus | reverse complement strand
CCCATCTGACAACAAAATGATTTGAGCCCATTTCCATTTTGCTGCTGAAGCCTGGTGCTTTCTCTGCCTCTCTCTGACCTCCCAGAGCAGAGTTCATCAAGAATCTCTCTGGCTGCCACTCTAATCCTGATTTTCAATAGCCTCTTGCCTGTTTGTCTAGAATAAGCAAAGACGTGTGTGTGAGGGGTGCGGTGTGGTTTCCTGGGTCTCTTCTGGGAAGCAGTCAAGTAGGCCGATTTGGGGGGCCTTATTTCAAGACTGATTTAGAATAATACATTTTTAAAGCCCTGCTTAGCCTCATGCAGATATGACCATGGCTATCAACATTCTTGGCCTAATGGAGATTTTTTAGCCCACACTGAAGGGCAAGGCTCAATGTGTTCAACTTAACAAGCATCAGGCTCTTGCCTTGGGCAGTCCCTGCTAAGGCCTACTCCCTGCAGGTTCTTCCCACCAGAAACCATGCATCTGCTGTGAGTTCCTCCTCTTTGCATGGCCAGAATCCTAAGTAAGGGCAACAGCCTGCATATTTAATTTACTTGTAAGTGAATAGCTTCGGCGTGTTAGAAAAAATTAACTCAACCTACGAATTCGTAATTGCTTGAGAGTTCACCTCCTGGCCACGCTTCTCTTCCTATGGAGTTATTAAAACCCACACAATATGGTCTAATAATTTATTAATAGTCAACATAAATAGATAACAGCTCACACAGCCATAATAGCCATTGCATGTTAAATAATGAGGGATTATTTAAAAGGCATTTTGCTGGAGAGGAAGAGGTATGGTTGTTAAAGTCTGGAATTACTGCTATGATGGCAGATAAGCTCATATACACAAGGTCTTCTTGACTGTTTAGCTGGCTGGCTGCTTTTGTGTCACTATTTTCCCATCATCATTGGAAGGGTTGGGGTACAGCCAGTCCCTGCTTAGCAGAAATGGACATCCAAATCAATGGGAAGGGAACAAGTAATTTCTTCATGAAACAGAGTGAAAAATACTAAAGTAAGTAGTTCATTTCTCTGAAAGGGGCTCAATAATAATACGTCTTCTGTCTTACCATCAAAGTCCCTACCATCAAACTTGGGCACACCTTTCTCATGGTAGTTCCTTCATTCTAGCACCTTGGAACATGAATAAGTGACCCTAATCTCACTGCAGGGACTACATGGTCCCTTCTGCTACTCTGGCCCTATATTGTAAGCCCTGCCTCCTTCATGTCAGCACATTATCTTCCCTGGTGACCTCCTCTATACTATTTTTGAGTGTCTTATAAAATTTCAAATTCAATAACAGATACTTGGCAATCAGATTGTGAAGAAGATGAAAGAAAAACTGTATTTGTAGATATGTAAAAATTCCTAAGGAATATACAAAAAAAAATTACTAGAACTAACATATGGATTCATATGAGATCAATATACAAAAAAAAATTTAGTTTCTATATACTGCAATAATGCAAATATTTCTTATATTCAGAAAACAATTCTATTTACAAAAGCATCAAAAATAATAAAACATCTAGGAATAAATTTAACAATACAAGTGAAAAATTCATTCACTGCCAACCAAAAAACGTTGCCGAAAGAAATTAATGAAATTCTAAATAAATGGAGAGACGTTTCATGTTCATGGATAGGAAGACTCAAAGATGTTAAATGTCAATTCTTTCCAAATTATCTTTAGATATAACACAATTCCTAGCAAAACATCTGCAAAGATTTCATTTTTATTTTTTGCAGAAACTGACAATCTAATCTCAAGATTTATATAAAAATTCAAGAAACTCAGACCAGTTAAAACAATTTTGAGAAAGAACAAAGTTGGAAGATTTACATTTCCCAATTTGAAACATGCTTTAAAGCTACAGGAAACACAGTGTGGTGCTGGCATAAGGTATAGACAAATAGATCATTGGAACAGAATTGAGAGTCTAAAACTAAACCCTTACATTTATGGTCAACTGATTTTTTTTAAAAGATGCTAATTCAATAAGAGAAAAGAATAGTCTTTCCAATAATGGGTTCAGGAACAGTTGGATAGTCACATACAAAAATACGAATTTAGACCCTTGTCTCACACCACACATACAAATTAACTCAAAATTGATACGGACCTAAATGGAAGAGCTGAAACTATAAAACTTTAAGGAAAAAACATAAGAGCTGAAACTATAAAACTTTAAGGAAAAAACATAATGAAAACCATTGTGACCTTGAGTTAGGCAAAGAGTTTTTTGATACACACCAAAAACATAATTTGTTAAGGAACACATTATGGATTTGGACTTCACCAGAATTTAAAATGTTTAAAAATTTAAAAGACATCATTAAGAAAATAAAAAGGTAAACCACAAAGTG